>NC_053496.1:156338027-156638027 GCF_905171775.1 Rana temporaria | reverse complement strand
CGCCATACTTGGTCCTTCATAAGGATAAGGCGGTGTTGCGCCCACGACCTTCCTTTCTTCCGAAGGTGGTTTCGTCTTTTCACCTTAACGAGGACATTGTACTTCTATCCTTGTGTCCTCGGCCGGTGCATGCTAAGGAGGTTGCACTTCATTAGACGTGGTACGCGCTCTGCGGGTGTACCTGTCGGCTACGACTCCGTTTTGGAGGTCTGACTCTTTGTGTCGGTATCCGGTCCACAAAAGGGCCTGCCGGTCTCGTCGGCCACCATTTCTCGGTGGATCAGACCGATCGTCATACAGGCCTATGCTCTTAGGTGGCGGGCACCCCACTTTCCGGTCACGGCACATTCGACCATGGCAATTGGTGCTTCCTGGGCTTTCCGACATCAAGCGTCTGTCTCACAGGTGTGTAAAGCGGCGACTTGGTCGTCCGTTCACACTTTTTCCAAATTTTACAAGGTTGATGTGAGTGCATCTTCTGATGCTTCCTTTGGCTGCAAGGTTCTGCAGGCGGCTGTTTAAAGTTGCATCTCCTCTATTGCGGAGCTCTGTCTGTTTGAGGTGAAGTTGTGTGTTTTTTACTGATACTGTTCACACCCCTCGATTTTTTTTTACACTGCTTGGGGACGTCCCACTTGTCAAGAATTGAAGAGACTGTGTCCGTCCATGCACGATAAGAGAAAATAGGATTTTTTGTACTCACCGTAAAATCCTTTAGGTTTGTACTGCTTGTTACGAACTGAGGCTGTATGCTGCAGGAATGTGGATTATGTCCGGAGGGACCGCCCCCTGGGCAGGGCTGTTCAACTCTGTTTAAATAACATGTATATGAATATCTAACCTGTTTCTGCCTAGTCCTCTCCTGTAAACCGAGAACATAACCCACTTGTCAAGAATTGAAGAGGCTGTGTCCGTCCATGGACGACAGAGAAAAGGATTTTACGGCGAGTACAAAAAATCCTATTTTTTTTTTTTAGAACACTGATCGCTGTCAATGGTCCCAAAAATGTGTCAAAAGTGTCCGATTTGTCTGCCATGATGTCACAGTCCCAATAAAATACTCAGATCACTGTCATTGCTAGTAATAAAATAAAATAATAATAAAAATGCCATAATTTCCCCTATTTTGTAGACGCTATAACTTTAGAGCAAACCAATCAATATACGCTTATTGCGATTTTTATTAACAAAAATATGTAGAAGAATATGTATTGGTCTAAATTGAGGGAAAAATTAGCTTTAAAAAAATTATAAATATATATATATATATAATATATATATAATTTGTTTTTCAAAATTGCTGCCCTTCTTTTGTTTATAGCGCAAAAAACTGCAGAGGTGATAAAATACCACAAAAAGAAAGCTCTATTTGTGGGGAAAATAAACATCAATTTTGTTTGGGTACAGCATGACGCAAAAAATGGCCCGGTCATTAAGCAGGCAAATCTTCCGGGGCTGAAGTGGTTAACGGATGTTGTCCTTGGCGTCTCAATACAACAAGAGCAAACAATGCAAAAAAAAATGTAAGGGAGATAAGTTTAAGGTGGAACAATAAAACATTATTTAAAACTTGGTCAAAATATCTAGCAGAAAGTTAGATCGCAAATGGCGAAAATTCTCTTGGCCTCCAGCCAAGTCACTTAGCAAAGGTTCATCTTCAGGTAGTGACTCAGGGCCACAGGTGGCAAGGGCTTGCCCCAAGGCTGTATTCGCAGGTGTATCGGAACAGTCCAATGTACCGGATGGGGTTTCTGTGTCTCCAGAACTTCCAGCACCAGAACTGTAAGTCTCTGAGTCGGTGTAGGTCAGAGGCTTGAGCACAAGGTGAGACGGGAAGCTTCATACACAGGGGGGGGGGGAGGATTCACAGTATAAAGTGCCTCCTGGGGCAGTCATTTCCTAACAAACAAGGTTTCGGCATGTTCCGTTGCAGTCTTTTTCATGGGGTCAGGCCCCTCCGAGACCAAATCTCAGATGGGGAAGCCTGACCCATCACCCTGTACAGGGTGCGCTCCCACCGGGGCCCCAGCTTGCTTCTTCTGATGTGCTTGGTGTTGTTTACCAATGCGCACTGGTAAGGCAGCCCAGGCTCACATTTCTAACAGCATGTAGGAAGCAGGGTTAGGCCAAACTGATAGCATCTGTGGAGAGGGGCAGAATGCAGCCCAAACAGACAGAGGTCCAGAGAGGTTGTAAACCCTTAGCTTTACCTCCTTATCAGGAACTTTTCCACTTGCATAAAGCTCACCAAACCCAGGGGTTCAGGGTCTTAAATAGACTTTGCATCCCCTAAGATGGCTGCCAGTCACATGGGCAACCAGCATCGAATCGCTGCCCCAGTGACATGGAAAACCATAGAGGAACCCTGCTCCTCATCACTTCCTCCAACCTCTGCATTGTCACTGTGGTTGAGCACCATCTGCAGTGGAGACAACAGACTGCACCTGTCTACACGTAGCCTGCCGTAGATTGTGCTAGACAAAATTATTAAACTATAAAAGAGAAGAAAAAGAGCGGAGGGCGCACCGACCTCGTGTGATACTGATAAAAAAATATTTATTTGAATAATAAAATCAATGGTTATACTCACACATTAGGAGTTAAAAACAGGCTTAAAAAATGAATACAGCAGGTCTCCAGCATCGTCAGTGGAACATGAGTGATCATTTGGACCAATCAGTGGAAGTAAAAGCTGACGCGTTTCGGGGGCGTACCCCTTTCCTCAGAGCTGACGTGGTCTGCAGTGCTCCCTTGCCGTGGTGATTGTGGGACTAAATATACATACACACTCACAAATGCACATAGCCACACACCCACAAGTGGGCAGGTATACCTAAGATGATAGGTCGCTGTCTAGGTGTGCTCCTCCCAGATAGGGGGGAGGGGGGGGGGCTATTTTATCAGGGGCCACACCTATATATCTTCTGAACCCCAGTCTCTTATAAGAGGGTGGTCTCAGAACAGTAATGTAGTGTATGTTGTTTTATTATTTATATTGAGACTGTCATTATACATGTGCACTGGCTTTGGCTAAACTGTTTATTTAGTTAGTTGTTTTTCAGTTAGTTATATGCCAAACATGTAGAGGAGTGCTCTTATGAAAAGTCCCCAAATGAAGAGTAAATGTGGGCTTACCTGACTGCCCCTTTGCACTTGTCCCCATTCGATCAGTGTTACAGCTCCATGTGAGTCAGTTGGAACGCACGCCAGCCAATTAGGACAGCCGTGCGTTCCAGCGATTTGTGCGCATGCGCGCGCCGTGCTGTTCGCGGCGCGCAGCGCGCCGCGCGCGCCCCGCGTTCGCGACGCAGCGCACGCCGCGCAGACTGTCAGTGGATGTATTCCCTATGTGCAGACTGGAGACAACATGCTCCAAACTCTGCAACGTAGGGGCTGTGACGTCACTGCGACTCTATGGTGGCAGAATGTTAGATGGTGGACCTCAATGTCCGCCCTCTAGTGGTGGAGGGTGCAAAAAACCGTAGTGCTCCATACTAATGGGGTCCTAAGGGGACATTATCTTCATGACCACCCTCTAGTGGTTGGAGGGGGGAAAAACAATGTTAGACACACATTAGTTTTCCAGATGAGTGCTTTTGGTCAAACCCCAGGAGCTTGAAAGGGGCTGCGTGCATAGGAAAGTATACAGTTGAAGCACTGTATAAGTAGTGATGTACCTGTCCGTGCCCATGCACAGACACCCACATATCACAAGGTGGTTGACATAGGGGGGACTGCAGACCATCAGGATTTCTACACATTGATAAGATGCAACATACAAAATAAAAGATGATGACAAAAAAACCCTCAATGATGTTACATTAGTGCCCAACATGATGTTTGCTGTTTTATATCTAGAACTGCTAAACTTAAATTTATTTTACATGATAAGTTGTTAATTGACTTACAAAATCTAACTATTCATGCTATTGTTTAATAAGGTTTGTGATGTATAATCATATGCATCAGAACCGAAAGGGAGAGGAAACCCTAGTGGTGGAAACAAGAAGTGCATGAAGGATGTGCTGTGATAGTGGGTGAGCTTGGAACAGGTCAACCTCTTTCATTGTTGTCTCACTAGTGTCTAGATCCTCATGTCACAGTATGCAGTTCAATCTCTTCATTTAACCCATTCGGGACCATACTGCCCAGGGTGAAGATCCAGTAGGCCTCTCTTTTACAGAGGATCTGGTATTTCTTTCCACTGTCCAGACCATTTTGGATGGCTTCTATGCCAAACACCTTAAGGCCATCCACTTCACTACCATGGGCTTCTCTAAAGTGTTTTGGTATAGAGCCTTTGTCTTTTTTTGTTTGAATACTACTCCTGTGCTCGTTCATCCTAGTTCTCAATTGACGTGATGTACGTCCCACATATAGTAGGCCACATGGGCATATGATGCCGTATATCACAAAGGCAATTCCGCAATTAATGAACTGTTTAATCGTGTGGCGTCTTCCATCTACCCCAATGACATCTTTTTTCCTGTGTTGCATATGTGAGCAATTGCCACATGTGTTTACACCACATTTATAGCTTCCTTTTTGATCAAAGATTGTGGTCCAAGGACTTTCCAATCCTTTGTTTTTGTTGATGTTTTTCTTCACCCTGCTTGGGGCCACCATACTTCTTAGATCCTTCGGTCTTCTAAATACCAGATTGGGATGGGGAGGGATACAGGTCTTCAGAAATGGATCAGCTGCCAGAATTTTCCAGTTTCTTTTAAAGATTTTCTGAATGGTTGGGGCTCTGTTATTGTATCTAGTGCAAAAACGTACCGTCTGGGTTTCATTCTCCATATGTTTTGCGGTTTTTTCACCTGTTGTCCCATCTTTCTCGTAGAGCTGAAAATATTTTTGAAATGCTTCTTCAATATGTGATTCACCGTACCCTTTTTCCCTGAATTTTTCTCTTAAAATGATGCTTTGTGCTTCATAATCTTCCTTCTGAGTACAAGTTCGTTTAAGACGACAGAACTGTCCAAATGGTACATTTTTGATCCATCTTGGATGATGTTGACTTGAGGCGTGTAAATATGAATTTCCTGCGCTTGGTTTGAAATGGGTCTTAGAAAGTATCTTCCCGTTCTCTTCTGCCCTTAACTCTAGGTCTAGAAATATCAGTGACTCTTGGTCCACTACATATGTGAATGAAATTCCAAATGGATTGTTGTCACAATGTGTCAGGAAACCATTCAACTCTTCGTCGCTGCCATTCCAAATAATTAGGATGTCATCTATGTAGCGGGAGTATAATATCAGATTCTTTGCAAAAGGGTTGTTGGCCCATATGTATTTGGACTCCCAGTACCCCATAAAAAGGTTCGCGTAACTAGGAGCGAACCTGGCCCCCATAGCGGTACCTCTTGTCTGTCTGTAAAAGCAATCTAGGAAGGAGAAGTAGTTGTGGGTGAGAGTGAACTCAATACAGTCCCGGATAAATTGTGCTTGACGTGGATTGAATTGATGTGCTTCTGCCAGATAATATTCTATGGCTCTTAGCCCAAACTCATGTTGTATACATGTGTACAGAGATACCACATCCAGTGATAGCCACCTGTATCCTCTTTCCCACTTATAGGAAGTGAGGATTTCCAGGGCATGTCCTGAATCCTTAATAAAGGATGGTAGATTTATTACTAAACTTTGCAAGAAGAAGTCCAGATAACATCCCAGATTGCTCGATAGGCTATCAATTCCTGCAACAATCGGTCGACCCGGTGGCCTCTCTAGACTCTTGTGAATCTTTGGTATATGATAAAAGTGTGGGACCACTGGGTGTTTGGAGTACAGGAATTTGAATTCGCTTTTTGTCAGGATCTTATCTAGTATAGCTCTTTCCAGGGGTTTCTTAAGATCCTTATTGTATAATGTTGTCGGGTCCCATAGTAATCTCTCATAGGTGGTGGTATCTTCAATCAATCTATAAGCTTCTTCCAAATACTGTTCTCTATCTTGTATAACGAGGCCACCACCCTTATCTGCCTTTCTTATTATAATGTCTGAGTTGTTTTTCAGGCTGTTTAGTGGTGCTTCGAGATCTATGGTAGAGTTCTTTTTGCCTTTCTGGCTACTTTTTCCACAGACTTTTTTGAATTCTTTCAGGACAACCTCATAAAAAGTGGATATGAAGTTGCCCTTATTCCAGTATGGATAGAAGCTTGACTTGGCCCTAAAGTTTGTATCAATTATAGGCTCTTCTCCTGTTGTAACAAGAGGTTCGTTTTGAGACCCCCCCGTTCCTTCATTGTACAGTTCTTCCAATATTTCTAGTATATCATCCTCCAGAGGCTCTTCTTCGTATGATGTGGTAGTATCATCCAGAGGCTCACTCGGTATGCCATTAATTTCTTTGAGTTTAAAGAACCGCTTCACCGTAAGGTTCCGTATAAATTTATTGAGATCAATAAATAATTCAAAAAGGTTTGGGGCACACTCCGGTGCAAAATTAAGACCTCTTCTCAACAGTTTCAATTCATCCTCAGTAAAGACACATTTTGACAAGTTGAATATTTTAATAGTAGAGTGATTTTCTACTTCTTCAGTTCCCTTCCTGGATTTCTTCCCTCCCCTTTGTCCCCTTCTCGTAGGTTTCTCATTCTCCGAGTGTTTGGGGGGGAGGGGGTGGGCTTTGCTGTTATATTTTTCTGAGCTGCGGGTCTTGTCCACCCCGCAGCTCCCTTGCCAAAAAAAGGAGAGGTATTGGCATCTTTTTTGGCTATTGTTGCTATTTTGGATTTGCATCCTCCTATGGTGCCCTCGCTGGTGGGCTCTAATTGGGTTTCTTGAGGTACAGGTTCTAGTTGGGACAGCTCTGCCACATCTGGATTTTCTTCATGTTGTGGGCGGTTATCAATTATTGTTGGGATATTTGTTCTAGCTATTCTTTCATTAGCAAGCGCCATATCCACATTAGTCAACCCTTGGGCCTCCTTATATACCCAAGATGGAGGAAAACGATCCTGTATAGGTGGTCTGATGGGTTCACTATGGGGGATGTCTCCATTGTTTCTATTCCTAATGTTGGTGTTTCTGTAGTTGGTTTTTAATCTATTTTTATTTTTATACTGTTGTTTTGTCCTGTTCTCATGTCTATTATTTTTATTTTTATTTTTATTATTTTTATTCTTATTCTCATTGATGCTAGTGGAACGATTGTCAATATTTTGTACTGAGTGGTCTAATTGCGGGTGATTTGTGGAGGGGCTGGCGCCTCTACGTGTTCTTTCTTCTAAAGGAGGCATGTTCTGCTCTCTCCTCCAATTGAATTCACATCCTGATAAATAATCTTGTCTGTCTCTTTCAAATTTCCCTGACTTCCGAATGATCATTTCTGATTCAAATTCCATGATTTGCTCATTTATATTTGTATCCCATTCTGAGAACCCTTCTATTTCAATAAATGCGGCTAGCTCCTCCTGTACGTTGCTAATTTCAGTTTTTATATTTTCCATATTTCTTTCTCTTTGTTTTATGATCATTTCTAACCAAGTTTTATTATACTGACGCATTTTTATAACCCATTCCTGATGTATATCGTCGTCTAAAAAATTAACCAGTTTGTTAATCCTTAACCCTCTGGGGATTCTGTTAACTTCTAGATATTTTTGTAGCAAAATAATGTCCCACCATTGTGTCATTTCATCTTCTAACAGATGTTTTAACCTATAAAATGCAGATATCATCTTTTCTTCTCTAACCGATATACTGTCAATGTCCGTGTTCGTATCCTGTTCCTCTGGTTGTTGTTCATAGTTGTCAATGCTGTTAAGGAAGCCTTTGGCTAGTGAAGCTCTTCTTAGTTGTCTTTCCTCTATGGACAGTACCATAATTAGTTTGGATCACAATTCATATATCTCTTTTCGACCCTTGGTACACACTTGCACTAATCGTACATAGTTCCAAATATCTAGCAGCTGGAGTTCCCAAACGGAAAAAAAAATTGGTACATATACAAGAACAAGTCTCCTGCGCTCTGATATTTCAAAAGGAAATGCTATGCAGTGGTGCAGTTCGATTAAAAGTTATCATCTAGAGTCTTGCAGCCCTCCTCAGAATCGTGGGTATTCATAAAACTATAAAAGAGAAGAAAAAGAGCGGAGGGCGCACCGACCTCGTGTGATACTGATAAAAAAATATTTATTTGAATAATAAAATCAATGGTTATACTCACACATTAGGAGTTAAAAACAGGCTTAAAAAATGAATACAGCAGGTCTCCAGCATCGTCAGTGGAACATGAGTGATCATTTGGACCAATCAGTGGAAGTAAAAGCTGACGCGTTTCGGGGGCGTACCCCTTTCCTCAGAGCTGACGTGGTCTGCAGTGCTCCCTTGCCGTGGTGATTGTGGGACTAAATATACATACACACTCACAAATGCACATAGCCACACACCCACAAGTGGGCAGGTATACCTAAGATGATAGGTCGCTGTCTAGGTGTGCTCCTCCCAGATAGGGGGGAGGGGGGGGGGCTATTTTATCAGGGGCCACACCTATATATCTTCTGAACCCCAGTCTCTTATAAGAGGGTGGTCTCAGAACAGTAATGTAGTGTATGTTGTTTTTATTATTTATATTGAGACTGTCATTATACATGTGCACTGGCTTTGGCTAAACTGTTTATTTAGTTAGTTGTTTTTCAGTTAGTTATATGCCAAACATGTAGAGGAGTGCTCTTATGAAAAGTCCCCAAATGAAGAGTAAATGTGGGCTTACCTGACTGCCCCTTTGCACTTGTCCCCATTCGATCAGTGTTACAGCTCCATGTGAGTCAGTTGGAACGCACGCCAGCCAATTAGGACAGCCGTGCGTTCCAGCGATTTGTGCGCATGCGCGCGCCGTGCTGTTCGCGGCGCGCGCGCGCCGCGCGCGCCCCGCGTTCGCGACGCAGCGCACGCCGCGCAGACTGTCAGTGGATGTATTCCCTATGTGCAGACTGGAGACAACATGCTCCAAACTCTGCAACGTAGGGGCTGTGACGTCACTGCGACTCTATGGTGGCAGAATGTTAGATGGTGGACCTCAATGTCCGCCCTCTAGTGGTGGAGGGTGCAAAAAACCGTAGTGCTCCATACTAATGGGGTCCTAAGGGGACATTATCTTCATGACCACCCTCTAGTGGTTGGAGGGGGGAAAAACAATGTTAGACACACATTAGTTTTCCAGATGAGTGCTTTTGGTCAAACCCCAGGAGCTTGAAAGGGGCTGCGTGCATAGGAAAGTATACAGTTGAAGCACTGTATAAGTATCACACGAGGTCGGTGCGCCCTCCGCTCTTTTTCTTCTCTTTTATAGTTTTATGAATACCCACGATTCTGAGGAGAGCTGCAAGACTCTAGATGATAACTTTTAATCGAACTGCACCACTGCATAGCATTTCCTTTTGAAATATCAGAGCGCAGGAGACTTGTTCTTGTATATGAGACAAAATTATTTACATGTTTTCCAGTGGAGGAAACAATGTGTTTTTATACTGATAAAATTGATGATGCACGGTCTGCTTTTACCATTTGCGATTTTGCAAGGACCTATCGCAGTTTTTAAACACCATGGCCATAGATTTCAGCCATCTGTCACTCCCCACCAAACCAACTTTTTTTCATTCCAGGAAAAAGTGAAAAAACTGAAGAACCCCAAGGCTGTTTTAAAAGATCTTGTCCTGATGGAAGAAAATCCAGCCTACAGAGGCATGCGTAAACTGATTGAGAAGTCTTTCAATGAAATTTCTAATTCCAAATTCTAGTTGTGTTTGTTTGTTTTTTACTTTTAATTTATACAATAAATGTTTTTACATGCAATTGTTGAACTTGTGTCTTCTTTTTTTTTTTTTCACCCAACTATGTTAATGGCTTTCTCTTTAAATGAGTTGTAAAGGCAGGAGGTTTTTTATCCTAATGCATTAAGATATACTGTATATACTCGCGTATAAGCCAAGTTTTTCAGCTGTAAAGAAAAGTCAGTCAGCCAATCAGGAGAGGGCTGGAGCAGGGCTCTGTGTCTGAATGGACGCAGTGAGCTGTGACTCGGCTCCAGTGCCCCCATAGGAAGCTGCTGACTGTGGGGGCACTAGATGGGAGGGAGGGGCCAGGAGCAGTAAAGAGGGACCCGAGAAGAGGAGGATCTGGGCTGCTCTGTGCAAAACCAACTGCACAGAGGATGTAAGTATAACATGTTATTTTTTAAACGAGCCATTACAATCGCTTTAAGAGCTTGTTCACACCACACCTGAAAACACACAGAAGGCACATGCGTATTGACAAACACTTTAAGCATTCCGTTTTTTTTAAATATTCTTTTATACAGACCATGCGCTTTTATACTTTATAAATATGACCCTTTTCTGCGTATATACTTTTTTAGTACTGGAATAGATTGCAATGCCCTTAGGTGGCAATCAAACACCTAGAGTAATACTGTGCCACATCCTGAGTAATCTGAATATTGTGGAGATAGGAATAATGGACTTTGTAGGCACATATAAAAGTAATGATGCATTTTAATAGTTCACATAAAAATTACCATATTTATCTGCGTATACCGCGCACTTTTTTGCCCTGAAAATCAGGGCAAAATCGTGGGTGCGCAGTATACGCCGATACCCGCTTTCCCGCGCCGAGTTTAAATACTGCGCCGACATATACCGAGCGCAGTACACTCGGGTATAGTCGGGCAGTCTCGGCTCCTTCTGCGCTCACGTCCTGGACGTACATGACGTCAGCGCGAGAGTTGCCGAGCCTGCCCGACAATACACGAGTGTTCTGCGCTCTGTATATGTCGGCACAGTATTCAAACTTTGTCGCGGGAAACGAGCGGGGAGGACGCCGCAGAAGGACGCCGGACCCGACGAAGAGGACACCCGAAGCCGCAGACGGACACCGGACCCGACGAGGCCGCCGATGGACGCCGCACAAGACACCAAAACTGTAAGTACAAAAAAACTTTTTCCCACAGGAATCCGCTGCAACTTTAGGGGTGCGCGCTATACCCCAATAAATACGGTACAACATTATATCTTTTTCATGTGACAACACTGAAGAAATGACACTGTTATGTAAAGTAGAGAGTGTACAGCTTGTCTAACAGTGTAAATTTGCTGTCCCCTCAAAATAACTCAACACACAGCCATTATTGTCTAAACCACTGGCAACAAAAGTGAGTACATCCCTAAGGTAAAATATCCAAATTGTTAAAAATGTTTGCGTCCACTGTTCTTTTCAAGCACTGCCTTAACCCTCTTGGGCATGGTGTTCACCAGAGCTTCTCAGATTGCCACTGGAGTCCTCTTCCATTCCTCCATGATGACATTGCGGAGCTGGTGGATGCTAGAGACATTGCGCTCCTCCACCTTCCATTTGAGCATGCCCCACAGATGCTCAATAGGGTTTAAGTTTGAAAACATGCTTGGTCAGTCCATCACCTATACCCTCAGCTTCTTTAGGAAGGCAGTGGTAGTCTTGGAGGTGTTTGGGGTCGTTATCATGTTGGAATACTGCCCTGTGGCCCAGTCTCTGGAGGGAGGGGATCCTGTTCTGCTTCAGTATGTCACAGTACATGTTGGCATTCATGGTTCTCTCAATTAACTGTAGCTCCCCAGTGCCGGCAGCACTCATGCAGCCCTAGACCATGACACTGGCACCACCATGCTTGACTGTAGGCAAGACACACTTGTCTTTGTACTCCTCACCTGGCTGCTGTCACACATGCTTGACACCATCTGAACCAAATAAGTTTATCTTGGTTTTATCAGACAACAGGACATGATTTCAGTAATTCATGTCCTTAGTCTGCTTGTCTTCAGCAAATTGCAGGCTTTCTTGTGCATCATCTTTAGAAGAAGCTACCTTCTGGGACAAAAGCAATGCACACCAATTTGATGCAGTGTGCAGCATATGGTCTGAGCTCTGACAGGCTGACCCCACCCCTTCAACATCTGCAACAATGCATGCAGCACTCATACGCCTATTTCCATGTGCACTCAACTTCTTTGGTCGACCATGGCGAGGCCTGTTCTGAGTGGAGTCTGTCTCGTTAAACTGCTGTATGGTCTTGATCACTGTGCCGCAGCTCAGTTTTTAAGGGTCTTTTATGTAGAGCCACAATTCTTCTTTTCAGATCCTCAGATTTCTTTGCCATGAGGTGCCGTGTTGAACTTCCAGTGACCAGTTTGAGTGAATGAGGGTGATAATGCCAATTTAACACACCTGTTCCCCATTGACATCTGAGATCTTGTAACACTAACGAGTCGCATGACAACGGGAAGGGTAAATGGCTAATTGGGCCCATTTTCACTTAGCGGTGTACTCGCCAGCGGTTTAGACATTAATGGCTGTGTGAGTTATTTTTAGGGGACAGCAAATTTACACGGTTATACAAGCTGTACACTGACTACTTTACATTGTAGCAAAATACAATTTCTTCAGTGTTGTCACATGAAAAGATAATAAAATATTTACAAAACATTTAAGGGGTGTACTCACTTTTGTGAGACACTGTATACACACACAAATCTCTCCAGGCACATGTGCACATGTCTGCCTAGGTCTCCTTGTAGGGATATTTTTCAAACAGGTGACTTCCCTTTCCCCCCATCCTGCATTTTTATTCAGAGTGTCTGAAAGTTCCTTTTTAACCCATAAGTAGGCAGCTGCAGTCTGTTCTCTTCATTGCAGGTGGCCCTTGACTGAAACGGCAATGCAGATGGGGGAGGAAGTTAAGAGGAACTTGATTCCTCACAATTTCCTTGAACACATAAGGGCAGCTATCTGATTGGATGCTAGTTTTTATTTCTTTTTTTGAAAAGCCCATGGCGGGTGAAACACACCCAAAAACTCCACCCGGTGCCAAAAAAAGTGCACACACATAAAGAGTGAAACACAAAACCTGCAAACGGGTGTTACACTTGTCCTCCACAAGGAAGGACCTTACCCTGATCCCCCGGGGGGGGGGGGGGGGGACTGAGGTACTTCACATGGTCCATCTGGCCGAAACCAGACGGACCCCGTTCTCTGGAAGGTCTGCCAAAACAGACCCACCCAAGTACTAGGTGGGGCTCCCCCGAAGGGAGACCCCATGAGAGCAGGCGAACAGTAATCGTTGTTACCCCCCCCCCCCCCCTTTCGGTTTGCACCAAAACCTTCGAACGGATCGAACATTTAGAACCCCATTGAAGTCTATGGGACTCGAACGTTCGCATTCAAAAGTGCTAATTTTAAAGCCTAATATGCAAGTTATTGTCGTAAAACGGGTTTGAGAACCCGGGTCTTGCCCCAGGGAACATGTATCAATGTAAAAAAAAGATTTAAAAACGGTCGTTTTTTTCTGGAGCAGTGATTTTAATGATGCTTAAAGTGAAAAAAAATAAATTGAAAAATTCCTTTAAATATAGTACCTGCTGGGTGTCTATAGTATGCCTGTGAAGTGGCACGGGTTGAGAACTGTCCCTGCACAAAATGAGATTACTAGAAGAAAAAAAGTAATATAAAACTGCTTGCGGCTTTAATGTAATGTCTGGTCCCTGCAATATGGATGAAAATCATTGAGAAAAATAGCATGGGTTTCCCCGCCCCCCCCCCCCTCCCCTCACGTCTTTACCAGCCCCTTTTGGCCCTACATACTTTGAACAGCAGTATACAGGCGGTGCAAACAAGACAGGGACTGTAGGTTTGTTAAGTAGAATCTGTTTGTAATTTTTGAACTGGTACTTTAAGTGTAGCTCCAGCCAAAAAATCTATTTTTACGCTTTTCTGAAAACATAGAGAAGGGTTATCACCCCTGTAACATTTGTTTTGCTGTCTGTGTGCATCTGTTCAGAAGATTGCAATTCACTTTGTCCCAATGACAATTGATTTTTTGAAAATTGTTTTTTTTTAGTGAAACAAGAATTGGTGATAAAGCATCAGTGGACAGGAGACACCTCCTTACAGAAGAGAATTTCCTTTCCTAGGGGTAGATTTCCTCTCACTTCCTGTTGTCTCCTTTCGTTTGCAAGTAGGAGTCGCTTGCAAGTTGGATGATTGAAAGTAGGGGCCTGCCGTACAGGCCCGGACTGGCCATAGGGCAAACCGGGCATATGCCCGGTGGGCCGCGGCGGCCCGCGGGCCGCAAACGGCCCTCGGTGGCCCGCGAACGGCCCTCAGAGGGCCGCATGTCACATCTCCCCAGGGGTGTACCTAAGGTTGCCACCTGTGCGGTTTTCACCCAGACATTCTGGGTTTTGACACATTTGTCAGGTTTTCAGTGTGCCCGACACCCGGACACACTGCTGTCAGTTGGGAGGGGAGGTGGGGGAAGTGTCATTCAGAGGGAGGTGGGATGAGCTGCTGGATGATAAAGGGTGGGCGAGAATTGAGGGATTTGTGTGGGTGGTGCTTTTCTATACTGTGTAAGCGCTTCAGCCTATACGATACTTGCTTGCAGCATATTCTCTCCAGTGTCTCCACACTGCACCTCTCCGCACAGAGCAGCTCCGCCTTCCATCTCCACCCCCGACTTCGGCTCCCGCGTCTTGCCTTTAGCCATGCTGCTCCTGTCTGCTAGACTGCGCCTCTCATCTTCTGCACCTCTGTGCAAAGCAGCTCAGAGTCGACGTCCCAACATCTAGCTCTCATGTCTTTCCTTCAGCCATGCTGGTTCTGTCAAGCTTGCAAGGTAAGAGTCCCCTCCCCCGGCTGCTCTTGGGCAGCTCCCGCCCGGTAGCCAGAACTATATACACTGACTCTTCTACACAGTGCCCTGTCAGTGTATAGTATAGTGTGTCCTACAGTCACTCTGCCTTCTTCTCTGTCAACTCTGCCCCCTCCTGTCACTCTCTGCCCCCTCCTGTCACTCTCTGCCCCCTCCTGTCACTCTCTGCCCCCTCCTGTCACTCTCTGCCCCCTCCTGTCACTCTCTGTCCCCTCCTGTCACTCTCTGTCCCCTCCTGTCACACTCTGCCCCCTCATGTCACACTCTGCCCCCTCCTCCACTCTGCCCCCTCCTCTTCCTCTCTGCCCCCTCCTCTTCCTCTCTGCCTCTCCTCTTCCTCTCTGCCTCTCCTCTTCCTCTCTGCCTCTCCTCTTCCTCTCTGCCCCTCCTCTTCCAATCTGCCCCCTCCTCTTCCAATCTGCCCCCTCCTGTCACACTCTGCCCCCTTCTGTCACACTCTGCCCCCTTCTGTCACACTCTGCCCCCTTCTGTCACACTCTGCCCCCTCCTCTTCCACTCTGCCCCCTCCTCTTCCACTCTGCCCCCTCCTCTTCCACTCTGCCCCCTCCTGTCACACTCTGCCCCCTCCTGTCACACTCTGCCCCCTTCTGTCAACTCTGCCCTCTCCTTTCACACTCTGCCCTCTCCTGTCACACTCTGCCCCCTCCTGTCACACTCTGCCCCCTCCTGTCACACTCTGCCCCCTCCTGTCACACTCTGCCCCCTCCTGTCACACTCTGCCCCCTCCTGTCACACTCTGCCCCCTCCTGTCACACTCTGCTCCCTCCTGTCACACTCTGCTCCCTCCTGTCACACTCTGCCCCCTCCTGCCACACTGGGATACTGATGTAAAGAAGACTACTAATTTAAAGGGAGATTTGAAAGAGGGACTCTTGATTTAAGGAGGGCTCCTGATGTAAAGGGACCCTTAATATTAGAGGAGTTACTGATATAAAGGGTCCCTGCTGATGTGAGGGAGAACTCTGATGTGAGGGAGAACTCTGATGTGAGGGAGAACTCTGATGTGAGGGAGAACTCTGATGTGAAAGGGGGAGCTCCTGATGTAAAGGGGGGACTCCTGATGTATAGGGGAATTCTAATGTGAATGGGGACGCCAGTTGTAAGGTGGGGGATACTGATGTAATTGTGGATCCTGATGTAAATGGGGAAACCTGATGAAGGGGGACTCCTGATGTGATGAGTCGACTCCTAATCTAAAGGGGACTTGTATGTGAAAGTAGGGACTCTTATCTATCTATCTATCTATCTTCCTTACTTTCTATCTTTATCGTTCTATCTATATCTTTCTTTGCCCCCCCACCCCCCGGGCTGCTCAGTCTAAAATGCCCAGGCCAATTTTTTGTCCCAGTCCGGGCCTGCTGCCGTATATATACTCTGCAGAAATTTGGGCCCTAGGTGTTGGTGTTGCCACAACACTGTAAGCCCTCACAGTTAGTCTTGGTGGGCGCTGCTGTGTGAACTATTATATCAAGAATTGTAATTACATGCCATTGTTGAACAGTGGTAGAAAAATTGGGCCTTAGGCACTGGTGCCACAGTATTGCATCAAAAATTGTAATTTCACGCCCCTGTTAAACAGGGACAGAAAAATTGGGCCTAAGCCACTGGTGGCGGTGCCCAGAACCAAAAATGTTCTTACAAGCTATCAGCATGATCATTGAGGAGGAAAAGGATAGTCACTCAGCATCAGCATAGGCAGTCTTGAAGGGATCTGACATTTCAAAAAAAATTATTCAGTTACATCAGCATCAGGTGCTTGGTAGCTGGTGGTGATCCAAGCCTGATTCATTTTTATGAAGGTCAGTTGATCGACCGAGTCGGTGGAGAGGCGCACCCTGTGATCAGTTACAAAGCCTCCAGCAGCACTGAATGTGCGTTCGGAAAGAACGCTGGATACAGGACAGGCCAGTACCTCAATTGCATATTGCATAGCTCTGGCCAGTGATCCATTCTCAAGGCCCAGTAAGCCAGAGGATTTTCGGTGGGAAAGGTGTCCAAGCCTCATCTTGCCCCTAGGTATTCCCGCACCATGTAAAACAGACGCTGGGGATGGTTGCTGAAACCGGTCATGCCTTGGGGCTGCGGACTAAAAAATTGTCTGAACGCATCGTCAGACGGCCACCTTCTCCACCGCTCCTTCTGTGACTGACCGAAGCCTCAGCAACACGTTGTCCAGGACCAGGATTTTGTAACCTCCCAGTCTCTGGGAACGCATTGCACAGACCTTTCTGCAAGGCCTCCCGAAGATGTTTCATCTTCTGCTCCCTCTGCGCCCGCAAGATAAGGTCCGCAACAATACTACAGCTAGCACAATCACCTGCCTGTCAGTAAATTAGGAAGAGCGGATCTAGCTAAACTATACAGTGTATAAATATATATACAACACCTGGGATGCATATATATCCTCTACACACTAACTTTAACTGAATAGCCTGCCTGCTCTATCTATGCCCAGTTCCACGCTCGTGTTTTTCCAGAGGGAAATACTGTCCGAGTGGTACAAGTCTCTTGTCTCTGAATAATCAGATTCAGGTGCGCCACCTAGTCAGTGTCTCTCTGAATTGGTGGCTGAGATCCCCGACTCTTCGGTCCGGAAAGTAGTTTCTTCCTTTCTGTGGACGGTGATTACAATGGACGCCAACCTCTCGGGTTGTGGGGGCGCCCCGTCAGCCCAGAGTCGCTGGACTTGAGTGGACCTACGGCCACGCCTCCCTGTATGCGCCCGTTCTCGTCTGATCTCGGTAACTACCCAGGGTCGGGCCTGGTAGTACCTGGGTGGGAGTCCGCCTGGGAATACCAGGGTGCTGTAGACCTTGTCTACCGTTATTTGTCCTAGTACTTTGGGCGGTCAGGCTATGCCTCTCCTCGTGGTCGAGGAGGTTGCAAGGTCGTCTGATCTGGATTCAGCTTGACAACGCCATGGCTGTGGCTTCGGTTTACCATCAAGTATACCGGCAGGCGGGCTACTGGAGTCGCCTGATACTGGACCAGGACGACTGGTTTTGGTATTTGGAGTCAACTCCCTTGCAGGAAGTAAGTCTCACAGGGCATGGATCTCCTAGCCGCTCGTCTCAGCCGCAAGGGTGTCAAAGTTTGTGGCCAGGTCTAGTGATCCTGTACAGACGCGTCAGTCATGTTGGTGGCCCTGTGGGGTCTGTATCGGCGACTTTATGCCTTTCCTCCTTTGTAGTGGCTTCCCCGGCTGCTCCACAGAGTGGAGGCTGGGGAATCCCGATGATTCTAATCGCTACAGATTGGCCTCGGCGTCCTTGGTAGCGGAGGTACCCTGCCAGTTGCCAGGGCGGGAGGTTCGTCTGTCTCGAGGTCCCATACTTCCTCCTGTTGAACAGTCACTGACTTGCTCAACATGGCTATAGGAAGCCAGACTTTAAGGGACCGGGGTCTGTCCGACTCGGTCATCTCAACCATGCTGAGGGCACGGTAGTCTTCTTCCGGAGGATCTACCGTCGCATCTGGCAGGCCTACATCTCTTGGTGCGAAGAGATGGAGTGACGTCCACGGACGTACTCGGTGTCCAGGGTCCTGCTGTTTTACAGCTTGGAATGGATCAAAAAATTGCTTAAAGCACCGTTTGGGGGCAGATTTCAGCCTTGGCTGTGTTCTTTCAGTGGCCTTTTTGCGGCCCGTTACCTGGTGGGTACCTTTTTGTGCAGGGGGTTTGTCCTATACTTCCTCTCTTGGCCCATCTCTTCCCCCATAAGTTTTGACTATGGTGCTCTCCGTTCTTCAGGAACCTTCCTTTTGGAAACATCAGAGATTTTCTCTTGACACTATCTCAGAAAGTTACAGTTAGTCAGGTTGAAAAAAGACACAAGTCCAAGTTCAACCATAAGAAATAAAATAATAAATATATCGTACAATCACATATACCCAATTCTATACCCACAGTTGATACAGAGGAAGGCGAAAACCCGCAGCAAAGCATGATCCAATTTGCTACAGCAGATGAAAAAATTCCTTCCTGATCCCCCATGAGGCAATCGGATATTCTCTGGATCAACTTTACCTATAAATGTTTGTACCCAGTTATATTATGTACATTTAGGAAAGAATCCAGGCCTTTCTTTTTTTTTTTTATTTCAGTTTATTGAAAATTTTGGACATAACAAAATATACATTTCTTGGCACAACACCAAGCTTACCTAACGGTCAACATGACCAGTTACATACTAACGTAAAACCTTGCCATCGCAGATAGCAGTCATACAACTTAATCCCATCCCTCCCCCCCTACTCAGTTCCCTTCCCCCTTCAAAACACATCTTAGATCATAGTGAATAGAAGCCTCCTCCTCCCCAATGCGAAACACAACCCGCTATCCCTAATGCACCTGGACTAAATGAGATGACTGTGTAATACGGGAACCTTCATACTTCAGAGATCATTCTTCACTACCCAACCGTCAAATCAGATTCATACCAGGCCCTCCATACTTTCTCAAATTTCCCAACACAACCCCGAGACAAGTACGTCGCCTTATAATATGGAAGCATAGCCTTTACCAGCCCTTTCCAGAAAGCAACCTCCGGGGCCCCCGGACTCCTCCACTTGAGTAAAATAGCTTTTTTCCCATAGAACAGTAAGATACTAATTAATGTTCTGTGAGCCCTAGACGGGACCACTTCCTCCACCAGGCCGAGCAGACATACACTAATTTCTTGTGGGATAGGTACCCCCAAAACCCCTGCTATACAGGAGGTGACACCAGTCCAAAACTGCTGGATCTGGGGGCAGCCCCAAAACACATGATGCACGTCCACCGGAGCAAACGTACACCTTCAACACTCTGAGGGCACCAACAGATAGATCAAAGCCAACCTGGCAGGGGTATAATACACTCTATGTAGAAACTTGAACTGAATCAGCCGGTCCCTAGCCGCCACCAAATATTTGAATGGACGGTCCCACATGTCGTCCCATTCCTCGCCCTGTAACTTCTGCCTCCCACCTCTCTCTGCACTTGAGTAATGCCTTGGGGCTGGTTTTAAATAACTCTTTATAAGTCACTGACAAGGTCTTGGGCAAGTCTTCTGTGCTAAGTAAGTTCTCTAATCTAGAAGGGAAAGATTCAACCGTCTGTGTCCCAAACTGAGTCTGAAATGCATGTCTCAGTCGGAGATATTGGAAAAATTGTGTGTTGGGAAGATCATGTTTGGCCTTCAATTGATCAAACGTCAAGAGTACCCCATCGCGAGTAATATCTTTAAGCAATTTAACCCTCTTAGATGCCCACCCACAGCATCGTCAAACTTATAGAACTGTTGTAGCTTCGGGTTCATCCACAGGGGGGTTGAAGGGGAAAACCCCTTGTAACTTGGACAAGCTAACTTCTCCACCTCCTCCCAAGCCTTAACAGTAGCCTTCATAGAATCAGTAAGAGGGAGATCCCGACCCGTACCCCTATGTATAGCCAAACGGAGGGACTCATAGGATCCCAGATGAGCTGCCTCCAATATAGTAGCCGAGTCTCCCGCATCCGAGCTCAGCCACCTATGTACAAAAACCAACTGACCTGCCAAGTAGTACTTACGCCAGTCAGGTAGCGCCAGTCCCCCATGGCTCCCGCAAGACCTTCAATCCCACCCTAGGCATTTTAGGTGCCCAGAGAAACGAGCTGGTGATACTGTCAAGTTTCTTAAAGAAGGACTTCGGTATCCAGACCGGAGCATTCCTCAAAAAATATAAGATAACCGGAGAATTTTCATCTTTAAAAGGTTAACCCTGCCAATCAATGATAAGGGAAGCTTTTGCCAAGCCTGCGCCTTTTGTTTGAAAAATGTCAAAAGGGGCAGCAAATTGAGAGACATGTAGTCCAGCACGCTCGCTGTTACCTTCACCCCCAGATATGTTATCTGTGTAACCCATTTTAGTGGTAAGTTTGAATTCGCCTTTGCTCTAGCCCCTTCATCCAAAGGTAATATGGACGATTTGCCCCAATTAACCTTCAGCCCGGAATAGGTAGTAAATGTGTTCATAATATCCAAGGCAGTCACTAACGACTCCCCCGGGTCCCTTAAAAACAGCAGAAGATCATCCGCATACAATGCCAAGCCCTCATCTATACTACCCACCCTAATTGCCTTTACGTCCTCCAATGCCCTCAGTGCCACCGCCAGTGGCTCCATCATGAGAGCAAACAGGAAGGGTGACAAAGAGCACCCCTGCCTGGTGCCCCTACCTATCGAAAAATACTCAGAGGTAGAACCCCCCATACGAATAGCTGTCCTAGGTGTGCTGTACAATAATGAAATCCACTGCCGGAAAGACTGCCCAAAGCCCATGGACTCAAGGACTGTATGCATAAAATGCCAGTCCACTGAGTCAAAGGCCTTTTCTATATCAATAGAAACAATTACTCTATTGGACGAATCTAAATTAGGAAGCTTTAAGTGCGTAAAAAGTCGACTCAGGTTGGTATCTGTGGACTTACCAGGCATAAATCCCGTCTGGTCAACATCTACCAGTGAGGAAATAACCACCGCCAGTCTCCTCGCCAACACTTTCGTCAGAATCTTAAGGTCCATATTCAGTAAGGCAATGGGTCGATACGACGAGCATTCCAGCGGATCCTTACCTGGCTTAAGTAATAAGATTATATAGGCATCAAGCATTGACGCCGGAAGCGCCTTTTTTTTGTAGGCAGCAATCAAACAAGGCCGTGAGCCTGGGGGCCAATTGGTCAACATATGACTTGTAAAAATCCACCGGGAACCCGTCCGAACCCGGCGCTTTAATAGGCTGGAAGGCAAAAATCGCCGACACCACCTCTTTGTTCGTAATTTTGGCATCCAAGGCTGCACGGTCTTCCTCGGACAGCTTAGGAAGGGTCAGATTTCCCAGCAGATCACTCGGGGCAGCAGGGTCATACGTCGGGATCGGGGCGTACAGGGCTGAAAAATAAGCCTGGAACTCAGCCAAAACCGCAGTCGGGTCCCCAACCAGGTCACCACCTAACCCCCTAACAACTGAAATATGTGATTTTGGTCCGCCACCAACCTAGCCAGCAATTTTCCATTTGTGTCCCCCTCAGAAAACAATGAATTTGCTCTTTGTTTAGCCTCAGTATGTGCCAGGTCATTACAGTGCATAGAGAGTGTACGTCTAGCCTCCAATAAGGCAGTATAAGAGGCGTAAGTTCGATCCGCAGCATGCACAGTCGCACACTCCCTCTCCTTATCTTGCAGCCCCTGAATGTCAGCGTTTTGATCTACTCTCACCCTCTTAATAGCCGTGATAGACTCCCCTCGAATCACTGCCTTAAAAGCATCCCACACAACCGTCGGGTCTGCCGAATCCGCATTCAAAGCCCAATAGTTATTAACTGCTTCAAGCAAATGTGAAGAGACCTGTTCCTCCTGTAACCAACCCGGGGACAGTCTCCAACTCCACGCCCCCCCAACTGCCGGGAAGAGCAAGGAGACGGAGAGTGGGTTATGATCCGATAGACCTCTCGCTAAGTAATCTGCCCCCCTCACATAGGACAGCATGGCCTGATTCCCAAATGCCAGGTCAATCCTAGCTGAGGAACGATGTGTCTGAGAAAGGTGGGAATAGCATGTAGTAGTAGGATTTTTAGCTCTCCATATTTCAGTCAAACCAGCCATAGATGCCCAGGACAACAAGTCCAGCGACCCCCCCCCCCCCTCCCAGGATTAGAAGAATCTAGCACCCCCAACGTGGCATTGAAATCTCCCATCATCAGAAGCGGCAGATGTGCATGAGGTGCCAACTTCACAAACAGGTCATACAATAATTGCACATTAAAAGGAGGTGGCATATATACATTCACAAGCAACATTTTACAATTGCCTATATCTTAGACCAGTGCTCAAAATTTCAAGCCCTGAGCTACTAGCCAGGCCTCAAGAGTTACTCGCCACCAGTTGCCCCACCTAATTCATACACTGCCCTGCGCCTAATTGCACCCGTAAACACGCCCTCGTAGATTATCTCATGGAATGACACTGTTAAATGTTTTATGCAGAATCAAGTTACACAATTAAATAATACCAACAACAACTTTAACAAAATGGGACAGGGCACTGGGGGCAGACCAGAGGGACAGGGCACTGGGGGCAGACCAGAGGGACAGGGCACTGGGGGCAGACCAGAGGGACAGGGCACTGGGGGCAGACCAGAGGGACAGGGCACTGGGGGCAGACCAGAGGGACAGGGCACTAGAACTGGGTCTCTTCCCCATTCTCTTACTGTCTCCTCTGCAACTCCCATCCATCCTCCCTCTCTCTCTCTCCCTCTGCTATTTATCTCATCATCAGGAGCCTGTGTGCGGCTCCACGCTTGCATGTCCCCACTTCCCCCTTTTATTCAGGCTGGCAATGAGGAGCACAGCACACATTGAGACCAGTCTGTTTGCAGTGCTCAGGCTGAACTGTTGGTCACTTACATAGAGCATAAAAAGAAGAAAACTGCACGAACTGGAAGGCTGCCGCTCTCATGTCAGGGCAACTTTCAGTGAGCGCTGCACCGGATTGGTAATTTTCGCAATCCTTCACCTCACTTATTACTTCCTGCTTCCTGCTCTCTGGTCTCCAGCTACATTGGTCGGGGGGAGGGGGCAGACTCAGAGAGGTCATACTGTTAGGTCCCATGGCTTAATGAGAATTGTAAGGAGAGGACCTGTGTACTGCTCTGCCTGTGCGCGGCTCACCAGACTACTTTTCCCGAGCATGCACCTTTCCGCGGCCAATCTCATCGGGACTCTAAATGTAGGCACAGATTGGAGGGAGATTGGTCATGCAGCCCTGTCATCACTCGCCCCCAGCTTAAATCCACTCGCCAAATGCTAGTAGGCGAGTGGAAATTTTGAGGGCTGTCTTAGACCATGGCCGCATATCGCCCCCCCCGGATCAGTTATCACCTGGTGGATCGTGCAGGGAAGCATCTTACTAATAAGTATAGACACGCCCCTGGCAAATGTGGAATACGTGGCATGAAATGCCTTTTGAGTCCAGTGTTTTCGTAAGGCCAGTATTCTACTACCATCCAGGTGAGTCTCCTGCAAGAGAACAACATGCGGCTTAACCACTTTTAGATACTGGAACATAGAGGCCCTTTTAAATTTACTATTCAGACCTCTAACACTCCAAGACACAAATTTAATCACATTAGCCATATTCCCCTGTAAAAACATATCCCAGGTGCATCTCAAATAAACCCAGAAGTCAAGGTCAGAAAGCATCTTCAAGAGTTGGAGAGAGGCCCGCACTAGTCGAGGACCGGGAATTGAGTAGCAAGTATGCAAAAATAAAACAAATCCCCCTCCCCCAACCACAACAACCCACCCACCCCCCTGCCATTATACCAGAACCAAAAAAATAGACCTTGAAGCAAAAAGGCTTCAAGAAAACCCATTGTCTGGTATGCAGCTTCAAAACCCAAAAACAATGCAAAACACCTAAAAAATCAGATGTTTTTGGAAGTTCCTCCGAACGATCACTTGTCCAACAGTGGAAACCGATAGTCCTCCTTGGCTCCAGGGAGCTCCACATGAACAGTTACTAACTTGGAGCCACAAAATCAGGACATGATGTAAGAATAGAGGAAAAGACAGTACACTACTGCCATCTAGTGTCGTCAGGGCTAATAGCTCAGATAGGGCACAAATAATAGTAAAAAAGGCAAAAAATACCAAACTGTCCTGCCGCCCAGCACACCGGAACAATGTGAAGAAAAACACAAAAAAAAAATATATAAAGGGGGCAAAAAGATGTGTCATGCAGCTTCAGCAAACAGGAAAAAATACTGCAAAGTGTAGCAAAAAACAAAACAAAATGGACCATTGGTCCTATTACTGAGCTCAAAGTGCAGCCGTCTAAGGCACAACAGAGTCAGGAACTATAAACCAATACTCCTCTTGTGATACAGCCTCATCAAGGATTCCTGTCCAGCCAGTCACAGGCATCACGCGGGTTATCAAAAAACTTCACAGCACCCTGATGTTGAACCCGCAGTTTGCTGGGATAGAGCATGCTATACTGCATGTTTTTCTCACGCAATCTTCTCCTGACATCATTAAATGAGCGCCTTCTTCTCTGCCTTTCCGCCGAGAAATCAGGAAAAAGCATTACCTTGGTATTCTCATATTTCAGCTCTTGGGTCTTCCTGGATGCAGTTAGGATCATGTCCCGATCTCTGTAATTCAGGAACCTCACCAGGAAGGGAAGTGGGTAGTCACCCAGGGGTCTTCTGCCCGCGGGCACCCTGTGTGCCCTTTCCACCACATACGTCCGGGGTCGATCACCCAAGTTCATCAGCTGCTTGAAAAAGGCCTCAGCAAAGGTGGTGGACTGTGGGCCCTCGGCCCCCTCCGGCAGTCCCACCACGCGGACATTATTCCTCCTTTGTCTGTACTCAGCATCATCAGCATGGTCCTGTAGCAATTTCACCACGGCCTGTAGTTCGGATAGCTGATTACCCTGTGCCTGCGTCTCATCCTCCACATTGGAGATCCTTTCCTCTGCCTCCGTAAGCCTCCCCCTAATCTTGTCGAGATCATGCCTGATCAGGGTGCACTCAGTGGCCAGGTGATCTATGCTCACCATAACCGCGGCCTTGCTGGCGTTGATCGCCTCCAGGATCGGGCGGGTAATCGCCTCCTGTGCTGCATCCTGAACCGGAGGGACAGGCAGGGGATCCCCTGCACGGATGTCCTGTGCAGCCCCCTCAACATTGGCCATCTTCCTAGCTAGTTTCCTAGCGCTTTTGGAGGAAGGAGGGGAGGGCAAGATGGCGGCGGCAAGGCCCACGTTCGAGCCTCGTGCGGAGCGAGTCTGGCGTTGGTACTTCGGAGTCTGGTGGCGGTGCTTCGTCGCCCCCTTTCTCATGACCAGATGTTCCCCCACCAGGACCGGAGCTTCAACCCCCAAAATCCGGGCAAAAACGCTCCAAAACACGGATGATTAGACAGGAGTGATGCAGAGATCCCTGAAAGCACGTCCTGCCGTGATCACATCCGGACACGCCCCCTAGGAAAGAATCCAGGCCTTTCTTAAAGCACTTTACTGAGCTGACCAGAACCACCTCTGGAGGGAGTCTATTCCACATTTTCACAGCTCTTACTGTGAAGAAACCTTTCCGTATTTGGAGGTGAAATCTCTTTTCCTCTAGACTTAGAGTGCCCCCTTGTCCTCGGTGTTAACCGTAAAGTGAATAACTCAACACCAAGTTCACTATATGAACCCTTTATATATTTGTATATCCCCTTTAGTGGCCTTTACCTCGGTTAGAGGGGTTTCTGAGTTGGCGGTCTTGTCTTGCAAGCCGCCATGCTTGATCCTCCATAGGCTTAGGTGTTGGTGCGCCCGCGACCTTCCCTTCTTCCGAAGGTGGTTTCGGCCTTTCGCCAGAATAAGGACATTGCTCTTTCATTCTTCTGTCCTCGGCCGGCGCATCCTACGGAGGTTGCCTTTCATACTTTAGGCGTGGTACATGCTTTGCAGGTGTACCAGCCTGCTACGCCTCCGTTTCGGAGATCTGACTCTCTTTTGTGTCGGTGTCTGGTCCACAAAAGGGCCTGGCAGTCTCGTCGACCACCATTTCTCGGTGGATCAGGCAGGCTGTCATACAGGCCTATGCTCTTAAGGGGCAGGCTCCCCTTTCCGATCACGGCACTTTCAACCAGGGCAATTGGTGCTTCCTGGGGTTTTTTTTTCCGACGGCATGCGTCGGTCTCACAGGTGTGCGAGGCGGCGACTTGCTCGTCCGTTCACGCTTTTTCAAGAATTTACATGGTTGCTGTGAGTGCATCTTCTGATGCTTCTTTCGGCCGCTAGTTTTTGCAGGCGGCTGTTTAAAGTTGCACCTCCTCCATTGAGGAGCTTGTGCTTGTTTTGGGGTGAAGTTAAAATTGGTTTTACTGATATATTTCCCACCCCTCGTTTTTGACACTGCTTGGGGACGTCCCACTTGTCAAGATTTAAAAAGCTGTGTCCGTCCATGGACGATAGTATTTTTTGTACTTTCTGTAAAATCCGTTTCTCTGAGTCCATGGACGGACACAGCTCCTACCCCTCCTTTTTAGGTTTGTACTGCTTGTTACGAACTGAGACTGCATGCTGCAGTGAGGGTTATGTCTTGAGGGACCGCACCCAGGGCGGGGCTGTTCAACTCTGTTAATGTAACATGTATTTAATTATCTAACATGTTTCTGTCTAGTCCTCTCCTGTAAACAGGGAATATAACCCACTTGTCAAGATTTAAGGAGCTGTGTCTGTCCATCGACTCCGAGAAAAAGATTTTACGGTGAGTACAAAAAATATTTTTTTTTACATTTCTTTAGTTACTTCCTCGTTTTTTGTCTAGGCAAAAGAGGAGTCTTCGGGAGGGGAGGAGAGAAGGAAGACTTTTTTAAGCTAAGCACACCCTCCTGCCTGCATGCCTGAGCTAGGGGCAGATGGATTACTCAGGATTGCCATGGCCAGAAATGCTAGGGGGTGTTTTTCAAAGTGATTTTTCTACAAAATAAAGCATGGAGACATGGATGGATGGGGGAGTTTGCTTAGAATATTAACTCCTTCCCGCCGAGAGTACACATATATGCAGCCTCAGCTTTTAGGGGTTATACCGGAATGATATCTGCAGCTGCAGGCATCATCCCCATACTGTTTTTTTAGAGCCGCTTGGCTGTTATACAGGAGGAGCGAGAGAGGACATCCCCCCTTCCGCTGCTCTTACTGGGCCTCCCGTCCCTCCGGTAGACCCGATCCGGCACTTCCGCCAGCTAGAAAGAGATTGGCACAAAGCCAGAAATGGCTTAGTTCCCGTCTCTCTCTGTAAACACGAATGCAACATCGCGTCACTTTCAGTTTACTCGGCTGCCAATGGCACCAGTTTTAAAAAAGTATGCAGAATCACCGTTTTTGGCGATCTGAATACTTTGAAGTGCAAAGGAGGGATTTGGGGTCTTTTAGACCCTCAATGCCTCCGTAAAAAGTACCTGTCACCACCTATTACTGTCACAAGGGATGTTTACATTCCTTGTGGCAGCAATAAAAGTGATCAAATTTTTTTTCACAGTAACAAAATTAATAAATAAATAAAATAAATGAGATCCCCGCAAGCTCGCACAGCAAAGAAAACGCAAGCGTAAGTCGTTCCTTCATTTGTAAACGGTGTTCAAATCACACATGAGGTATCGCCGCGATTGTCGGAGCGAGAGCAATAATTCTAGCCCTAGACCTCCTCTGTAACTCTAACCCGGTAACGGTGATTTTTTTTTTAAAGTGCCGCCTATGGAGATTTTTAGGTACCGTAGTTTGTCACCATTCCACGAGTGTGCGCAATTTCTAAGCATGACACGTTGGGTATCTATTTACTCTATTTACATCATCTTTCACAATATAAAAAAAAATTGGGCTTACTTTACTGCTTAATAATAGAAACAAAAGTGGTGCAATCAGCGCAAAAAATCTAGATCAAAGATTAATAATTAAAAAAAAATTCAAAATGAATAAATTCATATGGGTGAAAAAATATGTAAAATAATATAATTTTTATCATTTTTAGTGAAAAAACCCCCCTGGTTAAAATTCACCGGAATGCCAGCTGGACACTAAACGGATGTTCA
Organism: Rana temporaria; assembly: GCF_905171775.1. NCBI lineage: Eukaryota > Metazoa > Chordata > Amphibia > Anura > Ranidae > Rana > Rana temporaria. The sequence goes on along the minus strand of NC_053496.1, from coordinate 156,609,714 downwards.
CAAAATCCAAGGGAGATACAATATATAGAAAACAGTGCAGCGCAAACCAATAATATTAAAAGTGAAAATTAATAGTAAAACAGTAAAGTCCAAAAAGCAATTAAAATCCAACGATCCAATTCTTTGGAATCTTCACCAAGTGACAGTAAACACACCCAAACTTAGTATGTGATCCCTCCACCAGTAAAGATGGGTACTCTCACCTCAGCAATAGACCACTGTTTCACCAGATGGTCAAATAAGCAGAGTATAATCAGCACAGGAGCCCAGGGAGCAAAAATGGTAATTCAGTTCCTCATGTAAACAGCCAAGATCAAGGACCGGAGCATGTAGGGAAAAAAACAAAATCTAAGAGCTTCCGCTGGGTTCACGTATTTAATTCAGATAAAAGCATATACACAGGCTACTCACACTTTAGCCGATAACAATAGGCATGTAACAAAATATGGACCTCAGGGAGTTCTCAGGACGGCAGCGAGCGACGTGTGGTGCAGACTCCTGTCCCCCGGACGCGTTGCGTTTCACAACTTCCTCAGCAGGGCAGACTCTGTCGTATAACGCACTCGGTTTTAAATATACAGCCGTAGTCATGGCAACCTTCCTCAAACATAACGTGATCACGTGGTGTGGCACATCCCGCGTCACGTGCTATCAGAGAACAACTTTATTGTTCATAGGAAAGGTCGACAAACGGCATTGGGAACTTGAAAGAAAACATTCGCCATCTTGTGGCCGAAAATAAAAATAATATCTTTAGCACAATAAAGAAAATCATATTGGAAAGAATCGCTCGGTGCCATCCCAAGAGCTCTCACAAATGTCACGGGCCCAGACGTCCAGAAGTGGGAAAGGATACCTGTCAAAGATAGGTATCCTGTCCCCCCTCCCCCCGAAAGGTGGCAATTGTGGCACTGGAGGGGGGAGGAATCAGATGAGTGGAAGTTCCACTTTGGGTGGAACTCCGCTTTAATTCATTTGTAACCCTTTCATGACTAATGCTGAAGAAAAGATCGTGTGTGGGCCCCATCGTTTTTTTTCCCATCGGATAAAAAAACTTAGAACCTGTTTTAAAATTATATGATGGTTAAAAAAACGATAGAAAAAAACGATCGTCTGTGGGGAAATCCATCGGTTAAACATCAACGCATGCTCAGAATCAAGTCAGTGCATGCTCGGAAGCATTGAACTTTATTTTCCTCAGCACGACGTTGTTTTACGTCACCGCGTTCTGACACAATCGTTTTTTTAACTGATGGTGTGTAGGCAAGACTGATGAAAGTCAGCTTCAGTGGCGGCCCGTCCATAAGGGGCGCCCGGGCGCCGCCCCCCATCCCCCTGTCAGTAAAAAAAATGTTTTTTTTAAACCTGTCCCTTTAAAAAAAAAAAAAATCCAAAAAAGGGCCTTATATGTGCACTGTGTCCGCGCGCCGGGCACAGTGCAGAAAGAGTAGCGCCACGTCTGTGCAATCACGGGATTACATTGGAAGCCAAAATATGCTTTTGTGGCGTTCTCCATCGTGCCACTTGCTTCCGGCGCGATGGACAGTATTGTTATCGTCGAGCGGGTGCACACACTTTCAGTGTGCACCCGCTCGTCTCTGTGCTTGTTCCGACGTCACTGGAAAAACAGGAAGTGACGTCGGGACTGCTGGAGCTCAGTGCGCCCGACCGAGGAACAGGTAAGCTGAGCTATGCCTGCCTGCCTGTCATGATGTCGTATGGAACAACACCAAAGTGGGACCAAAGTAATGCAGGGACTACCTGGGCTCCTGTGCTGATTATACTCTGCTTATTTGACCATCTGGTGAAACAGTGGTCTATTGCTGAGTGGAGGGATCACATACTAAGTTCGGGTGTGTTTACTGTCACTTGGTGAAGATTCCAAAGAATTGGATCGTTGGATTTTAATTGCTTTTTGGACTTTACTGTTTTACTATTAATTTTCACTTTTAATATTATTGGTTTGCGCTGCGCTGTATTGTTACTTTACTGCTTATTTTTCCCTAAAAAAATTCATTTGAAGGACCGCTGCGCAAATACAGTGTGACCTAAACTATTGCAATGGTCGCCATTTTATTCTCTAGATTCTCTGCTAAAAATATATAAAATGTTTGGGATTCTAAGTAATTTTCTAGCAAAAAATACAGATTTTATCTTGCAAGCAACAAATGTCAGAAATAGACTTATGCCCTGTACACACAATCGGTTCATCCGATGAAAACGGTCTGATGGATTTCTGATATCCGATGAAGCTGACTTTCAGTCTTGCCTACAACACCATCAGTTAAAAAAACGATTGTGTCAGAACGTGGTGGCGTAAAACACAACGACGTGCTGAGGAAAATTAAGTTCAATGCTTCCGAGCATGCACTGACTTGATTCTGAGCATGCGTTGATGTTTAACCGATGGATTTCCCCACAGACGATCGTTTTTTTCTATCGTTTTTTCTATCGTTTTTTTAACCATCATATAATTTTAAAACAGGTTCTACGTTTTTTTATCCGATGGGAAAAAAAACGATGGGGCCCACACATGAACCAATCGTGTTTTTACGCGGCATTAGTCATGAAAGGGTTACAAATGAATTAAAGCGGAGTTCCACCCCAAAGTGGAACTTCCACTCATCTGATTCCTCCCCCCTCCAGTGCCACAATTGCCACCTTTCGGGGGGAGGGGGGACAGGATACCTATCTTTGACAGGTATCCTTTCCCACTTCTGGACGTCTGGGCCCGTGACGTCACTGCGGGGCTCCCTCCTTCCGGGCCAATAGGAGAGAGGAGCCGGGCCTCGCGCATCCGCAGTAGGGTTCCCAGCATGAAGCCGAAAGGCTACACTGCCGGGTTCCCTTACCCACAATGGCAGCAGCATCCAACAGCTGATGAAAACATCAGCTGCAGTGCCAACATCGATGGACTCCAGGACAGGTAAGTGTCCTATTATTAAAAGCCAGCAGCTGCAGTAGGTGTAGCTGCTGGCTTTTAATTTAAAAATGTTTTGGCTGGAACATTTATGGCCGCTTTAAATAGTGTTTTTGGTTTGTGGTGCTCAGATGCAGCGAAGATCTGCTTTAACAACGGTATTAATTTGGTCGACTAAAACAAAGAAAACATTTTAGTCGACTAAATGAATACTTTTTTAGTTGACTACAATACAACTAAAACTAAAACAATTGAGATGAATAAAAGTAAAATGGCATTTTAATCAAAAGACTAAGACTAAAACTAAATTAAAATTTGAGTTCAAAATTAACACTGGTCGGTAGTGCATGTTCATACCTCAATACCATAAGTAATAACATATGAGATTTTTCACTCCAGCAGTATATAATGAGTTTGGAAACTGTAGAGTGTTAAGTAATGCATTACAATTTAATTACACTATTAGATTTTAAACAACTAAAATGAGTTTTAGTTGACTAAAACGTAGAACATTTTGGTCAACAAAAATGTACTGGAAATTTAGTTGACTAAATACGACTAAAAGACTAAAATGTGACTAAAATGCCATTTTAGTCCTAAGACTAGGACTAAAACTAAATTGAAATTTGCTGTCAAAATTGTACACTGTTTAACAACCAGCATCCCTGAGCTGAAGTGTAACATTTAGCAGTGGTAGGAAATCCACTGCTAAATGTTTAATTTCCCACTGCAGCCGGAGATCTGGTCTGTAGTAAACAAAATACAATATATATATATATATATAAAAAACACATTACATACCACAAAATAAAAATTTAAAGCATGCAGTATTTTTTGGTGACTTGCCTGCTTCTGAGATAAATACTACATGAGTTATTTTAAAGTCAGTACTAATGCGCTATTTAATTCTTAGTGAATTAAGTCCTGTATTTTATATTGGTGTGGATTTTCCTTTATTAAGATTGAAAGCTCACACCAGCAGCAACTGGATCACTAATAAAACAAATTCAGAACCTTGGTCCTTGGTTAACCCGCGATCCCTAAAAGACCTCCTCCTTTCTTCTTTCTGAGCCAAAAATCTTACAACACAACTAAGTTTTGGCAGATGTCCCCGTCTGGCCCAGGAACAAGTACATGACACTAAGTTGAGGGAAGGTCAGAGAACAGTGAAAAAACAAGAAACCAAAAGGGGATCTGGGACTCTGCTGACAACTACCATAATCTAGGTAAGTCTAAAAGAGGGGGGAAAGTATTTTTGTCTGCTAGATAGCATTTTCTCAAATCCTGTGTACTGTATATTAAGCAGTATGTTTGCCAGGTGACCTTTCTTATGCACAGACGAGTCATTAGTGGCTCAGTACTATAACTTGGTTACATGGATAACATAAACAGCTGCTGAGGAGCATACGTTTAGGCCAGTATTAAAGAGGAATATCACTATCTACTTTTAGGAGCTTACAATTAACAATACTCTTTTGGCTGCAGTAATATTTCAGATATGATTTTCTTGCTGTCTGTGTCTTTGTTAGGAAGATTTAAGCTACTGTTCAAGTAGAACTTTACTATAAAATAAAAGGCTGTGAACAGGCAGGCAAAAAGGAACATGATTGAAACATTTTTCAAATGTACAAATTTCTAACCGTACATGTGGTTTCCATTAGGTAAAGACAATTCATTTCAAATTTGATTGTTAAAAGCAAACAAAATAGGGAGATAGATGGAATTTTTTAGGGTGCAAAGCAGATATCGATAAATCAAGTAATTTGTATAAAAATATTTTTATTTTGTAGAACAAAATAAAAAATATAACATAAAACAAAAAAGCAGAGTACAAGTATTAGAATGATACAGTATTACAGGACAGTAGTATCAGCTGGCATTCCCCGACATGTTTCGCCCATAGATCGGGCTTCTTAAAAGGGAATAGAACTGTCCGGCTAGTAGTACATGTATTCTGAAGACAGAGCAATACAGAAAAAACAATCAATCATAATCGGATCAAATAAACCGATTAATAACCCATTTTTTTAACGAAATTTTGACATTTTTTTTAAAAAGAAATTTTTATTGTTTATATATGTCCGCGCATCCCCAAATGTCAGAGCACAACCACCTACCTGTTTTTCTCCTATAATGGACACCACCAGTATCACCCCATTCGATGACCAGTCAGGTCCAACACATCACAAGGTGCTGGGTAAACACAGGGGGAACAGGGGGACCGACCATATAAAATATAGAGTGTAAAAAATAGGATAAATAGTAGGTGAACCATAAAAATATCACATTGGATCACATTGTATTGGAAAATGAAGAGATGGTAGGTAATAGATAGACTTACATGAGGTAAATTAGCTTTAAGCGATGGAAATAAGCATCCAAAACACTGAGCAAAAACAGAAAAAGGAGTGGTGAAGAAGTGTGAACCAATGACGTGACAGTAGTAGGTCACAAAGATAATAATAATAAGTTATATACAGCTGTGCATAATAGGAAACAGCAGATGGCAACATGCCTTTTTAAAAAGCGTTTTTTTCTTCATAGTAGGAAACACACCAGTCACCAATCTAATAAACAGCAGATAACAGTGTCTCAGAGTAGCCATTATAAGGCTTCATTTCCATGGACGTTTTTGGATGTTTTTACAGCCACTTTTCTGAGCTTTTTTTGCAGCTTAAAAACGGCTCTCCATGTTCGTCTATGGCCTCTTGCCCACCATGACGTTTTTGAGCTGTAGATGGCTGAGCCGTTTTTAAGTTGTAAAAAAAACCAGGACCGGTACGTTCTGAAGCTCCAGCCTTAGAGCTGTAAAAACGCCAAACGTTAAAAAACGCTCAAAAACGCGCAAAAAAACTCTACCGCAGCGTTTTTGAGCTCCAGCTCAAAAAAAAAAAAAAAAACAAGGCGTTTTTAAGCTGTAAAAAAGGCTAAACAAAGTGGCAGTAAAAACGTCCATGGAAGTGAAGCCTAAAGGTTACAAGCAAACACATTCGTTCAAATGGCAATTAAATGTTTTGAGAGTTTTCGTATGCATTTTGTTCTAAATTGTGTATAATAGTGTATACCCAGCTTAAGATCTCTGTCAGGGTTTTATTGCGGTTTGTGTTCCCATTTAGGGCATTTGTGTATAATAGTGTATACCCAGCTTAAGATCTCTATCAGGGTTTTATTGCGGTTTGTGTTCCCATTTAGGGCATTTGTGTATAATAGTGTATACCCAGCTTAAGATCTCTATCAGGGTTTTATTGTGGTTTGTGTTCCCATTTAGGGCATTTGTGTATAATAGTGTATACCCAGCTTAAGATCTCTGTCAGGGTTTTATTGCGGTTTGTGTTCCCATTTAGGCCATTTGCTGACACTTCCTGTCTTGGAAACTGTTGGAAAGGTTCTAAGCAAGACTTCCCTATTAAAAAAGATACATAAAAAAAAATATTTGAATATATGTGAACAATATTCGAATATTTGTGAACAACAGGTTGCGACTGTTCAATACAACTGAAAAAAAATCAGAATCCTTTTGAGGGGGCTGCCTTTACACAAAATTACAACTTCAGCCCCAGAAGGTTTTACCCCCTTAATGACCAGAGCATGCGATACGGCACTGACAACTTAACTGACAATTGCACGGTCGTGCGCCGCTGTACCCAAACAAAATTGACGTCCTTTTTTTCTCACAAATAGAACTTTCGTTTGGTGGTATTTTATCACCTCTGCATTTTTTATTTTTTGCCCTATAAACAAAAATAGAGCAACAATTTTGAAAAAAACAAAACAATAATTTTTACTATAATAAATACCCCCAAAATGTTTAAAAAAAAAAAAAATTCTTCATCAGTTGAGGCCAATATGTATTCTTCTACATATTTTTGGTAAAAAAAACAAAAAAAAACAAAAAGCTTATTTTGATTGGTTTGCGCAAAAGTTATAGCGTCTACAAAATAGGTAATCTGTGATTTTTTAGCGGGTCTGCGACATTGCGGCGGACAGATCGGACAACTTTTGACACATTTTTGGGACCGTTAAAATTTACACAGCGATCAGTGCTGCACTGATTACTGTGTAAATGTCAATGGCAGTGAAGGGGTTAACACTAGGGACTGATCAAGGGGTTAAATGTGTTCTTAGGTGGGTTTCTAAATGTGAGGGGATGTGACGGACTAAAGGAGGAGCCAGATCATTGGGCCTGATCCTTAAAAGGGATACGCCGGCGTATCTACTGATACGCCGTCGTATCCCTGTTTCTATCTATGGAACTGATCCACAGAATCAGTTTCACATAGATAGGCAGAAGATCCGACATGTGTAAGGGACTTACACTGTCGGATCTTAGGATGCAGTACCGCAGCCGCCGCTGTGGGCATTTCTCGTCGGAATGCCGCTTCGGGTATGCAAATTAGCACTTACGGAGATCCACGAAGCTTTTACGCTTCGTTTTTTCTCCGTAAGTATTAGTTTGCCGTCGCAATATTAGGGCTACTTTTACAAGGCCTAAACTATTTACACCTTGTAAAAGTAGACCCTTCTATCCCGCGTCGCTGTCTTTTTTTTTTTTTATTATTTTTTTTTTTTTCCGCCGCAACTCGTTTTTTTTTTTTTACGCCTGTCGCGATTCTCAAAACCCGGCGCAACGTCAGGAAAATGACGTCGGGAGCATGCGCAGTACGTCCGGCGCGGGAGCGCGCCTAATTTAAATGGGACTCGCCCCATTAAATTAGAAACGCCTTGCGCCGGACGGATTTAAGTTACACCGATCAAAAAATTTCTAGGTAAGTGCTTTGTGGATCGGGCACTTAGGTAGAGATTTTGCGGCGGTGTAACTTAAATGGCAAAAAATACGTTGCGCCGGGTTTTTGTGGATTAGGCCCATTGTTCCTACTTAGACGATCTGTTTCTCCTTACACACACACACGCGCGCGTGCCTGCTAAGGCTCTTAAAGGAGCCGCCGTACATATACAGCGATTCGCACAGGAGAGACATCCTGCCGTTGTATATGTACTAGAGCCGGTCGAGAAATGGTTAAATGTCACTATTTAGCCTGCGGTCAGGCAAAACATTTTGTGCAAAGAGGCCCCTATGTGACTTAAGGGCCAATTTATGATAGATAAGAGCAAAGTGAGTGTTGGAATTCCATCCTGCTGTCACATGGACCTAGGCACGGTTCAATTCTAGGGCAGCTTCAGCAGATTCTCTGTGCACCAGTTTTAGTCAATCTCCCCCATTGAGTCCAACTAGGGAGTTCACATCTGTGTGCTGCATTGTATAAAATCAGGCATGTCCAAACTTACATGCAATTATCTTTGTTTTCTAGCTCATTAAAATCTATGGAAATACAATAAAATGCAAATCTTCCTTATTTCTATACATTTTCCATGCATTTCAACTTGTTGTGGGTGAGCACATGTCAGCTTGTCATCCCATGGTTAGAAACACCTTCCCTGGATACCCCCCTATGTGCTCAGCTGCAGTGAAGACTGCAACACTTGCTGTGGCAGCTGTAAACAGGGGTGCAAAATCAGCCATGTTTCTATTACCTACAGGAAGAGCATCTTCATTGGTTAACAGCAGATATTCACAGCAAATAAAAACGCATGTAAAACTCACTTAAATGCCCAAAAACAAGGAGTTAAAAATGCCAGCAAAAATGCATTACAACAGAAACTTGATATTTCTTGAGATTTGTGACAAATTTTTACTATGCCTTGTAAATATACACCACTGTGTCACACATTTCATTGAGATGTCTGAGCTGCAGGAGACACAACCAGTACAGGAAACAAACCACATGATCGTTGCTTTCAGGCAGAAAGGTACTATGGGATACTTAGTCCTTAGAAATTGAACATACAATATAGGCTCTTGGGCAACACTTCAAGAGGGAAGCAATCTCTGGTAAAGACAAAACAAACACAAAGGCGCCTCTAAGTGCAGCAATGAAAGACTTTAATAGCCCAAAGGAGTTCAAATACACTTACTAGAAGTAAGATAAAAACAAGGCTCATAATGGTAGGTATGGTGGAATAATAGTCCAGTGTCAGGGTGGTCCCGGTGGGGTGGTCCTGGAGGTGGTCCAGTATGCAGCAGGAGATCCCAGCTGACCAGCAGAGGGGAGCTGCAGCAGTAGGAAAAGCCAGATGGGACAGCTACGTTGCTGGACCAGAACGCAAGACCTGGAAGTGACGTCAGCAGAAGAGAGCCAGAACCAGCGTGGAACACATTGGCCAGAAGTGACCAGCAGATGGGAGCCGCAGCAGTAGGAAATGCCAGAAGGGACAGCCGGGATTGGCATGGAATGCAAGACCCGGAAGTGATGTCAGCGGAAGAGGACCAGAACCAGCGTGGAATGCTTTGGGTGGAAGTGACGTAAAAGGGGGCAGGACGCGCTTCGGAGCGTCTATTGGCTCCGAAACGTGTTTGCTCCAAAACGCGCCCTGCCCCTTTTTCGTCACTTCCGGGCCAATGCATTCCACACTGGTTCGGGTCCTCTTCCACTGATGCTTTGTGTATGCTGTGTCTTGTGATCTTCTTGAAACAGCTGCTTCCTCAGAACAGCGAAATATTTGAATCTGCAAAGATGCATATTTAAAATCCTTGCAATGTATATCGCTTACACAAAGGGGACTCATTGCTCAAAAAGAGTGTAATGGCACACAATCCTGTACATATAAAGATAGAACTATTGTATTGCTTTCCCCTGAATTGTGTTCAAACAGCATCTATGACTAACACTTGCTCAATGCCCAAATCTAGCCATAATTGTTGCTTTGGATAGAGTAAGGTTGGGTTAGCGGCTTTTATTTTTATTGACCTCTGTGTCTCTACTGGGGGAGCTTGGCCCTCACTTCTTGCCAGGGAAGGAAGTGATGAAAAATATCTTGGGACACAGACAAAAACATGTTTATAGCAGAATGAGAAAGGGTTAGAACTACAGGCAGTGTTTTTTTTTCCTATCCAGGGCTTCCTGTTCTGGTAACATCCACATCTTCGATTTTTTGTACAGGTGTAACAGGGACAGGAAATGGCTTCTGGCTGGCATTAGATTTTAAAGTACAGTTACATTTTAAGGAATCTTTAAAACCTGTTCAAACAATCTTCCATGTCTTCTAGTCTAGTGTTCTGCCAAAAAATACTAATATATAACTTAAGCAAGTTATATGGTAGACTACCTCAGAAAACTCAAGGCTTGAATAGAGCCAAAAAAAGTTGAAGGTTGGAAGCTTTGGTTTAATATTAAGGCTCATCATCACTTGATGTTACTTTATCCAGAATCTTGCTTGAAGATCTTAGTGCATGTGACGCCCAACATCATATGAGGTAGGAAGGATAACAATACAGTTGGGCATCGTGTGAAGCTACACTACAGCAGGTAAGATGTGAAAGTTACCTTGACATCTTCCATCACAATGGATGTGTTTGGGGCAAGATCATTTTAAGGCATGATACACATATTGGCCCAGTAGTCCACTAGTAATAATTTCATTTTTGGCATTGACTAGGTAATGGGTTAGGATATACTGGTCCGGATTCACAGACAGCGGCGCACATTTATGCCGCCGTAGCGTATCTCCTGTACGCTACGCCGACGCAGCGCAGAGAGGCAAGCACTGCATTCAGGAAGCCAGTGCTCCCAAAGCTGCGTCGGAGTGGCGTATATTTCGAAGGCGTAGGTGGAAGTGGGCTTGCCCCATGCAAATGAGGCATGACCCCATGCAAATGATGGTTTGAGAGCCAGACAAGTACGTTGAACAAACTGCGCATGCATCTTGTCGTGGACGCATCCCCGTGCGCATGCTCATAACCACGTCGGAACTGCCTAAGATACGCCGGCTCACTGCCTACGCCATGAACGTAATCTGCGAATATCCAGACACACGTCCAACGCAAACTACGTAAAAACCGACGGCTTCTGTTCCCTGATGCAGACCTTTTACATGTCTGCTGCTGAGTTACACCTCCTTTATGGGGCTTAACTTTACGCCGGACGTACAACTTACGCGCACCTCTCGTAGCCTGCGTCGGGCGGGCGCAGGTTCGTGAATCGCCGTATTTTCCTCATTTGCATATTTGAATGGCTAATCAATGGCAGCGCCACCATGCGGCCAGCGTAAATGTGCGCCCACCCTACACCGGAATAGGCAAGTTACGTCGGTGGGATTAAGCCTGTTTTTAGGCGTATCTTAGTTTGTGGGTACGGCGCACAGATATGACTGCGCATATTTGCACTTACGCAGCTGGAGATACGTCAGCGCAAGTGCTTTGTGAATCCGGGCCACTGTATGCAAAAGATAGGGGAAACCAAGGGCACAAACATCCCAATTAAATGCCAAAACAGGAATGCGTAAAATGTTTAACTTTTGAGGTGCAGAGTATCAACAAAAACATATGAAATTCAACATTTTTATTGATGTTCAAAAATCCCATAAAAACTAGTAGTTTTGTAAAAAAAAATATATATATATATAATCTATATACTGTATATCTAAAGGCATATCGATTAATTATACAATGTACATAGAGTGATGCAGATTTGTGAACATATCCATTGTTGGTAGTCCGAAGTAGTCATCTCAATATGATTCGCCTAAAACCTAATCTGGCTTTGTCAGGAGATTTTCTACTACCATAAAATATATGGGCTGTATCAAAGCATAACAAATAAATAATCTGATGCCATATATACTGGTATATATATTTTTTTGCTTTTAGTCTGCTCCCAAAGCCCATATGACTTTGACATATTGGGTACCTACTTGGTTAACCCTCATCTTTTATATTTTGCCAAAATTGTGTGACCCAAAATGAACTTTGCTGTGGTTTTTACTGAAAATGTTTGCACTTGATAAACTGTTGCGCAAATATCAGGTAACATAAAAAAATTGGCATTGCAACCATTTCATTTTAGGGTATCAAAAAGTATATAACTGTTTATCGAACCAAATTGTTAATGTACTATTTGTGTTACATATCAAAAAAACAATAACAAATATTTGAATGAAAAAAAAAAAGTATATAAATGTTTGTGGGTTTAAATTAATCTTCAGGCATAAAAAGAAACAGATCTGTCAGCAAACAAGTTAAATTGTAACTTCAGTCAAAATATTTTATTTAGTTCTGTATTGAGCAGAAAAGGCTTAGATTTTCTGTCAGGTTTTTATTGCTGTGTGTGTTCCCACTGTGGAGGGTTACTTTGACTGGAAGTGATGGGAAATCTCTCCAATAGGGACGGATACAAAAATAAAATTACATTTATAGAACTTGGAGAAGGGTTAGAAGTTCTTACGCCGCGTACACACAATCGTTTTTCGGGTTGTAAAAAACAACGTTTTAAAAAAAATGTAATTTAAACAATCGTGTGTGGGCTTCAGAGCATTTATCGGGTTCTGAAAAACGGCCCATATTTTTTTAAAAAATGCTCTATTTTCTCACGACGTTTTAAACGTTGTCGTTTTTCGGGTTGTAAAAAATGGTCGTGTGTGGGCTTTGACGTGAAAAATCCGCGCATGCTCAGAAGCAAGTTATGAGACGGGAGCGCTCGTTCTGGTAAAACTGTCGTTCATAATGGAGCAAGCACATTCATCACGCTGTAACAGACAGAAAAGCGCGAATCGTCTTTTACTAACACAAAATCAGCTAAAGCAGCCCAAAGGGTGGCGTCATCCGAATGAAACTTCCCCTTTGTAGTGCCGTTGTACGTGTTGTACGTCACCGCACTTTGCTAGAGCATTTTTTTTCACGATCGTGTGTAGGCAATGCCGTTTTAATGATCAAGTTGAAAAAAACTTTGTTTTTTTCTAGAGCCTGAAAAACTTTTTTTTTTACAACCCAAAAAACGATCGTGTGTACGCGGCATAAGAGTTCTTGCCATTTGTGCCCTTCTGTCCTGGTGAAACCTGCAATCCCCATTTCTTTTACGGGTATCACTTGGGACAGGATGTAAAGGAAAATCAATTAAATGTACTCTTTTCACAGAATGCTTGTCCTGACTTGTTCATCGAAGCTTGCTACTCTGAGACGACTTTTAGCCCACAGCTTTCCAGAATCGCTGAAGGTGGGTCAGAGGTATCCTCCTAAATTCCCCTGAGTATGTTGTGTGACTTTATCCTCATTATGTTTATCATTTAGGCATGTGGAGCTCTGCATCACGTGATCATTGGCAACCCATTCAAACTAGAGGTCCTGGTTGACCAGTGGCCAGACGTCTCCACCGTCATATGTCGTCCCTCATTGGAGGTGAGTTTAAACAATGGCACCAGTATGGGAGATTGACAAAGGAATTCTGCGTCAGTGTAAAACCATGATGTTGTATTTTGATTTCCTTTGCCTTTGGTTTTTGTCAAATCAAAAAACAGCATATTTCGAGTGAATCTATATATTCCATTTTTAAAAGTCCTGCCTGCTCTTAGGCCGGGTACTCACGAGCAAACATGTACGGTGAAACCGGTCCGTCGGACCGTTTTCACCGTAAATGCCTGCCAGAGGGCTTCTGTACGATGGTTGTACTAACCATCGTACAGAAGTCCGCGCGTAAACACTACGCGGGGCGTGTCCGCGTCGTCGCCGCGACGATGACGCGGCGACGTGGGCGGGCCTGCCATTTAAAGGCTTCCACGCATGCGTCGAAGTCATTCGACGCATGCGAGGGACGGCGGGCGCTCGGACATGTACGGTAGGTCTGTACTGACGACCGTACATGTCCGAGCGGGCAGGATTCCAGCGGACGGTTTTAAAACACGTTCAAGAATATTTGCCCGCTGGGAAAAGGCCCGGCGGGCAAATGTTTGCTGGAATTCGGCCCGCTCGCGCCTACACACGACCGAACATGTATGCTGAAACTGGCCCGCGGACCAGTTTCAGCATACATGTTTGGTCGTGTGTACGGGGCCTTAGTCTTATGCTGCGTACACACAATCATTTTTCGGATTTTAAAAAACGACGTTTTTTAAAAATGTCATTTAAAACTATTGTGTGTGGGCTTCAGAGCATTTTTGCAGGTTCTGAAAAACGGCCCAATTTTTTTTCAAACATGCTCTATTTTTTCACAACGTTTTAAACGTTGTCATTTTTCGGGTTGTAAAAAATGATCGTGTGTGGGCTTGAACGACGTGAAAAACCCGCGCATGCTCAGAAGCAAGTTATGAGACGGGAGCGCTCGTTCTGGTAAAACTACTGTTCGTAATGTAGTAAGCACATTCATCACGCTGTAACAGAGAAAAACGCGAATCGTCTTTTACTAACACAAAATCAGCTAAAGCAGCACAAAGGGTGGCGTGATCCGAATAGAACTTCCCCTTTATAGTGCCGTCGTACGTGTTGTACGTCACCGCGCTTTGCTAGAGCATTTTTTTTAACGATCGTGTGTAGGCAAGGCCGTTTTAATGATGAAGCGGAAAAAAACGTTGTTTTTTCTAGAGCCTGAAAAACTTAGTTTTTTACAACCCGAAAAATAATCATGTGTACGTGGCATTATTAAAAAGTTTTGTCCATTCTCCACTGGTCTCACTGGTGGCTGACTTTCCTTGACTTTCTGGCTAACCTTTACCAACTGACATTCTGTAGTTCAATGAGTTATGCTTATTGACCACTAGGACAGTCTCATTATACAGCAAAATGACAGTTGGAAAAACGTATCCATAATGTTATGGATATCTGGCCATTGTAAGGGGTTGCTAACAAGTCAAACTTGAGGGATATAAAACACTTTGGTTGAGCCGTACTTTTACTGCCCCCCAACAACTTTCCCATTTACCTAGAGTGGAAACAAGGAATCCCTGAAAACTTTAAAGGTGCCAGTGTGTAATTGGCTAACAAGACGGAGCTTTGTGTAATCCATCTGAAGGTTCCAGAGGAGGGTCCTAGCTCCTCCAGTCAAGCTGAGTCAAATAAAGAAGACATTCCCTTCCCGTCACCTCTGGCCACGATTGAACCAGAACTCCTTGCTGCCCTGGGAGACTTTGTTTCAAAATGTCAGAGAGACCCTCCGACATACTCGGCAACTGGGTATCGGAAGCTCAGGGTTTTCTCTGGAAGGCAACCAGTGCCTACAGGGGAGGACAACTTTGAAGAATGGCTGGAAAAGGCCACACAAGCCTTGGATGAATGCGATATTCCTGAGACTCACAAGCCATCGCCCAGGACTATCTGAACATGCTGCAGGATGTGTTTGGGCGCACAGAGAACGTTTGTGATCTTATTTACCAGTTGGAGCACACTTACCAAAATGGGGGAGAGAAGCTGTCGCGTACATAAGACGTTTGGACAAAATTATATACCATCTTGCTGAAGAAGCTTCTAGACCCTAGGAAGGTGGATGAAATCCGAGCACAGCTAGTCTTGAGGGGTGCTCAACCCTAGGAGGGAGATGGGGTCCATCTCCCTCCTTTTGAGAACCTGGCAAGATGGTGGCATCTTGAAGTATCCAGACCTGATCCGGATTGCGCGGGAAGAGGAGGCCATGCTGGAAAACAAAAAGGAAAGCCAGAATGGATGGTCAGTGCAGCTGATGGCGACACTCAGGTCAAGCTTCTTAAGACTCAAGTGTCACAGCTGAGAGAGATGATGGCCCTGTTGACTGCCAAGCCAATTGTTCTACCCAGCGATGAAGTCTCAGAGGGACCCAAGAAGTCTTTAAGCTCTATGGTTGCTCAGATGAAGAAGCCAGCAAACCAAGGGATTTGTTTCAACTGGGGAGGAGTCGGACATTATCAACAAGTATGCCCAAGCCCAGTGAAGGCTGAAACACAATAACGAAAGCAGGCGGGAAACTCCAGAGGGTCCCCGGTGAAGGAGTCAACCGGGTGCCCATCGACATTAGCTAGCTCAAGAAAACCCAACGATGCAAGGAGACCACAGAAGAAGTCCAGACCCCTGGACTCAGTGGTCTGTCCCTGCCCAACAGGGGCTAGTAAAAATTCCCTCATCATCGGGACTAATATTGACCTTGTCAAGAGACTGCTAACACCTCTTGCCCAAGAGCAGGACACTTCAACTACAGATGTCCACCCCATGTTGAGACAAGCCTATCAGCGTCTGGTGCAAGAACAGAAGGCCCCAGCTGAAGGAGTGGGAAAGATCTGGTGCTTGGACCGGAGTGAGAAAGTGTTGCAGCCCGGTGAGGTACCGTATTTATCGGCGTATACTGCGCACTTTTTTGCCCTGAAATTCAGGGCAAAATCGTGGGTGCGCGATATACGCCGAGTTAGAACTACTGCGCCGGCATATACTGAGCGCAGTACACTCGTGTATAGTCGGGCAGGCTCGGCTCCTCTCGCAGTCACGTCCTGGATGTACAGGACGCACAGGACGTGACTGCGAGAGGAGCCGAGCCAGCCCGACTATACACGAGTGTACTGCGCTCGGTATATGCCGGCTCAGTAGTTCAAACTCAGCGCGGGAAGCAGCGATCGAGCGGGGAGGACACCGCAGAAGGACGCCGGACCCGACGAGGAGGACACCACCGAAGCCGCAGACGGACGCCGGACCAGACGAGGCCGCGGATGGACGCCGCGCAAGACACCAAAACGGTAAGTACTAAAATCTTTTTTTTACAGGAATGCGGGTCCACTTTAGGGGTGCGCGCTATACACCGGAGCGCGCAATACCCCGATAAATATGGTAGCTTGCTTGAGCGCGTCAGTCAAGCTTAAAGCGGGGGTTCACCCTTAGAGGGCACTTTTCCCCCTTAGATTCCTGCTCGTTATTACTAGGGGAATCGGCTATTTATTTAAAAATAGGTGCAGTACTTACCCGTTTACGAGACGCATCCTCTCCGTCGCTTCCGGGTATGGGCTTCGGGAATGGGCGTTCCTTCTTGATTGACAGGTTTCCGAGAGGCTTCCGACGGTCGCATCCATCGCGTCACGATTTTCCGAAAGAAGCCGAACGTCGGTGCGCAGGCGCAGTATAGAGCCGCACCGACGTTCGGCTTCTTTCGGCTACGAGTGACGCGATGGATGCGACCGTCGGAAGCCTCTCGGAAGACTGTCAATCAAGAAGGAACGCCCGCTCCCGAAGACCATACCCGGAAGCGACGGAAGAAGATGCAGCTCGAAAACGGGTAAGTACTGCACCTATTTTAATACAAATAGCCGATTCCCCTAGACCGAACGAGCAGGAATCTAGGGGAAGAAAAAAAATTTTTTTAGAAATGGGTGAACTCCCGCTTTAACTAGCAGCAACCAGGCCCTTTCATTGTCCTTGAAGCTGACAGGCAGAAAGAAGACATGGGAGTGAAGATAATTCCTGAAGTGGTTCCAACTAAGGCATTGCAGAGAAGTCATGGGAAGGTCTCAGTTAGTGTTCGCAACATAACCACCTCACCTGTGAAGATGCCGGCTCGGATGTTGGGCCAAGTGAACACGGCCACCCCAGTCTCACCGTCTGAATTGGTGGGGGAAGAAAAGGATGGCATACCTGTAGAGGAGTTCTATCCGAAGAACACTCCCCTCTCTCCTGAATGAAAAGAAAGAGCCAAAACTCAGCTCTTGAGATGGCAGGCCACATTCTCAAAGAGTGAATTCGATGTGGGGTGTGCAAAGAGCGCTCAACACCGGATCCATCTGCAAGAAGAGAGAGAGTGTGCGACAGATTCCCTGAAGACCTGCATGAACAATTGGCAGAATTGAAGAAAGCAGGTATCATTCGAGAGTCCTGGAGCCCATACGCTTCTCCGATAGTGGTGGTACGGAAGAAGAATGGATCACTGAGGCTTTGTATCGACTACAGAACATTGAACAGAAGAACCATTCCCAACCATTAAAACACACCACGGATAGAAGACGCTTTGCAGAGCCTGTCAGGGGCCAAGTGGTTCAGCGTACTGGACCTGAAGAGCGGGTATTATCTAATCCCCATGCATCCTGATGATAGAGAGAAAACTGCCTTTATTACCACAGTGGGGTTCTTTGAGTTCGACTGCATGCCTCAGGGTTTGTCCGGTGCCCCAGCCACTTTCCAAATTCTCATGGAGAAGACCGTGGGTGACATGAACTTGATAGAGGTGTTGGTGAACTTGGATGACATCATCATCTTTGGGAAAACCCAGAGGAACATGAAGAGCGTCTGGAGAAGGTCCTAAAAAGAAGCTAAAGCTGTCTCTCAAAGTGCCAGTTTTATCAACCCTCGGTCAACTACCTTGGTCACATCGTGTCTGCAGACTTAGTGGCCACAGATCCCCAGAAGCTGGAAGCTGTCACCTTCTGGTCAAAGCCCACTAATGTGACTGAACTCGGGTCATTTCTGGGATTCGGCTCCTATTACAGAAGATTTGTTGAGGGATTCGCTAAGATAGCCTGCCCACTCAATGAGCTACTGAAAAGTGAGGAGGAAGATGATGACCTAAAAAGGCCTGTCAGACCAGCAGGAGGGCCCAGAAAACCCAGAGAGTCCATTCAGAAACAGTGGACTGCCCAATGTGAAGAGGCCTTTAGGCAGCTGAAATGGAGTCTAACGACTGCCCCAGTTCTGGCCTATTCTATTGGCCCTGCATGCGGGCTGAAGTCGAGGGCTACTGCCACTCCTGTATCAGATGCATCCAAAGGAAATTCTTGCCTCACCGAGCAGCCCCAATGGGCCATCTTCAGAGTCAGGGACCCATGGAGCTGGTGAGCATTGACTTTCTGTGCTTGGAGCCTGATATGAGTGGACAAGGAAATATCCTGGTAGTGACTGATCATTTCACTAGGTATGCCCAGGCCTTCCCCACAAAGGATCAACAAGCATCCACGGTAGCCAAGGTCCTTGTGGAGAAGTTCTTTGTACACTATGGCCTGCCCCAACGCATCCATTCTGATCAAGGAAGAGATTTTGAAAGCAGCCTTATCAAGAGACTTTAAAGCCCTGTACACACAATCGAATATCTAATGGAATCTAATCCGATCGATTTTTTCGTCGGATATCGATGAAGCTGACTTTCATCAGTCTTGCCTAAACACCATCGGTCAAAAATCCGACTGTGTCCAACGCGGAGACGTAAAAACACTACGACGCACTTAGAAAAATTAAGTTCAATGCTTCCGAGCATGCGTCGACTTGATTCTGAGCATGCATGGATTTTTGACCGATGGACTTCCACACAGACGATCGTTTTGTTATCCATAGGAAAATTTTAAAACATGTTCTATTTTTTTCACCGATGGAAAACAAACCGATGGGGCCCACACACGATCGGGTTGTCCGATGAAAGCAGTCAGACAAACCGATCGTGTGTACAGGGCTTTAGACTTGTTAGGTATTAAGAATTCCAGAACCACCCCATACCATCCTAAAGGAGATCCTCAGCCAGATAGGTTCAACCGAACCCTTCTGGATATGCTTGGGACTTTGAATTCGGAGAAAAAGCAGCACTGTGCACGCTTATAACACCGCAAACGATGCCACAGGATACTCCCCTTATCGTCTAATGTTTGGATGGGAGGCCCGGCTGCCAGTAGACTTGGCCTTTGGCACATCCTTAGATCATACTTCAACGACCTTTCACAGAGGGTATGTAGACCGCCTGCAAAAAAGTCTGAAGACCGACTATGACAAGGCCCAAGCTAACTCAGATGCCCGAGGACTAAGAAATAAAAATAACTTTAATCTCAGAGTCTGAGTGCAGGATTTACAACCAGGTGACAGGATGCTGCTAAGGACTCTGGGTGTCCCTAAAAAGCACAAGTTGGCTGACCGCTGGAAGTCGCAGCCTTATGTCATTTGCAAACAACTGCCAGAACTCCCAGTGTACTAAATCCAACCAGAGGGGAGCACAGGCCCGCTGAAGACTTGAAATTGCAACCATCTACTTCCCCTATCAGAAGCAGTTTGTTTGTCACCACCGCCAGATCCACAGTCCACACCCATAACCTCTCAGAGATCCCGACCAGTCACTAGATTGAGATCTAGTACCCCTCGCTGTAGAAGATGAGGACAGTGAAGATGAAGAGATGGGATAGACTGGTTGTGGCCACATCAACTGCCAGGGTTTGCCACCACCCCTTCGTCTCCGGCTAAAGTGACAGACGCTGGGACTCTCAGACCAGATGCTCTTGAGTTTGTGCCCCAAAGTCCGCCTTCTGAGGAGTTGGAAGACACTCAAGTTTCCCTGCCGACAGCAGACCCCAAAGATGTCCAATCGTTCACAGAAGAGGGAATTGAGGCTGATATACAGGGAGAAGAAGAAGTTGTGGAAGAATTAAAGTCCAGCATGCCTGTAACACCAGAGCCGAAAGAACAGAGAGCGAAGGGCTATTCACCCACCTAAGAGAATGACTCATGACAAGCTGTGTTCACCTCAAAAAGGACTCTTGAGACGCCTGATCCTTCCACCACACATTTAGTGGAGGACAGCCTCAACTCCCTCCTGGCACATCTAGCTGGGCCAGTTAAGGTGGCCTGTAGGCAGGACAACCTCCCTTCCCATGCTGATTGGTGGGAGGTTCCTCTGCCAGTGAAAACTGTTTGATTTCTTGTGCACACTAACTTGTTTTCTCCGCTTGTATATAAAAAGCATGTAACAGGTTACAGACTTTTTATTTCCTCTGGGGACCAAAGGTTCTTTGGTGGGGGGAGTGTGTAGCAGGTACTTCTCCAGACTGATCTAATCTATGATGGGAGAACTGTCTGCTGCAGCAGTGTTGGCTTTTTTACTCCCCTTTCTCTCTTCACACGGACACTCAGAACTGCTTGTTTGTAAACTCCCTATTGGAAGTTGTCTGTAAAATCACTATTGGAAGAGCCTGAGCCAATCATCAGGCAGCAGCAAAGGACTGTGGGGGAGGAGATAAAAAGCCAGAGGAACTAGGCCAGAGTCTCTTTGTGCCTGCACCCCATCAGGAGAGCATCTCCTGCACTCTTTGGGGCAGATTCACATAGAATCCGCGGCGGCGTAGTGTAAGCCATTTACACTACGCCGCCACAACTTACTGGAGCAAGTGCCGTATTCTCCAAGCACTTGCTCCGTAATTTGCGGCGGCGTAGTGTAAATGGCCCGGCGTATGGCCGCGTAATTCAAAGGGGCCGGCTTGTATTTAAATTAAGCGCCTCCCCGCGCCGATCAAACTGTGCATGCGCCGGCCGTAAAAATAGCCCAGTGCGCATGCTCCAGCCCACGACGGAAAACGTCAATGAAGCCGACGTGAGCGTCATTGATGTTAAGTTCTATTCGCGAACGACTTAGTAAAACAACGGAAAAAGACGACGCTGACCCGACGCCATACTTAACATGGCATACGACGAACCTTCGTAAACTTACCCCTCATATAGCAGGGGTAAGTTTACGCTTACGGAAACTACGTAAACGATGACGAGCCGGCGCAAAAACGTTCGGGAATCGGCGTATCAGGCTCATTTGCATAGACAAATGAGAAATCGTCGTAAACGCCACCTAGCGGCCAGCGTGGAATTACATCTGAGATCCAACGGTGTAAGTGACTTACACCTGTCGGATCTACGCTGTATCTATGCGTAAATGATTCTAGGAATCAGACGCATAGATACCCGGGGCCTAAAACAGAGATACGACGGTGTATCTTGAGATACACCGTCGTATCTCTTTTGAGAATCTGGCCCTTTGTGTGTATGGAATCGCGGCCTACCAAGGGGCACACAGCCTGAAACTCCAGCCCAGAGGAACAGATTGTTCATGCAGCTCCAGCCCAGAGGAACAGACTTTCCATGCTAAAGAACGACACCCTGCAACAGCTCAAGGACTGAATGCCACTGTGACACACGTGCATCTAAGATCGATGGATCGCTCAGGGGAGGACCGCTGACTGTGTACAGGATTTGGTGACTGGGCTTTGCCCAGGAATCTTTAATGCTTTTCATAGAATACCACATCCAAATATTGTCCACAGAGCTCCTACATTGCCAGTGAAGATAATAAAATGCAAAGCTTTGCCTCCAGGACATTACCGCGGTTGCCCCTAAAGGGGACACACCCCGGATATTGAGATCATTTCACTGGGTGTGTACTAGAGGTATTGTAGGCCGGCCTAGAGTTCGCCTTTAGCCACAGCATCCCACACACACCAAAAGTTAGTGGGGAGTCAATTTAATCTGTACATATTGTTAGCTATTGCTTTCGTTGTTTGCATAGTGTTCCTGACTGTTTTCTTTAAACTGTTTCAGCTAAGTCCTGGGTACTTACACAGGTCCTGGCTGACTAATGTTAACCTTAACTTTTCTTAAAGTAAATTACAAACAGAACTGTGTTGTGTATTCCTGTTGTTATTCCATTAATCACATTGCTAGGTGTGCCAGAGGGGCTGGGACAATTAATTGGGGTTGAAAGTTAGAGTAACGGACTGAACAAACAAAAGCAGCTCCCTCAGGGGTATGCTACATATATAAAGTTTCAAATGTTTGGCCACCTATACCATCTAAATATGGCTTTTAAAAGGAACAGTAATTATTACAGTCTGTCCTTTATATCTGATCAAATTTTCAATGAATATTCTGTTATTCCCTGTATAGTACATGAAGGACCCCTCAGATCAGTATACCAATACCTACTTTCTGTTCAGTAAAGACCTTCAGAATCTTCGCCAAATGCTGGAAGATCCCCGAGTTGTAAACTGGAAACAAGATCTTCAAATACAAGGTGAGGAAGAGGTTCTGAATGAATTTGTGAATCTACTGGTAAAATTGAAAGGTCAGTACAATTCACCAAGACTGATATTTTAGCTGTAAGCAGAGCCTGGTGGGCTGAGTCAACTACTAGATTCATGAATCAGCATGAGGTTTGGGTTCACCGCTGGGTTCGTTTTGCCTCAAACTTTGGACATTTACAGTTAGCTCAAACAGTTGGACTAATGGGTTCATTAAAAAATGAAGCCTCCCAAAGTTCATTGCATGAACTGTGAACAAGGTTGCAAATAATTAAGCTTTGAAAATGTGCCTGCCCCCTCCCTATGTAAAAAAAGCTATCCCATCAGCTAGTTCACTGTTGTGTATTTGAGTTGGAATAGTGAGGGAAAGCTGATATCAGAGAGATAGTTGTGTTAGTGCTACTATGATAAAAAAAATGTTGCGATGGGTGCAGCCTAGGCAGGGACAAACAACTTTGATGGAAAAGACAGCATGGTCCAAATCCTCAGGATAAATCCTATGGCTTCAGGAACCGCTGAGGAATACAATCCAGCACTCTTAATCCAGCACTTCTGAGAGACTGAAGAAATCTCTAATGCCGCGTACACACAATTGGAAATTCCGACAAGAAAACCGTGGATTTTTTTCCGACGGAATGTTGGCTCAAACTTGTGTTGCTCACACACGGTCACACAAAATTCTGACCGTCAAGAACGCAGTGACGTACAACACTACAATGAGCCGAGAAAAATGTAGTTTAACGATTCCAAGCATGCGTCAAATTGATTCTGAGCATGCATGTTTTTTTGCGTGTCGGAATTGCATACGAGAACTTTTCTTGTCGGAAAAATTGAGAACAAGCTCTCAAATTTTTGCTCTCGGAAATTCCGACAGAAAAAGTCAGAATGCACCTACACACAGTCTGAATTTCCGACCAAAAGCTCACATCAAACTTTTCTTGTCAGAGTTTTCGATCGTGTGTACACGGCATAAGAGGCAAAAGACAAATAGCTAGATTCAGGTAGAGTTAGGTCGGCGTATCTACTGAACTCTGAATCTGCGCCGACCTAGGTTTAAGTGTATTCTCAAACAGAGATACACTTAAACCTATCTAAGATACGACTTGTGCCGTCCTATCTTGGGGTGCAATATTTTGGCTGGCCGCTAGGTGGCGCTTCCATTGCGGTCAGCGTAGAATATGTAAATCACTAGAAATGCCTATTCACGGACGTACGCCCGGCCGACGCAGTACAGATACGCCGTATACGTAACGCATTAGCAGGCCTAAAGTTATTCCATCAAATTGATGGAATAGTAATGTTAAGTATGGCCGCCGTTCCCACGTCGAAATTCGAAAATGTTACATCGTTTGCGTAAGTCGTCCGTGAATAGGGATTTACGTCGTTTACGTCCACGTCGAAATCAATAGGCCCGTGCGGTGGACTTAGCCGCAATGCACACTGGGAAATGTAGGCGCACGGCGCATGCGCAGTTCCAAAAAAACGTCAATCACGTCGGGTCAAGCCTTATTATAATAAAACACGCCCCCTCAGCCGAATTTGAATTAGGCGCGCTTGCGCCCGCCGCATTTACGCTACGCCGCCGTAAGTTAGGAGGCAAGTACTTTGAGAATACAGTACTTGCCTCTCTGACTTAAGGCGGCGTAGCGTAAATACAATACGCTACGCCGCCTTAAAGTTGCGGCCATCTCTGTTGGATCTACCTAAAAAAGAGCAAAGTGTGTAGACTAAAGCCCTGTACACCGAGGCCGAATGCCAGGCAACATCGTCGGGTTCAATAAAAAACGTCCGACATTCGGCCCGTGTGTATGACAGCTGGTTTGACAGAAGCCGGCCATTTGTCTGGAAAAGCAGCAGCTGACTGGCTTCAGATCGAAGTGTTCTGTCGGGGGGGCCGTCCCCCTGTCAGAACACAACAGCTCACTATGTTTGAGAGAGGCTTATAGGTAATGGGGTACGAGAGCTTACTCTCGTCCCCTCATAAGAACAGATTATGAAGGGCACAGGTATTAATAGTTTAAGAAGTGGGCACTGAGCACTTTAAAAGGGGATTAGGGGGAGGAGAGAATAAAGATTGAGGAGGTAGGATGGTCCCATATTGTTGTGTTATGTGTAATTGTTTTAATGTTGTGATGTATATGTATTTATTGTTGTGATGTATATGTATTTATTGTTGTGATGTACATGTATGAAATGTTTTAATTATAGAAAAAAAACTTTTTTGTACGCTTAATGATAAAATAAGGAAAACTGTATTTATGTTATGTTTTAAAAAACCCCAATAAAAACAAATTAAAATAAAGAACACAACAGCTTAGTGCGGGAGATCACTGTACTAACGTCAGACCAGAGAAGACAGTTTGTTTTCATTCAACCCACTGGGTTGAATGGAAAAAAACTCATAGTGTGTACCAGGCTTTGTCATGACTAAGCACTAACTGTGTGCGAAACGCGTCGGCTGTCCCCTTATGTGACTGTATCTTTGGATGTACATGTCTTACTTTTATCAATAAAGACAACTTTCTCAAGTTTATCCGGAGTGCGGCTGTCCATCGATTTCCATATTTTCCATGTTTGCCTAGTGCATTGCCAGCACCTTGGACTCCTGGGAGGTTCCTCCTATTGTCTGCTAAAGATCCACCTGGAGCGGTGACTCCCTTTTCTTAGTGTAGTGGGTGTATAAACATTTATTAACCACTTAAGGGCCGGAAGGATTTGCCCCCTTAATGACCAGGCCATTTTTTCCCAACAAATAGAGCTGTCTTTTGGTGGTATTCGATCACCTCTGCGGGTTGTTGTTTTTTGTGCTATAATAAATATCCCCCACAAAAAATTTAAAAAAATGTTTCTTTTTAGTCAGCTTAGGCCAATATGTATTCTTCTACATGTTTTTGGGAAAACATAAATCGCAATAAGCGTATATTAATTGATCTGTGCAAAAGTTATAGCATCTACAAAAAGCTTATAGGTTTATGGCATTTTTATTATGATTTTTTTTTTACTAGTAATGGCAGTGATCAGCGATTTTTAGTGGGACTGCGACATTGAGGCGTACAAATCAGATACTTTTGACACTTTTTTGGGACCATTGACATTTATACAGCGATCAGAGCTAAAAAATAGCCACTGATTACTGTGTAAATGTCATTGACAGGTAAGGGGTTAACACCATGGGGCGATCAAGGGGTTAAATTTGTGTCCTAGGGAGTGTTTCTAACTGGGGTGTGGAACTGCCTGGAGGAGGAGACCGATCACTCTTCATAATCAGTATGAACAGCAGATCTGTTTCCTCTCTCCTGACAGAATGAAGATCTGTCTGTTTACTTCGACAGATCTCCGTTCTGTCTCTCAGCAGTGATCACAGGTGCCCGGCGGACAACACGGCCGTAGGGCACAAGCATCGGCTTTGCCGTTGCTCCCCCTAGTGGTCTTAAAGCGGCCGATGTACAGCTACAGAGATTTGCCCAGGGGAGCCAACCTGCCGCAGTATAACTGCGGTGGCTGGTCCTTAACTGGTTAAAGGAAGACAATTGGCACCTCACATAAAGTAAGTCGAATTATGCTTATCATGGTTCTCAAAAGGATTCTCAGCTCGGGAAGACACCAAGGAAACTGTCAGAATGGATACACTGGATATAAGCCTCGTACACACGCACGGTTTTCTTGGCAAGAAAACTGCTGGCAGAGCTTTCTTGCCGAGTATACCGTGCGTGTGTACAAGGCTTTAGGGTTTCTCGTCAAGAAAACTGCCCAGAATCTCGACGAGAAAAATAGAGAACCTGTTCTCTATTTTCTCATCGTGAGATTCTCGGCAGTGTTTTCCTGCTGAGAAACCCGAGCGTGTGTATACTTACCTCTCCATGGAAACCGTGCAATCTCAAAATGACTTTGACGCATGCGCGGTAGCTTCCAAGGAATAGGTAGGGTGAAGCAAGATGGTGGCGACGGCATCGAATGTGACGAGCGCATGCTCGTCGTACTCGATGACGTCACCGCGTTCATGCCATTCAAAAGAATGGTTGTTCTTTTGAATGGAGTGTGTGTACACTCGGCCGGCAAGAGTCTTGCCAAGAATCTCGTCAGGAAAAACAACGTTTTTTTCCTGACGAGATTCTGGGCCATGTGTACAGGGCTATACAGTAGTCTGGATGGCACCAGCTAAGAGATACATCAAGAGGGCACTAATCTAAGTGCAGAAAGGTGGAGAGGTGAATACAGAACAGAATAATTGTCAACTCACAGTGTGTGGATGCTTTTGCAGCTAGGAGAACCCGGTATCCAGGATTCAAGCCAGCTGTGCTCTATCGATCCATCAGTTCCTTTTGTTCCCTTTGTTCTTAGTGGCATACTGTGAGAGCTAGGGGAGGAGAAACAGCAGCACACAGAACTTCCCAGTGAATGGCTGTGCAGCAGGGCTCAAGCCCTGCGGGAACGCGTGGGAACGGAGTTCCTGCACTTTTTTCACAGCAGGAACTTAGTTCCCTTTGCAGGACTAGAGCAGCCGAGCCGCCCGAACCAATCCTTTATTAAGCAGCGATACCCAGCACGAGTCACTGTCAGGGGCAGGCGAACCTAAGTAATCCTTTATGTTACTGGCCGCTTCCTGTATATGGATTCATCGGGTAGTGTGCGGGTATTCCGTCACTTCCTCGATGCCGCAATGTCTCCTGGGAGCTTTTGTCATTGTTCCCAGGAGACATTGCAGAGGTCTGCCCCGAGTTATCGCGGGATTTAGAAAGAACTTGCTTCTTTCAAAATCTCGCGATAACTCGCGGCAGACCTCCCAGGAGACATTGCGGCATTGAGGAAGTGAGGGAATACCCGCACACTACCCGATGAATCCATATACAGGAAGCAGCCAGTAACATAAAGGATTACTAAGGTACAGTGGATCGAAAACAAAAAAAAAACTTGCGGTTTAGTAATTATGCATATGAGCGTATAATTTTTTTTTTTTTTGGTGGGAGTTGCCACACTTTTTCCCCAGGACTTGACCCCTGCTGTGCAGGATGGGGGAGTGCCAGGACAAGTCTGATCATTGGAGGAGAGCAGGCTAAGTATAGCTAGAGAACTGACCACACTGTGTTCTCCTGTTTTTAGTGTGGTAAGTTTTTAATAGGAAAGCAGAGGCAGGAACACCAGAGATTTCACAGAAAGTACATACAAGTACATGGTACAGCAGGCACATATCAGGAACATGAAATGATGGGTTTACATATTAATAGTTTAAAAGAGCAAATTTTCTAAGGCTGAGGGCTGCTCTCCAAGACACATGATCGGATTTTCCGCAGACAAAGCGTCAGACTTTTGCCCGAAGGTTGTGTGCCTGGATTTTGTCTTGCATACAAACGGCACACAATTGTCGGCCAACAAACCCAAACGTAGTGACGTACTATGTGTTTTTTCAGCTCTTTAGTGCCACCCTTTGGGCACCTTCTGCTAATGTTGTGTTTGGTGAGCATTGCTTCCGAGCATGCCTGTTTGTACTTTGGACTTTTGTCTGACGGACTTGTGTACACATGATCGGAAAATCTGACAACAAACCATTGTCTGCGGAAAATTTTAAAGCCTGCCATCCAACAGTCTGCAGAAAATCCGACAGCAACTGTCCGATGGAGCGTACAAACAGGCTGTCATCACACGATCTGATCATGATCGTGTGTACAAGGCTTTAGACTATATACAAATACACTGCAAAATTCATTTCCATGGGCAATAGGTTTAAAAGGCTAAAAATAAAGTTCCTACCAGTGATGCCCACCAGTGATGTCAATCAGTGCTGCCTTTCAGTGCCCATAAATGCTGCCCATCAGTGCAGCCTATCGTGCCTGCCACTGCAGCCTCATCAGTGAAGGAGGAAAATTACTTATTTACAACATTTTATAACAGAAAATAAAAATAAAAATTTTATTTTTTTCACAATTTTTGGTCTATTTGCGTTGGTTTACCAAAGAATAAATACCACCAAAAGAAAGTTCTATCTGTCTCATTTTTTTTTTAATAAAAATATTGTTTAGGTACAACATTGCATTACCGCGCAATTGTCATTCAAGGTGTGACAACGCTGAAAATTGTCCTGGGCAGGAAGGGGGTGAAAGTGTCCCCTATTGAGGTAGTTAAACCATAGTTTAGTTCATTTTACGCCTCAGTCATATGCACCATAGTAAAAAACAACCTGCATAGCCACTGAACCAATATTATTGTATTATTTATACATACACAGGTTGCCAGCCAACACTGGGAGGTGTACTGCAAGAAGTTAGTTCCAAACATGGAAGGCAGATACACACAACCAGTAACTTTCTATACATGAGAGACAGAATGACAGATGAAGAGCTGGAGAACGTCAACAGTATAAGGTATGGAGAAGTAAAACAATGCTTGTCAGTCAGTAGCTCATGAGACACTTTAGATGCCTATGATGTGCCTATAATAGGTTTTCAGAACTTGTTTGTCTGAAAACGTGGATTATAGAATTCACTTTTTTATCCCTTATTTAAAAAAAATTTCAAATGTTCTCAAGGTTATAAAGTGATGTTCTATTCCGTTCTGTTATGCCTCGTACACACGATCAGAATTTCCGATGGAAAAAGTCCGACTGACTTTTTCCATCGGAAATTCCGACCTTGTGTATGCCCACCTGAGTTTTTCCATTGGATATTCCAAGGATTTATGTCGGAGTTTACATAGAGAACATGTTCTCTTTTCCACCGATGGAATTCTGTCTGAATTCCGATGTGAATTTGGTCGGACAAAGGTCTGATCGTGTGTACAGGGTTTAAAAGGAGTTGTAAAGGAAACATTTTTTTTGCCTAAAATTAATGTCTGCAAGGTAGACAGACAGAATAGTGTAATGATTCTGTTAAAAAAACGAGTAAATACCTATTAAATTCCTTCATCTATATCACCTCCGGCGTTCTAGTTTCTGTTCTCTCATTCACTTCCTGGTTTGCGGCGTTCGTTCATGTAAGAACTACATTTCCCAGTATGAATTGCGGCACGCCCAGTAATTCACACCTCCTTGAGGTCTCTAACGCACAGATGTAGTTACCAGGAGCGGGTGAGCACGTTACTGACCACCGCAGTAATAGGGTGACCACATTTCCATACAGCCATTCAGGGACACACCCCCCCCCCCAGCAAGCAGCGGTCGGTGCCGCCATATGACGTGGCCGAGAGGCCCCGCACCTATTTAAGCATTTGTTTCATGTATGGAAGCCCAACATTGCAGCTGCAGGCAGCCACTTAGATTCACAGAGTGTAATTGTTCTTGCGATGTTGGGCTAACATACATGAAACAAATGCTGTTTATATCTAAGGCACTAAAGTTGTATATAAAACCCTGTACTTTATACCACAAAAGAAATACAAATGACACAAGGGATCTGGGGTAAAAACTGCACATACACTGACCTACCCAACTACAACACTGACCTACTGTACCTGATCCCTAGACTGACCTACCTGACCGCTACACTGACCTTCCTGATCCCTACACTGACCTAATAGATTGCTGCATTGAAATACCTGACCACTACACTAACCTGATTCCTACACTGACCTACCTTATCATTACACTGACCTACCCGATTCCTACCCCATCCATTGGGGGAGCATGTCAGATCCTCAGCTCTAAGGGACTAATGCTGGGACCTGTAGTCCTTCATTAGGAGGATGAGGTCAGTGGCAGACTGGGGGCATGGGTTAAGTGGCAGTGCTTGGGAAGGGATGGGATCACTTACTCTCCCTAGCTGTCACCTGTTAGTGTCCATTTGGGAGGGGAGAGGGGCTTGGTGAGGGTGAGAGAAGGGGTGGGAGAGAGAAGGGGTGGGAGAGAGAAGGGGTGGGAGAGAGAGAGAGAAGGGGTGGGAGAGAGAGAGAGAAGGGGTGGGAGAGAGAGAGAGAAGGGGTGGGAGAGAGAGAAGGGGTGAAGGAGAGAGAGAGAGAAGGGGTGAAGGAGAGAGAGAGAAGGGGTGAAGGAGAGAGAGAGAGAAGGGGTGAAGGAGAGAGAGAAGGGGTGGGAGAGAGAGAGGGAGAAGGGGTGGGAGAGAGAGAGAGAAGGGGTGGAAAAGAGAGGGAGAGAAGGGGTGGGAGAGAGAGAGAGAGAAGGGGTGGGAGAGAGAGAAGGGGTGGAAAAGAGAGGGAGAGAAGGGGTGGGAGAGAGAGAGAGAAGGGGTGGAAAAGAGAGGGAGAGAAGGGGTGGGGGAGAGGGGGAGAGAGGGAGAGAAGGGGTGGGGGAGAGAAGGGGTGGGGGAGAGAAGGGGTGGGGGAGAGAGGGAGAGAAGGGGTGGGGGAGAGAGAGAGAAGGGGTGGGAGAGAGAGAGAGAGAAGGGGTGGGAGAGAGAGAGAGAAGGGGTGGGAGAGAGAGAGAGAGAAGGGGTGGGAGAGAGAGAGAGAGAGAGAAGGGGTGGGAGAGAGAGAGAGAGAGAAGGGGTGGGAGAGAGAGAGAGAGAGAGAGAGAGAGAGAGAAGGGGTGGGAGAGAGAGAGAGAGAAGGGGTGGGAGAGAGAGAGAGAGAAGGGGTGGGAGAGAGAGAGAGAGAAGGGGTGGAAGAGAGAGAGAAGGGGTGGGAGAGGGAGAGGGAGAGAAGGGGTGGGAGAGAGAGAGAGAAGGGGTAGGAGAGAGAGAGAGAGAGAGAGAAGGGGTGGGAGAGAGAGAGAGAAGGGGTGGGAGAGAGAGAGAGAGAGAAGGGGTGGGAGAGAGAGAGAGAGAGAGAAGGGGTGGGAGAGAGAGAGAGAGAGAGAGAAGGGGTGGGAGAGAGAGAGAAGGGGTGGGAGAGAGAGAGAAGGGGTGGGAGAGAGAGAAGGGGTGGGAGAGAGAGAGAGAGAGAGAAGGGGTGGGAGAGAGAGAGAGAAGGGGTGAGAGAGAGAGAGAGAGAGAAGGGGTGGGAGAGAGAGAGAAGGGGTGTGTAACGGCTACCCAGGTAGTGTGAGGGTCTCAGCCGTTGGAGACGTCCTTTTCCCTGGCAAGCTGCGATATGCAGGTACCGCCGGTATATCCCATCGAACGCCCTTCCAAGAAACGAGACGGGCTACGTTTGCAGAGTCAAGCAGGACTGACTTTTAATGCCACATTTTTCTTCCTTATATCTGGTTACAAACTGTACAGAAACAAATGACACTCCTCCCCCCCTAATCACACACTAAGGCTAATTACTAAACATTCCTCAATTACTAACAACAAAAGCCTTCACCCACTCCGTCTCTGCATACCGCTTGACACCTCTGAGCATCAATAGATTGTAGACAGGGTTATCACACGTAAGCAGTCTTTAGTATGCATAATTAGAGTTCTGGGAGCAGACCTGGGATTAACACCTGTCCGTTACAACACCTTTCCACAAGGACAATGGAATGTCCTCCAAGCCCTGATGCAATTAGCATGTCACTAGACTAATCATAGAAATGAGTCATAGAATATTGACTGGTTGGGGTCACAATTAACCAACATCCTGTAGTCTCTCAAGATCCTGCAGTTATTATCAATGTCCAGGCAGAATAGTCCATAATCCGTTACAGGGTGAGAGAGAGAGAGAGAGAGAGAAGGGGTGGGAGAGAGAGAGAGAAGGGGTGGGAGAGAGAGAGAGAGCGAGAGAAGGGGTGGGAGAGAGAGAAGGGGTGGGAGAGAGAGAAGGGGTGGGAGAGAGAGAGAGAAGGGGTGGGAGAGAGAGAAGGGGTGGGAGAGAGAGAAGGGGTGGGAGAGAGAGAAGGGGTGGGAGAGAGAGAGAGAAGGGGTGGGAGAGAGAGAGAGAAGGGGTGGGAGAGAGAGAGAGAAGGGGTGGGAGAGAGAGAGAAGGGGTGGGAGAGAGAGAGAGAAGGGGTGGGAGAGAGAGAGAGAAGGGGTGGGAGAGAGAGAGAGAAGGGGTGGGAGAGAGAGAGAGAAGGGGTGGGAGAGAGAGAGAAGGGGTGGGAGAGAGAGAGAGAGGGGTTGGGAGAGAGAGAGATGGGGGTGGGAGAGAGAGAGAAGGGGTGGGAGAGAGAGAGAAGGGGTGGGAGAGAGAAAGAGAAGGGGTGGGAGAGAGAGAGAGAGAGAAGGGGTGGGAGAGAGAGAGAAGGGGTGGGAGAGAGAGAGAGAGAGAAGGGGTGGGAGAGAGAGAGAAGGGGTGGGAGAGAGAGAGAGAGAGAGAGAAGGGGTGGGAGAGAGAGAGAGAGAGAAGGGGTGGGAGAGAGAGAGAAGGGGTGGGAGAGAGAGAAGGGGTGGGAGAGAGAGAGAGAGAGAGAGAGAGAGAGAGAAGGGGTGGGAGAGAGAGAGAGGAGTGGGAGAGAGAGAGAGAAGGGGTGGGGAGGGAGAGAGAGAGAGAGAAGGGGCGAGGGAGAGAGAGAGAGAAGGGGTGGGAGAGAGAGAGAAGGGGTGAGAGAGAGAGAGAGAAGATGTGGGAGAGAGAAGGGGTGGGAAAGAGAGAGAGAGAGAAGGGGTGGGAGAGAGAGAAGGGGTGGGAAAGAGAGAGAGAGAAGGGGTGGGAGAGAGAGAAGGGGTGAGAGAGAGAAGGGGTGGGGGAGAGAGAGAGAGAGAGAAGGGGTGGGAGAGAGAGAGAAGGGGTGGGAGAGAGAGAGAGAAGGGGTGGGAGAGAGAGAGAGAAGGGGTGAGAGAGAGAAGGGATGAGGGAGAATGAGAGAGAAGGGGTGCGGGGGAGAGAGAAGGGGTACGGGAGAGAGAGAAGGGGTACGGGAGAGAGAGAAGGGGTGCGAGACAGAGAGAGAGAAGGGGTGCGAGACAGAGAGAGAGAAGGGGTGCGAGAGAGAGAGAAGGGGTGCGAGAGAGAGGGAGAGAGAAGGGGTGGGAGAGAGAGAGAGAAGGGGTGGAAGAGAGGGAGAGAAGGGGTGGGAGAGAGAGAGAAGGGGTGGGAGAGAGAGAGAGAAGGGGTGAGGGAGAGAGAGAAGGGGTGAGGGAGAGAGAGAAGGGGTGGGTGAGGGAGAGAGAGAAGGGGTGGGAGAGAGAGAGAGAGAGAAGGGGTGGGAGAGAGAGAGAAGGGGTGGGAGAGAGAGAGAGAAGGGGTGAGGGAGAGAGAGAGAAGGGGTGGGAGAGAGAGAGAGAAGGGGTGGGAGAGAGAGAAGGGGTGGGAGAGAGAGAGAAGGGGTGCGAGAGAGAGAGAAGGGGTGCGAGAGAGAGAGAAGGGGTGCGAGAGAGAGAGAAGGGGTGCGAGAGAGAGAGAGAGAAGGGGTGGGAGAGAGAGAGAGAAGGGGTGGGAGAGAGAGAGAGAAGGGGTGGGAGAGAGAGAAGGGGTGAGAGAGAGAGAGAAGGGGTGGGAGAGAGAGAGAAGGGGTGGGAGAGAGAAGGGGTGGGGGAGAGAGAGAGAGAAGGGGTGGGAGAGAGAGAGAAGGGGTGGGAGAGAGAGAGAAGGGGTGGGAGAGAGAAGGGGTGGGAGAGAGAAGGGGTGGGGGAGAGAGAGAGAGAGAAGGGGTGGGGGAGAGAGAGAGAGAAGGGGTGGGAGAGAGAGAGAGAAGGGGTGGGAGAGAGAGAGAAGGGGTGGGAGAGAGAAGGGGTGGGGGAGAGAGAGAGAGAAGGGGTGGGGGAGAGAGAGAGAGAAGGGGTGGGAGAGAGAGAGAGAAGGGGTGGGAGAGAGAGAGAGAAGGGGTGGGAGAGAGAGAGAGAAGGGGTGGGAGAGAGAGAAGGGATGAGGGAGAATGAGAGAGAAGGGGTGCGGGGGAGAGAGAAGGGGTGCGGGAGAGAGAGAAGGGGTACGGGAGAGAGAGAAGGGGTGCGAGACAGAGAGAGAGAAGGGTGCGAGAGAGAGAGGAGTGCGAGAGAGAGAGAAGGGGTGGGAGAGAGAGAGAGAAGGGGTGGGAGAGAGAGAGAGAGAAGGGGTGGGAGAGAGAGAGAGAAGGGGTGGGAGAGAGAGAGAGAAGGGGTGAGGGAGAGAGAGAGAAGGTGAGGGAGAGAGAGAGAAGGAGTGGGAGAGAGAGAGAAGGAGTGGGAGAGAGAGAAGGGGTGCGAGACAGAGAGAGAGAAGGGGTGCGAGACAGAGAAAGAGAAGGGTGCGAGAGAGAGAGGAGTGCGAGAGAGAGAGAAGGGGTGGGAGAGAGAGAGAGAAGGGGTGGGAGAGAGAGAGAGAAGGGGTGGGAGAGAGAGAGAGAAGGGGTGGGAGAGAGAGAGAGAAGGGGTGAGGGAGAGAGAGAGAAGGTGAGGGAGAGAGAGAGAAGGAGTGGGAGAGAGAGAGAAGGAGTGGGAGAGAGAGAGAAGGAGTGGGAGAGAGAGAGAGAGAAGGGGTGGGAGAGAGAGAGAAGGGGTGGGAGAGAGAGAAGGGGTGGGAAAGAGAGAGAGAGAAGGGGTGGGAAAGAGAGAGAGAGAAGGGGTGGGAGAGAGGGAGAGAAGGGGTGGAAAAGAGAGGGAGAGAAGGGGTGGGGGGGAGAGGGGGAGAGAAGGGGTGGGAGAGAGAGAGAAGGGGTGGGAGAGAGAGAGAAGGGGTGGGAGAGAGAGAGAGAAGGGGTGGGGGAGAGAAAGAGAAGGGGTGGGGGAGAGAAAGAGAAGGGGTGGGGGAGAGAGAGAAGGGGTGAGGGAGAGAGAGAGAAGGGGTGGGAGAGAGAGAGAGAGAGAAGGGGTGGGAGAGAGAGAAGGGGTGGGAGAGAGAGAAGGGGTGGGAGAGAGAGAGAAGGGGTGAGGGAGAGAGAGAGAGAAGGGGTGGGAGAGAGAGAGAGAAGGGGTGCGAGAGAGAGAGAGAGAGAAGGGGTGCGAGAGAGAGAGAGAGAGAAGGGGTGCGAGAGAGAGAGAGAAGGGGTGTGCGAGAGAGAGAGAGAAGGGGTGGGAGAGAGAGAGAGAGAGAGAAGGGGTGGGAGAGAGAGAAGGGGTGGGAGAGAGAGAGAGAGAAGGGGTGGGAGAGAGAGAGAAGGGGTGGGAGAGAGAGAAGGGGTGAGAGAGAGAAGGGGTGGGAGAGAAAGAGAGAGAAGGGGTGGGAGAGAGAGAGAGAGAGAAGGGGTGGGAGAGAGAGATAGAAGGGGTGGGAGAGAGAGAGAGAAGGGGTGGGAGAGAGAGAGAGAAGGGGTGGGAGAGAGAGAGAGAAAGAAAAAGGGAGAGAGAGAGGGGGGTGGATGAGAGAGAGGGGGGTGGATGAGAGAGAGGGGGGTGGATGAGAGAGAGGGGGGTGGATGAGAGAGAGGGGGGGTGGATGAGAGAGAGGGGGATGGAAGAGAGAGAGGGGGTGGATGAGAGAGAGGGGGGGTGGATGAGAGAGAGGGGGTGGTGAATGAGAGAGAGGGGGGTAGATGAGAGAGAGAGGGGGATGGAAGAGAGAGGGAGGGGGGGTGGTGAGTGAAATTGACCCCCTAAGCTGGCCTGCAGTCCTTCCTGTACAGCCTGTCCCAGCCCCTGTCTGTGGGTAGGTGTGTGTGATGTATGCACCTACCTCCAGACCATCCTTGTCCTCTCTGTCAGCCTTCTTGATGATAGGCACAGCTGGAGCAGACGTTGGAGGAAGGTGTGCAGGCTCTGGGACTGGGAGGATGTCACTGCTGCTCAGGTCTTCTCTCACTCCCTCTCGCGCTGTTCCTTCCAGTCAGCCTCCTGCTTCTCCCCGGGGCCACCACTCTCTGTTGTTCTCAGATGCTGCTGCTGCTGTCCCTCTCATATCAGATGCAGCCTGTGAAACTCTCCCTCTCTGGTATGTCAAGGGGCAGCCTCGGAGCTCAGCTGCTTTGGGTCCCAGGAGACAGACAGACAGAGCAGAAGCGCGGAGGTCGGAGGAGGAAGTGAAAGCCTCCCCGCGCTTTCAGCTCTGAACACAGAGGGGGTGCACTGCAGCCGTGATGTCACTGGTTGCTACACGCCAAGCGGCTCTAGCAACCAGTGAGCACAATGAAAGTCAGGTGGAGGTGGTTCTGCATGCCGCAGACAGCGCTACCGCGGCTCAGACTCTGCTGAATTCATCATGACTTTACCCGGTCATTCATTCCGGGACACTGTATTGTCCCGCAATAAAGGCATCCGGGAACAGGGACACAGATGCCAATTAAGGGATAGTCCCGGGCAATCCGGGACACGTGGGCACCCTACGTAAACCCTCCCGTCACGGTAGTCAGTAAAATCAGACAAGCAGGAAGTGAACAGAACAGAGGAGAAATAGAGCAACTTCTGAGCAAAAACGAACAATGAGGAAGTGAAAAGAGGAATGTCTGCATGTAAAGGATGCTTATTATGAAAAAAAAAAATCCCTTTACAACCCCTTTAAGGTGTATAAAATATTTATTTTACTTATTTTTTTAACAAGAAATTTATTTTACTTTACTTTAATTTTATGTTATGAATTGAAATGAAAAATAATTTACAAGGACAAATCCATGCAGAGTATGTTATGACACTGCCTGCTTGTTGGTAGCCTGAGTATAACAACAGCTACACTCTGTAGTAATAATAGGTGGGTGTCTTCACCTCCAACAACACCTTTGTAAAAAAATTAAATTGCACAATTCTATGTTGTACTTTGTCACAATTCAGTAAGAACTACTAATTTTCATTGTCATGCTGCAATACAACATTTTACAAGTAGATGCTGTTGGAAAAGACCTAGAGGTACTAGCTTTCAGTTCAGGTATGTTATAGGATCCATTCAAAAGAGGGGGACTCCACTGTGTTTTTCAAGTCAGGTTAATACATATATTTTTTATTAATCTGTTTTAATGTATAAAACCTTTTTATGCATACATTTTAATTGCATTATTCCCTTTTATACATGGGGCATCCACATTTGTTAATTAAATATGGAAACTCTGTTTAGTGGTGCTGCACAAACGTTGTATAAAGTTTTCCCCCCACTACTAAACACCTGTAAACTGTGTATTTTTTTAAAAATTTGACAATTATAAAATAATAAATACAGTAATTTTATTGCTGCCATTGCCTTTATGGAAGGGGATGTTTATTGCTACTGTTAAACACCAGTGAAGGGGGCTATTTATTAACGACAGTGCCACTCAACACCAATTAGGGTTTTGGATATTTAGTGCTGATACCAGCACTGAACACCAATGATGGGGAGTCATTTTGTGACTGACACCAGTGAAGAGAGAGTTTTATTATTGCTAACCCTGCCACTGTAAAGGGAGGTATTAACCTTGATACAGCCACTGATACCAATAAAGGGGGGATATTATTGTTGATTTAGACTGACCCCAACCAAGGGGTTGTTTATTATTGCTGCCACTGACATCAATTAAGGGGTTTATTAATGCTGCCCCAGCCCAGAACTGAACCCCATATGGCTGTATCTGTGGCAGTGTGTTGCTTCTATACAGAATGGTGTAAGAAGGGGACCCAGAGACAATACTAAGGTGAGAGATGCGGCCCCTGAAGATGGAACTTCCTCAAAGGTGACTATTAGCTGGATTCAAGATGGCGGGCGCATAGTTGCGGCGGCGTAGCGTATGGCATTTACACTACGCCGCCGTAAGTTTGCAAGGCAAGTATTGTATTCACAAAGTACTTGCCTGCAAAGTTACGGCGGTGTAGCATAAATGGGGCCGGCGTAAGCGAGCCTAATTCAAATGAGTATTTGGGGGGCGTGTTTTATGTATATGAAGTGTGACCTGATGTGATTAACGTTTTTTAAGAACGGCGCATGCGCCGTCCCTGTACATATCCCAGTGTGCATTGCGGCTAAGTACGCCGCACGGACATATTGGTTTTGACGTGGACGTAAATTACGTCCAGCCCTATTCACGGACGACTTACGCAAACAACGTAACATTTTCAAATTTCGACGCGGCCTATCTCTTACGGAAACGGCGTATCCTTACTGCGACGGGCGGACGTACGTTCGTGAATAGGCGTATCTAGTGATTTACATATTCTACACCGAACGCAATGGGAGCGCCACCTAGCGGCCAGCCTAAATATTTCACCCACAAGATAGGACGGCGCAACCCGTCGAATCTTAGATAGGTTTACGTGTATCTCTGTTTGAGAATACACTTAAACTTAGGACAGCGCAAATTCCGAGTTAGGTCGGCGTATCTACTGCTACGCCGGCCTAACTCTTACTGAATCGAGCTATATGCCTTTTATGATATGCATGTCTTTTCCTGGTTTTATTTTTGTCATCACCAAATTAGAAGTTCTTTAAAATGGTTCCATTAGATGTATATCTCACAACAGTTACACTGTTGCTGTGGCCCAGATATTGCTGTTTTTAGGGCATTGGTCACCGATGATAAGCATTAAAAAGGATGGGGGGGGGGGATGTAGTGAATCATGACAATACATCCCTAAAAAATACAACACTAAATTAGTCCTACACTTACAAATCCCAAAACCTTCAGCACTAACTTAGTCCCCAAAAGATGAAAACACAGCACTGTGGGCAAACCTCACAACATTTTGAGATGGGAATGAGGGACACCTATCAGCAAACGTATGCAGGCATAGGACACACCCCCTTGCCACGCCCCCTTAAAGGAGAATTGTACAAATAACAAGATTGGTTAAACCCAAAAGTGTTTGTTTTTTTTTAACTACGACTATTCCTTTATATTGGGTTTTGGAATTTACAAATACAGCAATTTAGAAATCAGATGAAAGGTTTAGCACTGGGAAACACTTGTTGATAGATAACAAGTACATTTTTTATATACAACTTTATGGATCTGACCAAAATGAGGGACAAATGAGGAGGAATGAGGGACATTGCTCCAAATCAGGGACAGTGCCTCAAAATCAGGGACAGTTGGGATCTATGACTGTGGGTTACAATTTAGCAGTTGTGCCAAGACAGAGGCAGCAAATGGACAATAACAGGAAGAGACAGTCATTAAAATGCAGGTTTATTCATCACAGCTGCCAAAGACCCCCTCTTACTTCTACTGCAAAGACTCCAGTAACAGGCATTAGGCTCCATCTTCATTTGGACATGGATATCCCCTCAGTGTCTAGAGGGAAGTGTGAGAGACAGAGGAGTGCTTTCCTGCCCTGCAATGTTGGCCCTCTGTTTTTAGCCTGTTGTGTTTCTGTAGTACTGATACTTGTATCACAGAACTACAGAATTCCAGTCATAGAAATACAGTCTAGACATCAAATATTAGTAATGATTTGCCAGAGTCTTCAGGCTAATACCAAAAGTTACCAGCTTAGGTATTTACCCATAAGCACTGGAACATTATCATCTCCTTTGTAGGTTAATGGGACTCCCAGTTTGGGCCTAATCCATTTTCTGAGACTTTCCTCCCATCAGCAGTTCTTCCACAGTTATCCAGACTATTTTGAAACAAAACGACCTATCTAACTCATTTGCAAGTACCTTGTAATGAAACAAAATGAAAGTGAAATAGACTTCTAGTGAAGACTACACTCAGTCCTTCACAGTTTTTTCCTTTCTCCTTACACAGTTCACATGAATTGTGGTACACCCCACTCTTGGTTCATGAAGCTCCACTTGTTAACAGTCGATGGGCATTTGGAATGAACCAGAGAAGTCTTCGCTTTATAGAACGTTGCATTCAGAACTTGCCTACCATCTGTGTCCGGAAAAAAGGGCTGGATCATCCGATTGCCTGGGGCTTAATAGAGAACTCCATGGAAATACGCATGGGCTATACCCTTTCTGATTACAGGAATCTTGGTCTCGCACATAACGTACTACTCAAGCTTGCAGCAGCCAATTATGAAAAAGAAGCTCCAACTTATGTACATACAGCACCTGATAATATACCAAGTCAAGCTTCTATACTAAAGGCAGGGTTTCAACTCACTGGCAGATGGGAGCAATGTTACTTCAAGCAAAAGAGCTAAACATACTAAACGTACAAGCTATCAAAAAACTGCAAACCAGCAAAACTACCCTGTTTCAAAGGAAACCTGCTGGTGCATAAGAAACCAGCTCACATTTATCCTGGTGCCAGTTCTAGACCACAGTTTTTTTAAGACATTTTTAAGAATAAGAAGGTTCACACAATCTTACCCGGAGATCAGAGGAGTCTATCAAACAGATAGTGGCACTGTGGATAGTGACACATGTGGAAAAAACTATTTAGGTACATCATTTACAGAGGTTAGAACAGGGATCCTCAAACTACGGCCCTCCAGCTGTTGTAGAACTACACATCCCATGAGGCTTTGTAACACACTGACATTCACAGACATGACTAGGCATGATGGGAATTGTAGTTCCTGAACAACTGGAGGGCCGTAGTTTGAAGACCCATGGGTTAGAAGATGCATCAATGCCTTTTTATTAACAAAGAAAATAACTTTCATTCTCACAAATAGCTATGACAGGTTTTTCAAGGTGTGGAGCTCATGGAATCAATGATATCACCAAACTTGTATTGCTAAATGTCTGACAATCCTGTGAGAAGCCAACCACAGGGGTCTGGGGGTCTCTTTTGCCACACAATTTACTACCCTGTTTTTCCCACTTACAATCTTTCCCCTTTGCTGTCATTATTCACTTTCCTTCCTTTTTCGCCTTTTTTTGCAATTGAGCACCTGACAAAAAGCCCCTCTATCCCTTCCCTTCCCTTACTTCCCTTTTGCAATCACACCTAATACTTCCTAAAACAAGCATTAGTCGCTAATATACTATGGACTTATAAAGTAGAACTATAGGCAAAACTTTTTTTTTCAGTTTGGATAGAATAATGGAGGGTTATAACCCCTGTCATATTTTTTTTTCGCCATCTATGTCCTATTGCAGAGATTTCTCTTCACTTCCTATCCCATAACCAAACAGGAAGTGAGAGGAAATCTATGCAAATTAAGGGTATTCCTTGGGGACCCCCAGGTCATCAGAACTCTTTGTTTATGTGTTTTGTATGAAATTGTGTAATCATAAAACTTTTTCATACATATTACTTGTGAATATGACTGCTTTCTGCTCAACAGCAAATAAAAACTTTTGTTTCACTCAAGTATCATCATTCAAGAATATGCGATTCAAATATCCTTGTACAGGCAGTAGACACTGGGGGTTCCTCCACACCAAGATCATTATGGCTGAATGATATATATGTAGCATGGCCCCCTTGGGGACTGCTTGGATTTACTTGCTCATCTGCATCACCATGACCATGTGAACATTCCAAACCACCTGACACTCTGGGTTCAGACATCCTTGTACCACCTTTAAAGCGGTGGTTCCCCTAAAAATAAAATGTTGACATCGCATTTAGCAAATAAATTACAGTTAGAATCGGCTTGTTTTATTTAAAAAATACCTCCGTACGTATCGTTTCCATTATTCGGTCCCACCGCCACTTCCGGGTACGATGCAGGCGGTGGGCGTTCCTAATTGATTGACAGGCATCCGAACGACGCATCCATCGCGTCACGAGATGCCGAAAAAAGCCGAACGTCGGTGCGGCTCTATACGGCGCATGCGCACCGACGTTCGGCTTTTTTCGGCATCTCGTGACGCGATGGATGCGTCGTTCGGATGCCTGTCAATCAATTAGGAACGCCCACCGCCTGCATCGTACCCGGAAGTGGCGGTGGGACCGAATAATGGAAACGATACGTACGGAGGTATTTTTTAAATAAAACAAGCCGATTCTAACTGTAATTTATTTGCTAAATGCGATGTCAACATTTTATTTTTAGGGGAACCACCGCTTTAAGCAATAAGACAGAACTCAATATGTTTATATTCTGTTAATATTTACTGAAATGCTTCAGATAAGTCATAGTTGTACAAGAGGGGTGTTGAACTGAGCTTTGGTTAACAGCATCAGCTCGGTAGAATGATTCCCCCAGTGAAACAGTTAAGGTAGTTAGCAACAACAGGATACTATATATACATATGTACAAAGTTAAGCATAGATTCTGACAATACTTCTAAAAAGATAAACACAGGCCAGAGTTTTTAACCTTTTTCCTAATTAGAGATGAAGCTAAACAAGGATGGCATAATACCCTTTAAAGCGGTAGTTCACCCTCTCGTACTTGATGTTACCATCGAGACAGGCATTGTAGCGCGAGCTACAGTATGCCTGTCCCGATTTTTTTAACCCCGTACTCACCTCGTAGTCGTCCATCGTAGATTCCGGCTCCCGCGGGGAATGGGCGTGCCTATGGAGAGGGAGGATGATTGACGGCCGGCCCTGGCACGTCACTCTCCCCGAAGACAGCCGGAGTAGGTCTCGGCTCTTCACGGCGCGTGCGCACAGGCTATGCGCACGCGTCGTGAAGACCAAGCCTATTTCGGCTATTTCCGGAGAAGCGTGACGCGCCAGAGCCGGCCGTCAATCATCCTCCGTCTCCAGAGGCACGCCCATTCCCCGGTATCTTCGATGGACGACTACAAGGTGAGTATGGGGGGAAAAAATTCGGGACAGGCATACTGTAGCTCGCGCTACAATGCCTGATTTAAAGGTAAAAGGAAAAAAAAATGTTTTTTTCCCGTCGATAGGGTGAACCCCCGCTTTAAGTAGCAATGACAAATGTCCCCGTTGCGGACCTTATGGTCTTCACCGGCAGTCGGAGCTCATTAACTGTATCCAATAAGGTGTAGTAACAGAGTGATAGTATATCTTGTGCTTACAGCAGCTAAAACTGCCCTTGTACAGTGTTTGAATAGAAGTGCAGTGAAGTGTTCCCAAAGTAATGCTGTCTGTACACAGTGTCCTAGCAAAACAACCAAGGAAAGACTTGCAAAGGTGGGCAATTGCCCTCTCACCAACGACCAGGCCGATCAACCGCCTTCCAGACAGCAACTCCCGAATAGACATCCTGACTGTGGACACGCTTGTGATGATCAATCGAATATGGAACACAAACGTGCGTTGCTGTATGGTCAAGTTGGTGCTGGTCAGATGTCAGAATGAACAGCAGGCAGCGCTGAACCCCTTCTCCGTCGGACAGGAATTTTGCACACACCCGCGTGGTAGGCCACAATCTCACTCTTCCTGCACAGAGAGATCCGTCACACACGAGGCCTGGGAAGAAGAGAGGCTGGCGTGGGTCTCTGGTTTCTTTTATAGACCTTCCCAGCTATCTCCCTGATGGTAGCAAAAATCCCTGGGATATGTGGTCCGAGCATATGGCCATGCAGGGGAATAGCCATCTGGTGGAACTACTAATCCCTTTGGTTGGGCTCACAAATATGATGTCAGTTTAGTAACACCGGGCACTAGGGGGATATTATAGTATACAGATAGGGCAGGGAATAACTGTTTGTTGCAATTGTAGTCCTTACTGCTACATCTAGGGTGTCATTTTTGTCATTTTCCCCTCTATACACACATCTTACTGACACCTGTGTCATGAATTGGTTCTTTGCCACTTAGGTGACCTGTGCTACACATATGCAGGACAAAGCAATATGTTCACTTAATTGCTTCCTCCCAATGCTTATAATCAATTTTTTTTGCTCCCCCAATCAGGTTTGCCTGCAGGGATGCAAAAAAAAAAAAAACTATGTACACGCTATGTCAGTAATGAGTGAGTATATGCAGATGCAATTTATTTATATTTTTGCTTTGCCCAGCATGGTTGGGTTATAAATAGTGATACATTTTTTTTTACCCTGGTTTCGGATCAGAGAACGTTACTGAAGTTTTGATCCACAGTCCAAACCCTTACACATGAATGGGATAAAAAAAAGGTCATTATCTAAGCTAATAGTCAAGGGATTGGCAAAGAAATTGCATGGAGGGCCAGGAACTGACATGGGAGACTTGTATCAAGGGAAAAAATATAAAAATGCAAGTCTTTTTATTTACATACTTGAGCGATGTCTTAGACCTCTTTCACACTCAGAAGGTTTTCAGGCACTTTTGCGCTAAAAATAGCGCCTGAAAACTGCTCCTATTCATTTCAACAGATGCTTTCACAATGG
This sequence comes from Rana temporaria, assembly GCF_905171775.1. Classification (NCBI taxonomy): domain Eukaryota; kingdom Metazoa; phylum Chordata; class Amphibia; order Anura; family Ranidae; genus Rana; species Rana temporaria. Next base: position 156,565,460 of record NC_053496.1, on the reverse strand, counting down.
GGCGGTGCATTTGCAGGGAGGTGAAAAAAGTCCTGCAATCAGCATCTTTGGGGAATGTTTGGAGCCCTTTACAAAATGCTTCAAAAACCCCCCCCTGCCCAAAATGGATTCAAAAGCACTGCAAAACTACTCTTTTTTGTTTCATTTTAAGGTCACCGCTAGCGCATCAAATGCGCCTCAAAAGCAACCAGCGTTTTATCTGCCGTTTTTGCAGCGCTTCAGTGTGAGTAGTTGTAGGTAGTTTTTGCCTTCTAGTATGTATTTTGTGTAGCAGTAATAACTGAGCATTGCAGCAGCAACACAGCAAAATAACTATTGTGAGGTATTTACTTAAAAAAAAAAAAGCGATTATCATATAAATTGCCAAGCAAGTCAGACTATAGCTTTTTGTGATCTACGTAACACATTGTACAAGCCACAAACCACAATCCTCAAACCCCTTTTGTGGAGCTCAGGCAGCTGATGTGCTGAACATGAATATGAATCAGTTGAAAAAAAAAAAATACAATTAAAGTAGGATATTCCAAACTCAACAGTCCAAAGTATTGTAGAGACTCATTGCCTATCAAGCAAGCATTTGTACAATGTCAGAGGAAGAGATGAAAAGGTAAAAGGTAAAAATATATATATATTTCAGTTTATTAGATCATAGCCAAGAGCCAGAAATATTGTACTGACACACAGCACACCATATAAGTGTTTTTTTATTATTTGAATCTGGAAGCCCCCTTGTTAATCCCACCCCATGAATGAATATGGGGTACACTGTACCCCTACTCATTCACCAAAAAAAGTGTAAAAAAGTAAATAAAAAAACACAACAGTTTTTGACAAGTACTTTATTAAAAAACAGAAAAATAAATGTCCCCTCGAAGTAGATACAACATAAATCACGATGTCCGCCAATACCGCCGACTGAAAATAAAAAATACAGTTCTTCTTAGTAGACACTTAAAGCGGAGGTTCACCCAAATAACATCTATATCAGACTAAATTCTTTATACTTCTAACATGTACAATTGGCATTTTTTTTTTTTTTTTTTAGGCTGCACATATCTTATAATCTATATTTGAAATCCAGCTTCCGGGTACTTCTCCCGCGGGAGTAGGCGTTTCCAAGCTGATTGATGTCTATCAGAAAATGTTCCCCCCCGGCGCATAAGGCCCCGCCCCCCGTATTGCACAGTTGCGTCACGAGTGTCACAGTTTTTCTGAAAGAACCCGAACATGCAGAGCGGCAAGTCAGCTCTACACACCTGCGCACCGACTAGGAGCCGTGAGAGCTGACTGCGCATGCGCCGTATAGAGCTGACGCGCAGCTCTGCATGTTCGGGTTCTTTCGGAAACTCCGTGACGCAACTACGCAATACGGGGGGCGGGGCCTTATTCGCCGGGGGGAACATTTTCTGATAGACATCAATCATCTGGGCGAACTCCCAGATTACATTGCGACTCAGCTTGGAAACGCCTACTCCCGCATGAGAAGTACCTAGAAGCCGGATTGCAAATATAGATTATAAGGTATGTGCAGCCTAAAAAAAAAATGCCAATTGTACATGTTAGAAGTATAAAGAATTTAGTCTGATATAGATGTTATTTGAGTGAACCTCCGCTTTAAGGTCAATACTGGCTTGATGCAGAGAAATACACAGCTGAAGAAAGGAAACTTTAAGGGATAACCAAAATGAAATGGAGTCTCTAAAGCTAAACTCCAAAGGAGGATCACATGCTCACCCACAATTTTCAGTGGAACTCCCATCTTGGATTCAAGCCTGTATTAAATGTTTATTTGAATAGTAAGGGTTTTAAATAAACGGTGAAAGATTTAAAACAGCTTAATTACACTGACATAACAAAAAAAAAGGTACACAGCCAGCCCCATTATAATTTCCTTTTAAAAACTTGGTTTCTGTTCACATTTTTTCTTCCCCTTTAAATATCATTTTATGTTTCAAATTTTTTCCCAGGGATCTGCAATACTCATCGCTCGTCTCGGACGAAGCACACCTCGTGAACGCTCTCTGGGGTTTTGGTGGTAACGAACGAAGTGAGCGTTACCTAAGTCGGTGCATCCAGAGCTTCCCCACAGTGTGCATGAGGAGAGGAGGCGTAGGAGCACCCCTTTCATGGGTGATAAGTGAGCAGTCTTCAGAAATGCGTGTGGGCTACACAGACAAACTTTACCGAGGCCAAGGAGTGTTTCGTACCATGATTGGAAGGCTGGCCACACAGTTGGAGTCCCTTGGAACTCCACTGTACTGTCATGTGGCCCCGGACAACAAGAGCAGCCAAGCCGCAACACTGGCAGCTGGATTCCCGTTGGCAGGAAGATGGCAGCAGTGGAATTTTTAGCCTTTGTAATATCTGGACTGTGCCTTCTCATCTATTTTATGGTGCTCAACTTGCAATAAGTAAAAGCAGGACGTGCTAAATTGTAACTCCAGCCAAAACATTTTTTAGTTTTGTATAGAGTTACAGAACCTCCCCCTGTTTTTTGGTGTCTGTAGCAGCAGTTGGGAGATTTATCCATTTATATATGTCCCACTTACAGTTTTACTGCTGATGTCGTGTCCTGGTAACAGAGATTCTCCTTCCCTTTTCCCCAGCACTGACATGACAGAAAGGATCTAACTGTTCTTCATCCTGACAAAAACCTAAAGAGTAATGCCGCGTACACACGACCGTTTTTTCGGGGTTTTAAAATTTTTTAAGCGGAGCTCCACCCTAAAGTGGAACTCACGTTGATCGGAACCCGCCCCCCCTCCGGTGTCACATTTGACACCTTTCAGGGGGAGGGGGATGCAGATACCTGTCTAAAGACAGGTATTTGCACCCACTTCCGGCCACACGTCTCGGGCAAAAGACGGGTTTTTCCAGACTTCCCGTCTGTTCCCCGTTGTGTGCTGGGAACGCTCTGCTCCCAGCACACAGCGTGTGAGCCAATCGGCAGGCGCAGCGCGACTCGCGCATGCGCCGTAGGGAACCGGGTAGTGAAGCCGGAGCACTTCACTTCCTGGTTCCCTCAATGTGGATGGCGGGGGGAGCAGCAGAGAGACGAGCGATCGCTCATCCTCTGCTGCGGACGGCGCTGAACTCCAGGACAGGTAAGTGTCCTAATATTAAAAGTCAGCAGCTGCAGTATTTGTTACTGGCACATCCGCTTTAATTTTTAATGGTCTAGAAAAAACGACCTTTTTTTCAACCTGATCATTAAACCGGCCTTGCCTACACACGATCGTGAAAAAAAAATGCTCTAGCAAAGCGCGATGACGTACAGCACGTACAACGGCACTATAAAGGGGAAGTTCCATTCGGATGGCGCCACCCTTGGGGCTGCTTTTGCTGATTTCGTGTTAGTAACAGACACTTTTCAGTCTGTTACAGCGTGATGAATGTGCTTACTCCATTACGACCGCTAGTTTTACCAGAACGCTCCCTCATAACTTGCTTCTGAGCATGCACGTTTTTTTCACGTCGTTAAAGCCCAAACACGACCATTTTTTACGACGTTAACGACAACGTTAAAAACTACGTGAAAAATTAGAGCATGTTCTACATTTTTAATGGCCATTTTTTACATCGTGAAAAATGCTCTGGAGCCCACACACGATTGTTTTTAATGACATTTTTTTACAACCCGAAAAACGGTCGTGTGCATTACTCGTTTTTTGTTGAGGAAATAAAAAAAATTCACCTCTGGCTGGTCTACTGTATGTACATGTGCAAGAATTTTACCAAACGTTGTTGCAGATTCCTACCTTTTGGTATTCTGAAAAAAATAGCTGTTTGTTTGTAATCATATGCAACGTGAATGTGAGTGATTTTATAATAATCAGTCAGCTGCTGCACTTGCAGTGTTTTAAGTGGCAGGGTCTGAATCCCTGTAGATGTGTGAACAAATAAAATTACATTTAGAGCTGATTAAAACATGCAGAAGTGATTCCTAAAAAAAATATATTATTTCGATAATGTGAAATGCGCAAACAGATGCAAAGTGAATTTTTTTTAAAGTGAAATCTTCAACTGTGCTCTCCGCATTACCTCCACATCACCACAGTGGCCAAATTGTAGGCTTATCAGAAAGGCACGGCCCCCAAAGTAAGAGTGATCGAAGAGTGCTTGTTGAAAAGGAAAACCCGGAAGCTCTTATCCTTGTACCCTACATTAGTTTGCATTCAATCCAGTAGATAAACAGCAAGCAATAAGATAAAATAGGCCAAATACCAACTAGTGTAAATCCATGATCCATGAATGCATTTATTTTAAAATTCATTAAAGGGTAATACTCCTTTAGTGGGAAAAATTATAATACTATGTATAGCGCCCTGCTCCTGTTGAGTAGGCTCTATTTTGCAAATTTAGTTATCTGAGCTGTAGTTTAGCTGTGGGTGTCGCTGTCACCAGGGGTCAAGGTTGGAACTGCAATAGGCTGGGTGTATTGGGTGCTTCTTGCCTAGAAGCAGCTCAGTGGAGTGGTCCCCGCCGCTGTGCATTCTGGTGAGGGGTACTTAAGGGACAGACATCATTCTGGTGGGGTCTTCTGATCCTGACCTGAGGGCCCTCCTGGCCTCAGGGATGTGTTAGCAATCTTTTGGTCTCTGGGCCTGCTGGCCCGAGGCTCAGTTACTGCGAGTAGGCCAAGAAGTTTTGGGGCCTACTAGTCCAGGGGTAGTCCTGTGCTGTCTTCTCTGCAGGAAGAAGCCGAACAATTGAGGATTCAATTAGAGGATGCATCCTGGCCTCATAGTGCAGCCGGTTTGGCTGAAAGATCCTGGCACCGTGAGCTGTGTAATTTCTTTGAACTTTGCAAAATTCATGTGTGGTTGCATGGTCCTGTGACAGAGGACCGTGTAATGACTCGACAGCATTCATCAAGTCTGTGGCAGAGACTTTTGAACGAGCTTCGCACCGGCTGCTAGGTCAGTGAGAGAGGCCTATCCGGTGGTCGCTGGATTCAGTGTGGGAACAGTTGTCCTCTGGATCCAAGATCATACCCACAATCCGCAAAGCAAGGTACTTGAATCTTCCCTAACCCTCTGTCCCTATAACAGAACTTGTTTAGTAAAAAAGCTTGAAGAAAAAGAAACCAAGTGTTGGTGTGGACATTTATAACTCTTTAAGAAGGACCCCTAGGATAAGCATGGTGAAGAGTAAGGTAACGGCAGGCCCAAATCTAAACCAGCAGCTCCTTCGGGGGTAGTGTTACATATAAAATAGTATATACTATTGTGACTCAAGTCCTATTATAATTGAATGTTATTAAAAATTACCTTTCCTTTCCAATCTGCAGCTCTGTAATTCTCTGTAAAATGCAATATGGCAACCACAGAATGTGTACAGAACACCCCTCAGAAACATAATTTCCTGCTTGTGTGATTGGCTCACTGATTTCCCAGAAGTCTACCCTAAGATACAAGTCAGATTTTAAGCATCCTCTGCAACAAAAATTACATTTTTTGTGAGATACTACCAATAGGAAATCATGTCTAAAGGGATGCAGATGCCGCAATTTTCCTCATTAAAGCCCTGCAGGGGTAGCAGCTGATTTATAATTAAGAAACCGCTCCCATCAGATAAACTTTCCACATGGACACAGACAAACACACATGGATTTCTTCAGAATAACAAAAGGTAGAAATATGTACATAGATAAAATCAGAAGGTCCAAAAGCTACATACACCCACACTACAGGTACCACCAAAGCACCAGGAGCAAATATATAGCCAGATTCAGGGAGAGATACGCCGGCGTATCAGTAGATACGCCGTCGTAACTCAGAATCTGCGCCGTCCTATATTTAAGTGTATTCTCAAATTGACATACACTTAAATCTAGCTAAGATACAACCGCCGGCACCGTCGTATCTTAGCTGTCTATTTCCGCCGGCCGCTAGGGGCGTGTACGCTGATTTACGCCTAGAATGCGTAAATCAGGGAGATACGCCTATTCACGAACGTACACTTGCCCGTCGCAGTAAAGTTACGCCGTTTACGTAAGGCGTTTTCAGGCCTAAAGATATTCCACCAAAAAGATGGCGCAGCCAATATTAAGTATGGACTTCGGCCCCGCCGTCGAATTTCACGTCGTTTGCGTAAGTCGATTCAGAATAGGGCTGGATGTAGGTTACGTTCACGTCGAAACCAATGAGTCTTTGCGGCGTAATTTGGAGCATGCGCACTGGGATACGTCCACGGACGGTGCATGCGCCGTTCGTTTAAAACGTCAATCACGCCGGGTCACGATTCATTAGCATAAAACACGCCCACCTCATCACAATTTGAATTAGGCGCGCTTACGCCGGCCCATTTACGCTACGCCGCCGTAACTTAGGACGCAAGTGCTTTGTGAATACAGCACTTGCCTCTCTAACTTACGGCGGCGTAGCGTATATGAGATAAGCTACGCCTGCCTAACGTTATGCACGTCTTTTTGAATCCACCTAATAGTGTTTAAAGCTGCCACTTAAATTAAACAGATAATCATAAGCATTTACTGTGTAAATTAATAGGAAATAGCGGCGCTGTTAGTTAAAGTGACTTTAAATCATGAATAACAAATTACACAGTGACAAGTGATAATCATTAACATACATTGGTCATTCTGAATTGCATGAATGATTGAACAAAGTTTACAACTGAACAATCCATTAAACAAGCGTGAAAGCTCAGTGTGATTCAACACTGTGTAGTATGAAAGGATTAACTTAAAAAAACAGCGTGCAAATGAAGACTCGGCTCCCCTTTAGATGCGCACTCACCAGATGAAGTTGCCTTGCACTCTTGTGCTCGACAAATACACGACAGCTCACAAAGGGTTAAATCATCCATCGATATCCAATTGTGAAAGTAGGTCTCATGGAAAATCCACAAATAAAGAAACAAAGTGCTCCAATAGTGCAGAATCGTTTGATGAAAATGTATTCAAGTTAAAAAATGCTTCTAACATTACACTCACATGGGATCAAATAAATAAAAGCATGTAACAAGTCCACTGAAGCAGCAAGGAACTGGCATAACATGGTCACAGCGGACCAGCGTGTGTGAACGGTATCTCACCCACACAAAATCGTAACCCTCGGAACGTCACTTCCGGTATTGCGTCCAACATCACTAATGGTTGCCGTACACCCACGTGCCGACGCGTTTCATCATCATGTCTTCCTCCTGATTGGCTGGATAGTGTTATCATAGATTAACATATTATTAATAACAAGAAAGACAACACCAAACCAAAGCGACTCTGTCACTGATTGCAGCCAATAATGTAAATTAGCAGTGTATGTTAAAAAATGTTATATACTTACTATAACAATGAACTAACAAAATAAATATATACATTTTAAAATTATTTATAAAATTACATGTAAAACATGAGGAACCCATTCCTATTATTAGTATTACCATAAGCCAATCAAAATCATGAATTAAATTAAAAAAAATACTTATGAAACAATTGAGAGCCAGCTCAATATTTTAACTTTTTAAAACTTTTTAATAGAAAAATCCATTTAGTTTCTCTTTGTGATAAGTCCCTAACTCGATTAGAGCCCCTCCATGATGGAAATACACAATCTACCCCACAAAATTGCAGTAGTGTGGGATCTTGATTGTGCTTTTCCCTAAAGTGAAGGGACACACTATGCTTTTTAAACCCTTTCTTTATATTGGCTACATGTTTGGCAAAACGAATCTTGGGGAGTCTTTTAGTCCTCCCCACATAGTACAACCCACATGGACACCACAACAAATAAACCACATGTGAGGTATTGCATGTGATAAATTCATCTATAGAAAATGATTTATTATGAATATTAATAATGCTAGATATACCCCTATTACTATGTTTTATCATTCTTTATGAAATGCATTTTCTACACAGATAAACTTTTTGCGATTCTGCACTGCGTCGCTTTAACTAACAATTGCGCAATCGTGCGTTGTGGCTCCCAAACAAAATTGGCGTCCTTTTTTCCCCACAAATAGAGCTTTCTTTTGGTGGTATTTGATTACCTCTGCGGTTTTGATTTTTTGCGCTATAAACAAAAATACAGCAACAATTTTGAAAAAAAATCTATATTTTCTACTTTTTGCTATAATTAATATTCCCTAAAAATATATTAAAAAAACTTTTTTTTTCCCTCAGTTTAGGCTGATACGTATTTTTCTACATATTTTTGGTTAAAAAAATGCAAGCGTTTTTTGATTGGTTTGCGCAAAAGTTATAGCGTTTACAAAATAGGGGATGGTTTTATGGCATTTTTTTTTATTATTATTTGTTTTTTACTAGTAATGGCCAGCGATCAGTGATTTTTTTTCGTGACTGCGACATTATGGCGGACACATCGGACACTTTTGACACATTTTTGGGACCATTGTAATTTTCATAGCGATCAGTGCTATAAAAATGCACTGGTTACTGTGAAAATGACACTGGCAGTGAAGGGGTTAACCACTAGGTGGCGCTATAGGGGTTAAGTGTTCCCTGCCTTGTGCTTCTAACTGTAGGGGGATGGGCTCTCTGTCACATGACACTGATCTCCGCTCCGAGTACACGGAGCCGAGATCAGTGTCATTCTTACTAGGCAGAGCAAGGAGAGGCTTGTTTACACAAGCATCTCCCCGCTCTATACCTCCGTGAGATGATCGCGGGGATCCCTGCGGCGATCGAGTCCGTGGGACCCGCGGTCCGACTCACGGGGAAGGCGGCAGGGTCGTGAGCTTGCCGGCGCGCTCACGACCACATGGCAGGCATTTAAAGGGCCATGTACAGGTACGTGATAATTCTGCCGACATATATCTACAGTGGGCGGTCCCTAAGCGGTTAAATCAATTTATATTTTTTGTTGGCCAGGTGGATCTAAAATATATACAAAAAATATACCAATATTTTTTTTTTAATCTTTTCAATTTTCCTAGGTTGGTAATGAAAATTTGAAATAAATCCCCACTGAAGTTGGTCAGATGGTGGCTGTTGATCCTTTTTAACAAGACATTGGGTTCTGGGTATATTGGCTATTTCATTAATTGTTTTATCCAGGACATCCTCCCTGTAACCTTTTTGCAAAAATTCCTCTTTAAGAACATTTGCCTGCAAGATAAAATCTTTTTGTTTAGTGCAGTTACATCTCACCCTCAGCATTTGGCCTTTCAGTATATTCCTAATCCAAGCTGGGTGATGTCCACTTTTTTTTTTCACCACTCAGACTTAACTTTCTTGGAGACTTTCTCATGAAAGATGGACCCCCATCGTCTCCGTTGAAGTTTAGCATCATATGCGGATAAATGATTACTTTTTCTAAATATGCGTGCTAATTCCCTTTTTTTTTTTTTTTTATCGTCTACTCTTTTCCTTCCCCCCCCCCCTTTTTTTTGGTGATTTTATAAAGGGATAAGTAGACTTAAAGAAAAGTAAGAAAATACATAAATAGAGCCAACATTACCCCCCTCCCTCTTATCCCCCCTCCCCACCATCTCGTGACTCCACTGTCCCATCTTTACAAATTTGGACCTATTACTACTTAACCTTTCTATAGCTCTCTCAGATTTTCCGCGAAGCTCCAGTTTTTTTAAAATTCTTTCCAGGTTACCCATTTGTCCCTGTGATCTACATTATGCTCCTCCACCCCATCCTTTAACTCCTCCCTCCTATATGTATTCTCCACGGAATCCATCCACTCCCATACTTGTGGGCTTTCCACTTCCCTCCACTTCTTAGGTATCAGTCGTTTGGCTGCATTGAGCAAGTGGGGAATCAGGGATCTTTTATATTCTTTTAAGGTCTCTTCCCCCCTGTGAAACAGGACAACCCATGGATCTTCTTGTATCTCTTTCTTAGTTATAACCTTGATCAGTGACAGTATTTTTTTCCAGTAATTTTTTTTTTTTCGGACAGTCCTACCACAGGTGGGCCATTGTCCCCCTTACTGCGCACCCTCTCCAACATTCCGCTGACTGCCCTTCTCTATAATTGCTGGTTTTGTCGGGGGTAGAATACCAACCCGTTATGCATTTAAAATTCATCTTGGCGGTCCTTACATCTACTGCCGAAGTATGGGTCAGATTGATGATTCTTGCTGCTGGCGTTTTCCCTCTAGGTACATCCAATTCTCTTTCCCATTTTAAGATATATTTTGGTATCTCTGACTCTTCCCCTTTCAACAGAAACCTGTAAATTTTGGAGACGTTACCTTTTGAACTATCGGTTATGCAAAGTTGTTCGATCAGTGTATACTCCTTACGTGGGCGCAAGGGTAGCGGTAGGCGCTTAATAAAGAGTGATAGCTGTAGATATCGCCATTCGTCTAACATCATGGATTCTATCTTGGATTTAATCTTGTGAAATGTCAAAATTTTACCCTTTTGAATTATATCCCTAACCTGGGTTCTATTTCTAATCCAATTTCCACCCACCCCTTTTGTCCATGGTGCAAAATATTCATTATCTTTAAGATCTAGAAGTGGGGAATTAAATTTCGATTTCAATTGTTTGTGTAGTCTATCCCAAATCCGTAGTGCGTTAAATGTAATTTCGTGTGTGGACGTGAGTAAGGTTCTATATTTTGGTGGATTCCAAATTATTCTCCCTAGTTGTGCCCTTGCAAGTGCGCATTCAATGTTAATCCATCTTTTGTCATGGTTCTCTTTGGCCCACTCTATAACCCGTGAAAGGACCGTAGCATAGTAATATTTTCTGATATCTGGAGCCGCCAGTCCACCCATTTTCTTATTTTTTTTTAGTACTTGAGCGGAAATCCTGTTTTTTATTTTTCCAAATGTAGTTCATCAGCAGAGAGTTTATTATTTTAATGTAAGTCTGTGGCAATGCTACTGGGATCATTTGAAATTTATATAAAATTTTAGGGACTAAGACCATTTTTACGACATTTATCCTTCCGAACCATGAGATTGGTCTGTTAAGGATAGTTTTAATTTCTCGTTTAATTTCATCTAACAGGGGAATGTAGTTTACTCTATACATTTTCTTTAGAGAGTTAGCTAGTTTTATACCCAGATAGTTTATCTCTTTCTGCCAAGAGAAGTTAAACACCTTTTGAAGGTGTCGTTCTTCCTCCTTATGAATATTAACGTTCAAGATCTCCGTCTTGGATACATTCATTTTAAAGTTAGAAACCTCGCCATACTGTTTTAAGTTGGCAATTAGATTGGGGAGTGTGGTTCTGGGGCTGCTTATAAAGAATAAGATATCGTCCGCAAAGGCGGACAATTTATGCTCTTCTTCTCCAACTCTAACTCCCATAATATCGGGGTTATTCCGTACCATTGCCAGAAGGGGTTCCAGCGATAGAACAAAGAGGGGACAGGGGGCACCCCTGCATGGTCCCGTTCCTCAACTCGAGGGGTGCAGATAGAGTCCCATTGATTTTGATCCTAGCGCAAGGGTGATAGTACAAAGTTTTAATCCTCCCCATCATCCTCGGGCCAATTCCTATGTTTTCTAACGTTTGCATCATGAGCCCCCAGTCTACCCTGTCGAACATGGGGGGCCCATTTTCTTTAATTTGCCGAAGGAGTAGGATTGCTCTGACCCCATTGTCCTTACCCTCCCTGCCGGGTATAAAGCCAACCTGGTCCGGATGTACCATTGCTGTCATTATCCCCTTCATGCGTTCGGCCAGGATCTTGGCATACAATTTTGTATCTGCGTTCAGTAATGAAATAGGCCTAAACCCTGAGCAGAGCGTATTATCTTTTCCCTCTTTTTTTATTACAGTAATGGTTGCTGCCAGTGCCTCCCGGCTCATCTCGTATTCAGCCCCCAACCCATTAAAGTAGTGGCAAAGTCTAGCTATCAGAATGGTACTAAACTTTTGCAAGTATATGGTCGTAAAGCCATCTGGCCCTGGGCTTTTCCCCTTAACAGAATTTTTTAGGGCCTCGCTTATTTCCTCCTCCGTTATAGGTTCGTCCATTTTTACGGTTACGTGATCATCTATCTTAGGCAAATTTGCTTTCTGTAATACTTCCCTTATTTTGGCCTCTTTCTCACCAGGGTTCCAATTATTTTGTTGTACTGCATATAGGCCTTCATAATAGCTTCTGAAGACTTCGGCAATATCACTTGTTGCATAGGCTAATTCCCCATTCTTTTTTTTAATCTTTTCAATAAAGTTTCTTGTTTTCTTTTTTTGTACCATTCTAGCTACGTTCTTGCTGGGTTTGTTCCCCCATATGTATCTTTCTCTAACCCTTCTGTTTAGTAATTTATTTGTTTCTTGCTCTGAGAGTGCTCTATATTCATCTCTTTTTAGGGTCAATTCATGGAGTGTTTCTCTCTTTTGGCCCTGTGTTTTATGGTCTTGTTCCAACTTATAAATTTCTTCAGTTAATGTTTTTAATTTCCTGGTTCTTTCTTTCTTTTTCCTTGCCCCCTCAGCAATAAAAATTGCTCTTATATATGCTTTGTGGGCATCCCATAGGGAGGCCCTGGAGATCCCCTCCGTATCATTCTCCCGGAAGTTCCAGTTCCTTTTGGACTCTTCCTACAACCTCTTCATCTCCCAATAAACTTTCGTCCAGTCTCCACTCCTGTGAATTTGTTTTCTGTAAAGATGTACTAATTTTTATGGTTATAGGGGCGTGGTCTGAGATCGTCGTAATCTCAATTCCTGTGTCAATTACCCTCTCAAGAAGTCTATGGTCTATGAGGATATAATCTATCCTCAAGTACGTCCCGTGCACAGGGGAGTAAAAAGTATAGTCGCAGATTTTGGGATGCAGGATTCGCCATACATCTACCATTTGGTTATATGACATTCGATGTTTCAGTTCTTTTAACTGCTCACTATTAGTCCCCTGTGCCCGGGACGTGCTATCAAGTACGGGATTCATGCAGAAGTTGAAATCCCCCATTAACACCACATGCCCCACCTCAAAATCTTAAAATTTTCTAAGGATTTTGCTTACATATTTAACCGGATTCACATTGGGGGCATAGACATTTGACAGGGTGTAATCCACCCCTCCCAATTTTACTTTCAGAAATAAAAATCTTCCTTTGGGGTCGGTCAATCTGTCCTCCAATGTGAATTGGACACCTCTCGCAATTCCTATAGCGACCCCGCAGGACTTCTTTGATATTGTGTCTCCATAGAACCATATGGGGTAATTAGGGGAATACAGCTTTATGTTGGACTCTAATGTTAAGTGGGTCTCTTGTAAGAAGACAACATCTGCCTTTATGATGCTTCAATTCGCTGAGAACTTTGTCTCTTAACATGAGAGTTCAAACCTCTAACATTGTACGAGAGAAAACTGATTTCTGTCATCTATAGGTGTTTTGAAAATGTTGAAATCTTTCTTGTAGAATCCCCAAGATGGTCCCCCCCTCCCCCCAACACCTTCCCTACTACCCCTTCCCCCCCTTCTCCTCCCTCCCCTTGGCCCACTCTTGGCTTAGGAGCCGCTATTGGTTGCCTCCTCTCCTTCACCATCGTCTCCTCACTAGTGGTGGTGCTCAGGAAAACTCCTCGGCTGCCCCCTCTCTTCCCCCTCCCCCCCAAACCCCCCCCCCCCCCAACTCACTATCTGACCCAGTTTTATTAGTTTAAGCTACCCAGTCCGGCAGATCGGGTATTATTAAATCCATTTTATGACAGAATCCCATCAACTCTTCTGGATGTCTTAATCGTGCGGTTTTCCCCCCTCTTTAGACCAATAAGGCATGCGGGGAAGCCCCATTGATATTTTACATTTTGAGTGTGCATCAGCTCTAATAATATCTTTTGATAGGTCGGAGAATATTTGTAGCTCAGTCTCTCTATATTTAATGGGAGATCTCCCCCTCAACCTCCCCCAAATTTCAGCTTTATCCTCATAGTTCCTGAACCGAACTATGACATCTCTTGGTCCATCTCTCTCTGTCTGTTTGGGGTTTCCCACTCGGTGTACCCTTTCAATTTTGAGGGGCTTTGCGTCTGCTGTTTTGTCTAATAGGGGATTAAATAGTGTATTCATAATCGTTCTTATGTCTTCTCCTTTTTCTTCCACTATCGCACAAATCCTGAGGTTCTGACGCCTGTTGCGATTTTCCCGGTCTTCTAACTGGTATGCTAACATTCTTTGGTTGTCGGTCAGAGCTTTGACTTGTGCCTTTACTTTGTTTAATTCATGGTCTTGTTCTTCTATTTTTTTCTCTGTCTCTTCCACTCTATCTAAGAGCTCTCCTAGGTCTGTTCTTATCCTGTTGATTTCTGTTTTTATGACATTTTCCATCCTCAGTAACATAGCGTTCATCTCTGCCTTCGTTGGCGGTTGTATGTCCTGGCTTAGCTCTTCTGATCTGCTATGCTCGTAATCACTTTCAATAGTTGTTTCTCCTTTTGAGCGATCCGAGCTGCCTTCCCCTGTTTTAGTCTCGTTCTTCTTTTTTTCAGTTTTTTTTACCGGTCCAGGACTTTTGGGGTTTCCTTCTTGGGTCATATACTGCTGTATTGAGCTAGTCCCAGCGTTACTTTTAGGTGCTTTTGAGGCGATGCCTCTCGTGGACCTGTTTATCTTGTTTTTATTTGTATGTCTAATTCTCTCCCCCAGTTTGAGGGTAATTTATCACGTCCCACTACTGCCAACTACACCAGAGCCTGAAGGTCCCTGTGTATATATATATATATATATATATATATATATATATATATATATATATATATATATATATATATTTCCCCTTCTGAGAGTCAGGCCTAATGGCTGTCTTTGACTCAGTACAGAAAGGGGGGTCCAGTATGCAGAATGGGTAAGTCCTGCTGAGAGATAGATGGATACACCTCCGCCTCTTGGCTGTTTAAACTTGTTTGTAGTAGATTAGCTTATCCTATTTCCCTCTAGTCACTACACCACTTCCAGACTTAAACAGTAATGCTATGGCTTTTACGGGTAATAGTGCAACTGAAGGTGCCCCCTATATATAGATAACCGTCATTTAAATAGGGCGTTTATACCAGCTAGGTTTCTACGGTACTTCTGCTCTTTTTACACTGTTTGCTCCGCAGGTTAGACCTGGAATATCCTAAGCAGTTCAAGAGAGTTCCATACCATGAAGATGAGAGGCCTAACCTCCCCGATAGGTATTCAGCAAAGCGAGCAAGTATGCTCCAAATACTGGGATCAGGAATACATGCGTGCGATCAGAGCCCTGTAATCATAAATGGATGCATGTGCTCAAAAATACTGTGGTCAATAATGGATGAATGTGGGGTCCAAATGGTCCACTCTACTGTCCCTTGGATGTATGTGCTCAGGTATGTATACACGTGCCCAGCGCACGAGGATCAGAGATAGATGCACACACCCACGAAACTGAGATCAGGGATGAGTGCCTATGCTCAGAGTACTAGGAACATAGATGGATACATGTGCTCGAGATACTGGTATCAGAGATGCATGAATGTGGGGTCCAAATGATTCACTTTACTATCCCCTGTATCTCCTGCACAATTAAATCACAGATAGCTACGTACGTCCCAAGACCCAATTCAGAGGGAAAAGAAAAAATTAATTGTCTGTTCTCCCATGTGTAATGCCTTGATGGAGTTAGCAGCTAGTCCTTGCATTGCATTACACATTGATTCATCTTATGCCTGAGGACAAAAATAGCACATTCACAGTGAGGAGGTGAGAAAAAAGGGGGGGGGGGGTAGGTCCCGACCCACCTCACCAATCCTCTAGGCCCTCCCTCCGTCCATCCGCAGGGCTGTGCAGCTCCGAGGGGCTATCACAGTAGTAGCCCCGCCGATTCACATGCTGCGTGTTAACCATGCTTTCTGCTGCGCCTCGCTCTGCCGTCCGGTACAGGGCAGAGTGTTCACCCAGGGGATCGAATGGCGCTGAGTGGCGATGTGATCTCCTTCCGTGGTGTACCTGGGGACTCGCTTGCTGGCTAGGTCCCCCAGAAGCGTCGGGTCTTGATCGGGGAGCGGTGATAGGTCTCCCGCGCGGTCCACAGAGCACGCAGCCTCTCACGCTGCCGTCTGCCGGTCCGCTGGTGGGATCGTCGGAGCCTCGACGCAGCGAACGCCGCTAGCAGCCATGGAGCGATCCGGCACCTCCCACCATCCGACGTATCACGTCCATCTCTCGCCTGTGATGTCCACTTTTCATTGATAAATATCTATTCCGATCTGTTGGCTTAACCGCTTAACGACCGCCGCATGTATATGTACGTCCACAGAATGGCACGTACAGGCATATGGGTGTACATGTACGTCCCTGTCTTTCCGTGGGTCGGGGGGTCCGATCGATGACGTCAGACCTACAGCCACACCCCCCTACAGTTGTAAACACACACTAGGTCACACTTAACTCCTTCAGCGCCCCCTGTGGTTAACTGCCAAACTGCAACTGTCATTTTCACAATAAACAATGCAATTTAAATGCATTTTTTGCTGTGAAAATGACAATGGTCCCCAAAATGTGTCAAAATTGTCCGAAGTGTCCGCCATAATGTCGCCGTCACGAAAAAATCGCTGATCGCCGCCATTAGTAGTAAAAAATAAAAAAAAATTATAAAAATGCAATAAAATTATCCCCTATTTTGTAAACGCTATAAATTTTGCGCAAACCAATCGATAAACGCTTATTGCGTTTTTTTTTTACCAAAAATAGGTAGAAGAATACGTATCGGCCTAAACTGAGGAAAAAAAATGTATATATGTTTTTGGGGGATATTTATTATAGCAAAATGTAAAAAATATTGCATTTTTTTCAAAATTGTCGCTCTATTTTTGTTTATAGCGCAACAAATTAAAACCGCAGAGGTGATCAAATACCACCAAAAGAAAGCTCTATTTGTGGGAAAAAAAGGACGTCAATTTTGTTTGGGAGCCACGTTGCACGACCGCGCAATTGTCTGTTAAAACGACGCAGTGCCGAATCGCAAAACCTGGCCTGGGCATTTAGCTGCCTAAAGGTCCGGGGCTTAAGTGGTTAAAGTACACCTTAGTGACAAGTTCATTCCCATATCTTTCAATAGTAACATTCTAAAAGTTGACTGTGTTCTCACTTAATTGGTAATCCAGTTTTATATGGTTATCATTATGGTTTAAGTAAGATATAAATTCTAGTGCAGACTTCCTTTGACCCCTCCCAAAACATTAGGAGGGCATCAATAAATCTTCGATAGAACCTCAATTGAGGTCTATGTCTATTAACCACTTAAGGACCGCAGCACGACGATATACATTGTCAGAATGGCACGGCTGGGCACAGGGACGTATATATACTTCCCCTTTAAGAGCCCAGCCGTGGGTCGCGGTTGCGACGAACGGTCCGAAGAATGGGGAGAGGTGAGTGTAAACAAACCTTCCCCGTTCTTCTGTGTGGCAATGTCTGTGATCGTCTGTTCCCTGATCACTGACGTCACGCGTCCAGCCCCGCCCCCCTACAGTTAGAAACACACATGAGGTCACACTTAACCCCATACAGCGCCCCCTAGTGGTTAACCCCTTCACTACCATTGTCAAATTTCACAGTAATCAGTGCATTTTTATAGCACTTTTCGCTGTGAAAGTGACAATGGTCCGAAAAATTTGTCAAAAGTGTCCAATGTGTCTGCCATAATGTCGCAGTCATGAAAATAAATCGCTGATCGCCACCATTTTGTAAACACTATAAATTTTGCGCAAACCAATCGATAAACGCTTATTGCGATTTTTTTTTTACAAAAAATAAGTAGAAGAATACGTATCAGCCTAAACTGAGGAAAAAAATATTTTTTTATATCTTTTTTTGGGATATTTATTCTAGCAAAAAGTAAAATTTTTTATTTTTTTTTCAAAATTGTCGCATTATTTTTGTTTATAGCACCAAAAAAAAACCGCAGAGGTGATAAAATACCACCAAAAGAAAGGACACCAATTTTGTTTGGGAGCCACATTGCACAACCCCGCAATTGTCCGTTAAAGCGACGCAGTGCCGAATCGCAAAAAGGGCCAAGGTCCTTAACCTGCATATTGGTCCAGGTCTTAACTGTTTAAAGACACATCTATCTTCCCACTCGGCCATAAACAGATTGATTAGGCTGGGCGCAAATTTTGCGCCCATAGCCAGGCCAATCTGCTAGAATAAAAATGTCCATGGTACCAAAAATAATTATGCGAAATGCAGAAGTCCAGTGCCTTCCCCCAAAAATATTTATGAGTATGTGGGATATCATCCCTTTTACTCAGATCAGAATTTAAGGCCAATAACGCATCTTCACGCTGGATGATGGTGTAGAGCGAGGATACATCCGCAGTCACTAAATAAATGGGTGTGTTAAAGTTCAGCCTCAACTCTTCCAGTGACTGCAGAAGATCCTCAGCATCTTTCAAGTAGGCTTTTTTTTTTAACAACAAGGTTGGTCTTTATTAAGGCAAAAGCGGTACAGTATAAGGTACATTAGTCATCAATACATAACATCATCGTAGGCAGACATGAAATACAGGAATCACAGCCGCGGTTGAACATTCCACAAGTCAAATCACGACAAGAGTACAGCTAATCATGAGAATTGCCAAGCATAGTAGGTCGGGAACAGGGAGAGGGGGGGAGGGGGGAGGAGGGGGAGGCAGGGAGGGGGGGACAACCAGCAAGGGCAGCAATGCAATATTCAGGCTCGATCAGAGAGGATTTATCCATGGCCCCCACACCCGCTCAAATTTCAACGGGCAGCCCCTATTCATGTAGGTCATTTTATATAGTGGGAGAACTGCATTCACCGCATCCATCCACCCACCCACCGTAGGGGGGGTTCTAGAGGTCCATTTCAGTAGAATCGCTTTCTTGGCATAGAAAAATAGTAATGACAACAGCAGCTTAACATACCGAGGTCTCTGCTCATCATCCTGCACCCCCAGGAGCGCCAGTTCCGGGGAGATCGGAAGACACAGGTGGAGACGTACATTAACAGTTTCAAAAACAGCGGACCAAAAGTCCAACAGTCTAGGACATGTCCAGAACATATGCATATAGGTTCCCTCCGAGGTGCGGCATCTCGGGCAGTTAGGAGAGCGCTGCGGATATATCCCATGCAGTCTCTGAGGGGTGAAGTACACCCTGTGCAGGAACTTAGCCTGAATCAGCTTATCTCTAGATGAGATCACCAGCTTATACCAATCTTCAAAGCACTCCTCCCACACCCCTCTGTCCAGGGACGGGACATCCACCACCCACTTGCTCCACAGGGCATCTATCTTAGGGGAGTTCTTGCTGAGGATCGTCAAGTACAGAGTGGAGAGTGCTTTTTTAAGGGAGCTCTGAGCCAGCAAGTCCTCAACCAGGTCAGCCTGAAGGTCAGGAGGGGCAGGGAACTGGGCCCTAAAAGCATGCCGCAGCTGATGATAGCGGAACAGCATCCAGGGCGCCAGACCAAATCGACTGGACAGGGTCGAGAAGGGGAGCAGGGATCCCCCACTGACAATATCACGCAGGACCTTGATGCCCGAGCGCGCCCACACCTGTGGGTCCGGTACGGTACGGAAGTGTTTGAGGTTGGGGTTACCCCACAACGGGGTAAAGGGGGACCATCTGCCAGGGGATTGAAAGCGACGTCTAGCCACTCCCCACACCCGCAACGTAGTCCTGGACGGGCACGGCAACAAGGGGTATTCGGTTGGACCCCGGTAAACCAGGTTGCTAAGTTCGGTAAGGGACCCCACAATAGCTGCCTCCAAACAGACCGCTGCATTAGCCCTGGACTGCTCAAACCACCACCGCACCGTAACTAGTACAGCAGCCCAATAATACACTAGTAGGTTGGGCAGCGCCAACCCCCCGAAACCAACAGGCAACTGAAGGGTGGACCTGGCCAACCGAGGGGGCGAGCCCCGCCACAGAAAGGAGCCAATACAGCTATCTAAGTCCCGAAAAAACGAATTAGCCAGCCATACAGGGCAGTTCCGAAAAAAATAGTTGAATTTGGGCAAAAAAATCATCTTCAGAACATTGATGCGCCCTAGGAGGTTCAAAGGTAGATTACTCCATCGCGAACAGTGTTCCTTGAGCCTATCAACCACCGGCCTCAGATTGAGTCGATAGTAGGACCCAAGGTCTCGGGAAACCCTCACCCCCAGGTACACAAACTCCTCGACCCATTGCAATGTTGATTGCGGACAAACCTCCTTAGCCCTCTCGTCTAATGGGAAGAGGGCAGACTTAGTCCAATTAATACGTACCCCCGAGAATTTACCAAATTCATCAAATATCTCCAGCGCCGATGTTAGGGAGTCAGCCGAATCGTGGAGATACAGAAGAGTATCGTCCGCATATAAGGATATTTTCTCCTCCAGAGGGCCAACCCGGAGACCGACCACCCGGTCTGAGTCCCTGACCAAAACCGCCAGTGGCTCGAGGGCCAGGGCAAAGAGGCTGGGTGACAAGGGGCACCCCTGCCGGGTTCCCCTCTGGAGGAGGAAAGTGTCAGATAGATGGTCGTTTACCCGAATCCTAGCCCTAGGGGACCTATACAGCATTTGGAGCCATTGAAGAAACTTAGGGCCAAACCCAAACCTACGCAGCACCTCCCACAAGTAGTCCCATTCCACAGAATCGAAGGCCTTCTCGGCATCGAGAGAGGCCACGACCCGGGTACCCCCGTTATCGTGTTGAGCATCCAGATTCAAGAACAGGCGACGAATGTTGATGTCAGTGCCCTTCCCGGGCATGAACCCGGTTTGGTCCACGTGTATCAAGTCTTCTATCACTGTGGCCAGTCTAATAGCCAAAAGCTTAGCTAGGAGCTTGGCGTCCGCATTAATAAGAGAAATAGGCCTATATGAGGCACACTCTTCAGGATCCTTACCGGGTTTAGGCACCAACACCACAATCGCGTCGGACATCGAATCAGGGAGAGACCCCACAGAGAAGGACCGCTTAAGTAGAGAGGTGAGCCTGGGAGCAAGAAGCTCCTGGTGCACCGAGTAAAACTCCGTTTGTATACCATCCGGGCCGGGAGTCTTCCCGGCCTGCATGGAGTGTAGGGCCACCTGTACCTCCTCCAGGGAGATGTCCGAGTCAAGACATTTACATTGTGCCTCAGTCAAGGAGGGAAGGGAGATTTGGTCCAGATAGGTAGTCAACTCGGCAGTGGTATATGTAACCCTAGTGGAGTACAAAGACTGGTAGAACTCAAGGAACCTAGCACCTATATCCCCGGGGACGTGAGCAACCCCCCAACCCGGTCGCGCAACTTCCCAACGTGAGTCAGAGGTCGCTGCCCCCTAGCAAGCCAGGCCAACAGTCGACCATTCTTGTCTCCATATTCAAACACCCTCTGGGCACTCTCTAGCATGGATTTTTTGGTGAGGTCCACCCGAACTAGGCCGAGGTCACGCAGGGCATTACTCCAGGGCACGTAGTGCTCAGAGTCTGGTGATCGCACAAATTCTGCCTCCTTCAATCTCGCCCTCTCCTCATGGTCCCTCAGAGCCTGCACCGATTCACGCTTGCGCACCGTCACTCTAGCCGTAAAGTCACCCCTCAGTCAGGCCTTAAAGGCATCCCACTCCACCAGGGGGTCCGCAGAGCCCTCGTTCCTCAGCCAGAAGGCACAGAGAGCCTCCGGCATCTCCTCCTGGATCCCTGGGTCCATGATCCAATACTTGGATAATCGCAACAGACGCACACCCTCCACCCGAGACAGCCGGATAGTAACAGATACCGGAGCATGGTCCGAGATGCCCCGAGAGAGGATCTCCACATCTACTACCCTCTTCAGCAATTCAGGGGAGGCAAACGCCAAGTCGATGCGGGACATGGTCCGGTAAGTGGTAGACAAACATGTGTAAGCTCTGGTGGAGGGATGCATCCGCCGCCAGAGATCCGTCATATGGAACGCCTCTGCCCAGCTGGCAAGGCCTTGTTGTTGCGGGACAGAGGCATGTAACCTGTCTAGATCTCTGGACATAACCAAGTTAAAGTCTCCCACAACTAATACATCAGGGACATTGTACATAGTGATCAATTGCATAAGAGCGTGAAGGACATCTAAGTCCGCAGGGGGGGCAGATACACACCCACCAATACAATAGGTAGCCCCGAGACTAAGGCATGCAGCAGCACATATCTCCCACCCGGGTCCAACTTAACATCCAGAAGCTGGAAGGGGAGGGACCTGTGCACCAGCACACTGACACCACGGGCATAATTAGAATACGTCGCGTGGTAGTGTGCCCCGACCCACGCCCTCTTCAAACCCAGGACACGGGATCCCATCAGATGCGTCTCTTAAAGGATGCACACCTGCGGGTGGAGCCTCCGCAGGTAGTTCATAACCAGGGAGCGCTTCACCGCAGAGTTGAGTCCCCGTACGTTCCATGAAATTACTTTACACTGAGCCATAAGGGGTGGCAAAGAACTCAGCAAAGCCTACGCTCCAATGACACCGACCGGAGTCGACACACCAGCGGGGCGCAATAGCACCCACCCCCGGCCCGCCAGGTCCGGCCAGCACATCAGGACCGCGACTGTACCTCAACGTGTGCACCCACATAGTAATAAGCAGATAGAACATAGACCAACCAACCTTAATGAAAAAAACCCCTGTAAACCAACCAGCCAAACCGTGGCAGGAAAACACCCCTCCCCCCCACCCCCCACCCCGCGCCCCTCGGAACAGTAAGGAGCACTTGAATCCCATCAACCCCATAGTTTTGGATCAAAAGTTAACAGTTAGGGGGACGTGTAGCCAGATTGGGACATATGCACCACCCCCGTAAGGAGCGGAAGGAAAAAGCAAAAGAAGGGGGAATAACACAAGTCTCTCCGCAGGAACCGTGGAGTGATGCAAGTCGAATGTATAGTTGAAAAAGTTCACCTGCCTGGGCAGGGGCACATACTTGAATAGGCCGAACGTTGCAGGCACAAAAGAACATAGGGATTGCGGGCAGTGTACGGGGCTGAGACCAGCATGGTACTTAAACGGACAAAGTCCCACGTCAGTCAGCCGAGCAGGCCAGAGGCCTCCATCAACCCATACCGGTGCCCAATATGGCGCCCGACAGCAGGTGGGAAAGGGTCCATCCATCCCAGGGAGACATGGCAGCCAGAGCCGTGTCTGGCGGGGTGGCGGGTAGGGGAGAACGGATCACCGCCGGGAGAATCAACACAAACATTTCTCCCCAGCCACCCCGACCAGCCAGGTGACATCAACGGCAAACACGGCCAACAAAAGTCACAGGCAGGCACCACATTACTCACTAGTAGACGACCCATCCACGCAATCCCAGGTAAGTAAGCGCCGGTAGGAGTCAGTTCAGGGTATCCAGCCAGGCTGAGGCATCTTTAGGGGAGGTAAAGAACCGCACCGTCTCCCCGTCCACCACACGCAGCTTTGCCGGGAACAGGACGCTGTACTTGACCCCCTTGCGTCTGAGAGCCACCTTAACTGCATCGAAAGAGCGACGTTGCCGTTGAGTCTCCATCATATAGTCCGGGAAAAGCATCAGCTTTATATTCCGATACGGCAGCTCCCCGGCAGCGCGGGAGGCCCTGAGGAGCTCATCCCGGTCTCTGAGGTTCAACAGCCGAAGGATAAATGTGCGAGGGGGGGACCCCTCGGGGCCGGGCCTAGGAGGGACCCGGTGAGCTCGCTCCACCGCAAAGTACGGCGACAGCCGGGCCGCCGGTAGCAACGAGCGGAATAGCTCCTCCGCAAACTGAGCCGGGGCACGACCCTCCGCCCCCTCCGGCAGGCCCACGATCCTCAAATTGTTGCGGCGGCTTCTGTTCTCGGCGTCTTCCGCCCGATACTCAAGGGCTTTGACCTTAGATTGCAGGGCCCTAATGGAGGCATCATGCCCCGCCACCGCATCCTCCGTCTCGCTCAGTCGGTGTTCCACCTCTGACACCCGGGAACGGATCTTGTCGAAGTCTTGCCTGATGAGGCTAACGTCGAGCTGAACCTCCTCGACCTTGTTAGTCAGGGCCGCCTGGCACGTCGTAATAGCCGCCATCACTTCAGGGATGCCAGGGGGAGGCCGAGCCGGGTCCTCCTCGTGTTCCGTCTGCGACGCCATGTTGGAGAGGCGCACAGGGGACAGCAGGCCGTCAGCAACAGGAGTCGAGTCCTTCGGTATAAACGCTGGAAACTTCAACCTCTTAGGCTTTTTCTGGCTCCCAAGGGCTTTAGGAGGCATCTAGTGCACCACAGAGCCCCTCAGATAGGCCCAGGCAGTAGAAAGGATGAGTTGTACGGATCGCACTCCAGGAGAGCTCAGAGAGCACGTCCGCTCAGTCCGACATCTTGGCCACGCCCCCAAGTAGGCTTTTTTTGCTCTTACACTTGGCTGGAAAAACTTGTCCAAGTATTCTCCCAGCCTCAATGTGACTGAACCAATGCCATTAACAATTGGCTGTGCAGTAGATAGTTAGGAATTCGTCTGTGCAGTAGATAGTTAGGAATTCTTATGAATTTTAGGTAATGTATAGATTACAGGAATTCTACATGCACTATGATTCAGGTATATATTTTTTATAATTCACGAATGTGCGTGAGCCCGGCGCATGCTACGCGAGATGCGTGTAAGTTGTACGTCCGGCGTAAAGTTATTCCCCATAAATGAGGTGCAACCCGGCAACAGACATGCACATCACTTCCGGGTGATGTGGGGGAGCCAGTAGGCGATGCGTTTGCGGAGCATGCGCTCCTTTCTCAAGCCTGACGGGGGCCATGTTTGCTCTGGGCTTTTGTAGTGTAAGCACCAGTGCTCCTGGTTCCTAAAGTCCTCGCTGTTAGCGTGAGGGGGGCGGGGGTCGCACAGTTTACAATTACAGCAATATGTCAAATTACAAAGCAAACAAATATACAATTGTATAAAAACTAACAATGAACAAATGCATGAAAGGGCAACACAATATGTAAAACGTATGTGCAGAACGTGTGGGGGAAGGGGCAATAAGGAGATAAAATAAATATATATATATATATATATATATATATATATATATATATATATATATATATATATATATAAAATAGGGAAAGGAAGATTATAAGAATCCTGATCTTATATGTGCGCAATTATGAGCATATGTACACGTGCACATGCGTACAAGTTGGACATGAAAGAAAATTATTGGATGTATGTCCATATACATACATGCATGTACAGGTATGCATGCATCCAAAAAAGACTATTAATCTGTTGGGTTTGGGAGTGGGCAAGGAACAAAAATACACGGAAAGGGGGTCATGGTACACGTTACTTGGATGTTCTTGTACATTTGACCAAAGGAGTACTTGCTTGTTGGTAGAAGAACTTAAGGGTCCAGAGAATGCTATACGGACCAGTAGACCATTAGAGATGGATAGAGGGTAGTTGTTTTTTGTAAATTTTCCAGAATTGGTTTTGGGGGAAAAGATGGGGGGGAAAGAGGAGGCAAAAGCAACCTGAAAAAAATGATATATATAAATATAACATAATTAAAATTAATATATGTATGTAAAGATGGACATTTCCATGCATATGTCTATATATGTATGGTTTGACAAAAAATGTAACAGTTCTGTATGTAGTAATGGGAGGGGGGGGGCATGTCAGATCAGAGTGTTCACCTCTATTTCCTCGTTGAGGCCCCCAGACGAGAGGGTATCCAAAGTGTAAATCCAGACGAGTGCAACGAGTGCACTTGAACCAACCCAGAAACCACTACAGACCTAGACCCCCCACCAGGGGGTAATATTCCCAAGATCGTAGCGAATCTAACCCAGGCTGTTTCCCTCACCCCGTCCACCACCAACCACCATCCTTCAACCCACACCAATACTACCCCACTGACCACCGCCTTGGGTGACAAATGTGTCCCCATAGGTGTAGATCAGGAGGCCAGACAATCTGGGCCTACCACCAACCAGACAGATCTCACCCTCATGGTGGGTGGGTACTGATTTTAGCATAGCCCCGAACATACACCACCCATGTTCCCCCATTCCCACCCATAATCCCTTGGATTTTTTAGTTCAGTCCCCCTCGCAAAATAACAACAAGTTAAAAAGAAAGTTAGGAGACGAGGAAAGCGAGGGGGAAGACAACGACATAAGTCAAAGAGCCAAGCTCCACAAACAATAAAGATTTTCAATTTATCTCCCCATACTCTATCAGAATCAGAAATCTTAACATTGCAACGAGGCCTCAATTATGCTCCTTCATCTCTATCCAATTCTTTCACATTATTTAAAGATTTGCATAGTTTCATACGTATGCTTACACTTAAACGTTGCTGTATCTTTAGAGGATTTGGAATTAAAGTAAGTTCCTTGAATTTGTCCGCCCAGGACACCGTTACCATCTCAGATAGCCTTAACACATTTGATCTGGGCTTATTGGAAGAATTATATTGCCCTAATGACACAAGTGAAGAAGAGGACTTAATTCTCTTTACACAACACTTATCCACCTCTCCCCCTGTACAACATAGCAAATTCAGGCCAAAATTCATTTTTAACCCCACGCATGCTAAGGGACCTTTTCTGCAAACATTTTATCATGTTGTATACTCTGATCTCCTAAAACTCTGTAACCAGACTCACACCAGTCACTCAAATCATTCCAATCTTACCCCTAAGAAGCAAACTGCTCTGACTGATCTTGCCCAAAACCAAGACTTGGTTATAAAAACTGCTGATAAGGGCGGCGGGATTGTCATCCAAGATAAACAGATTACCGTATTTATCGGGGTAAAGCGTGCACGCCTTATAGCGCGCACCCCCAACCTAGAAGGGAAATTTGAAGAAAAAAGAAAATACTTACAGTTTGAATGCCCCTCGTCGGTGTCTTGCCCGGCATCCATCGGCGGCCTTGTCGTCCGTCTGCGGCCTCGGTGGTGTCCTCCCTGCTTCTCCCGCGCTGTTTCTGAGCCGATCACCGATTCCTGCGCTGTTTGAACGCCGCCACCGACATATACCGAGCGCAGTACACTCGGGCACGCTCGGCTCCTCTCGCATAGGAGGCAGCACAGGGCGTGACCGCGAGGGGAGCCGAGCCTGGTCGAGTGTACCCGAGTGTACTGTACTGGCTCGTTATGAAAAAACACATGCGAGCTTCTCACTGTGGTCCATGATCAAGAAGGTGTGATTACTGTGGGGCAGATTCAGATAGAGATACGACGGCGTATTTTCTGATACGCCGTCGTATCTCTGAGATCCGACGGTCGGATCAATGCGGCTGATTTATAGAATCAGGTTCCGCATAGATCTCCCTAAGATCCGACAGGTGTAAGTGACTTACACCGGCGGATCTTAGGCTGCATTCTCCCGCTGGCCGCTAGGTGGCGCTTCCGTTTGTATACACGACAAATATGCAAATGAGGAGATCCGCCGATTCAGAAACCCCCGCCCGTCGCTTTTTTTTTACGTCGCTTGCGTTCGGCTTTTTACGGAGGATAGTTACCTCTGCTATATGCGGCGTATCGAATTCCGCCGGGGGATTTACGATCCGCCGGCGCAACTTTAGAGGCAAGTGCTTTCTGAATACAGCACTTGCCTCAAAAACTTGTACTGGCGGATCGTAAATAAGATAGATTACACGGATCTAAAGATCCGCTGATCTATCTGAATCTACCCCAGGGTGTCTAAAACTCCTCAGAACCAATCAAATTAAGTTTAAAAACAAACAGCGGAACTCATGTGCGGACGTGAGTGAGAAGCGTTCGTGTGAGGGCTCCTCCCCTCTGAGTTTCCCTGGGCAAGGAACAGCAGGCTGTACGAAAGGATGGTTCCGTACATCACCGCAAAACCCAGGATGAAGGCGCCATTAGACAGGGGAGAGGACTGAGATCCCCTGTACCCCCCACACACACAGCATTTATCGGCTCACCGGAGCGGCTGCACAGAAAGTCCTGGACGCAGCGGGCGGGCTCTCATGAGCGGGCTTCCATCCGTCTCCTCGGCGGGCTTCCTCCCTCTCTCCGACCCCCCCTCAGTGAAGGTAGAGCAAGCTGGAAAGGAGAAGAGAGACACACGCGGTCGGCGTGTTGGAGGTAAGCGGAGGAGATAGGAGATAGCCTGAGCCAGTGAGGAAAATTAACAGCCGTTAAAATCAATAGTGGTTAAATGAGCTGTGACACTCTGAACTGTGAACTATGGTATGAGTGTGACAAAGTAAGGAACTGTTTTCTGAACTGTCTCTGAAGAGTATTTAAAGTTTCAAGTGAGACTAGCAGGGCATTATGATACTTGTAGTTCCTTACGCGGACAACTTTGCCTCGAATGACAATATTATCATCACAGCATTTTAGTTTTGTCTTGCAATATACTGCAGCCTGAATGTTTTGGCATATCATAAAAAGAAAGTGACACGGATTCATAAAAGAACTCAAACATGCGGTTAATGATCCATCAAAGGTTTAAAAAAAAAAAAACGTATAATAACACTGCAATGGTGGACTACGCTGTGAGAGGCCAGCGGAGAATTTATTGGAGTGTCCTATGCTGGGATTTTGAAATATTGCAAAAGGCTAATTTAAAGGCATAGTGTATGGACAGTCACCTTTAACTATTAACTCAGCTACTTGTTGATTTAATCATCATGGATGCATGGGACTGGTATAATTAAGTGCATATATAGAAGTTGGGTCTGTGGCCATAGGACCCCAAGTCAAAAGCGTAAAGCCAAAAACTGGAATAACAGAATTAATTCTGCCAAAATTCTGACAGCATATGTGCGTGTGAGGTGATATATGTACATATTGAAGCGTTCCCTGTTTTTTTTCTCCTTGCCTTTTTTATGGTATGGGTAGACTGGCAGGTCGGTGCACCGGTACATTTGTATAAACCACTGCAAGGTCCAATTTTTATTTATTTTTTTCTCCTTTTTTTCCCCTATAAAAAATGAAATAGACGGATTCTTTAAAAATACATTTAAGTGTATAAGTTGAAATCTATATATACATTTAAATGCAGGTTGAAATAGGGGATACCAGCGGAATGTCCACACGTCGTCGTGCAGCTATACAACTATCAGGTAGTGGGAAGAGCCAGGCAAACGGGCTCAGAGCCTATTTAACTGCACCAAATATGGATCAAGGCAGCACAACAAAGAGGACATTGGGGCATGAGGGAATGAAGCAGGGCTCCCTAGACCCAAAAAATGGAGTAAAAGTGGTAGGACGGGACCCCCTAGTCCAGGGACGTGGAGGGAGTGGACTAGGGAGAGGCAACATAACACCTGGCCGAGGACAATCCCCTTTAAACTTTAAGAAAAGTAGTAGGATACCTGGAGTAGATTCTAGAGGTACATGAGAGGTCACTAGGTTAAGTGACCAGGGGGTAGCTACCTCAGAAGTAGAACAAGTAGGGGAAAGTCTGAGCCCCACATATCCTCAGGAAGAAGGCCATAATAATAAGGATACTACCACAGAAATAACCAATGGTCAAACAGAGTTGAAAATGGACTGGGACTTAAGAGAACATATAAAGGCCCTTCCAACAAAAAATGATATAATGTTACTCATAAGTGCTGTAGAGTCATCTTGTAAACAGGCGGTGGGGGAGATCAGAGAAGAAGTGGGAGCTCTGGGGCACAGAGTGGGAGATGGACCAAGAGGACACTAGACAGGCGGTGGTTGATCTTCAAGAATCAACAAAAAAACAGGAAGAAGTGTTGAATTCAATGCTGGATCAAATGGATAATTACGAGAACCGCGAGCGTAGGCAAAATATACGCATCAGGGGCCTACCAGAAATAGAGCAACGGAACAAACTTCAACTATTAGTCACTAGGCTATTCCGGTTAATCCTGGGAACATCTGCACCTGAAATTATTGAAATAGATAGAGTACACCGTGCGCGCTTCCCAGCTCCTCAAGGTACAGAAAGACCAAGGGATGTGATTTGCAAAATGCACAGATACCCGGTAAAGGAAGCAATTATGAGAGCAGCACGAGAGGGAGCAGGAATTGAATTTGAGGGCAGTCAAATTGCACTATTTCCAGATCTATCACGTAGAACACTTATGCAGCGAAGAACTATTAAGCCTCTGTTGGAAGCGTTAAGAGCGGCTGATGTGAGATATCGTTGGGGGTACCCTTTTAAGATCACAGCAACAAGAAATGGGAGGACAGCATCACTCCAAAATAAAGATGACCTGCAACATTTTATAGATGTATTGGAACTACCACAGGTGGACTTCCCAGATTGGAGATTAAAGAATCAGGGGACAATCATGCAAAGACCAGGAAGGTGGCAGCAAGTGCCGGTTGGGGATAAATAGGGAAAAGCAAAGGGAAATATTGGAGATATATTTAGAGGGGGGAGGGGGGGTTTCGTTTTATGGATCTAATATAGGTATTAATCTGAGAGGGAGGGGGGGGGGGGTGACGGGAGAGGGGGGATCAGTGGTGTGTTTTTTTGGGGTTGTTGTATTTCTTCCCCCTGTGTTTCCCCCGTTGTCCCTTCCCCTCTCCCCCCCCCTTTTTTTTTTATTCTCTTTTTTTTGGGGGGGGGGGGGAATTGGTTGGATATCTCTGATGTGAATATAAAAAATTTAAGTAAAATGCAAAGGTAAATGTAGAAGGTCAATATGGTTAAAGGATATAATGTATGCGATTAATAGAAAGGGAAGCTTGGGGAGCTGGAGGGGCCCACTACAGGTTGGTGGGAGAATTTTCCCCCCGTTAGGTAGGTCCGGGGTTAAGGGACTTGGTTCTCCTTTAGGGAGTGGAGGGGGTGGGGAGTCCGGACGGGGTTGTAAGGTCTCGGATGGACGGGACACCCTCTTAGGGGGTAACCCATATGTAGATTGGTGGTTTATATGTTATTTGTGGGGTTGTTAAGTGTATGGTTGTTTTTTTTGTTTTTGTTTTGTTGTTGTCTCCTCTCTCTCTCGCCCGCGGTCCTGTTTCAGGGCCTGTCCGCTCTTATTTTCCCTCGGCCTCCCGTCCCCTCCCCTCTATTTGGGGGGTTGGGGATGGTGGGAGGAGGGAATATAGTTTAGTGGGTAAGGTTTAAAAAGATGGCAGATAAAATGAAAATTATATCATATAATACAAGGGGTCTATGTTCAGGTTGTAAGAGGGGGCGTCTCTGGCATGAACTGCGTCGCCTGGGGGGCGGAAATTGTTCTTCTACAGGAGACACATTTCGTGGCAGGGTCGATCCCCCGTATGCCCCTTTTTATATACAATCAGTGGTTTCATGCTCCCTCGCCTATTTCTGGGGCAAGAGGGGTTACAATGGCAATACATAAACAATGCCCTTTGATACCTACAGAAGTACAAAAGGACCCGGAAGGTCGATATCTTTTTGTGAAAGGAAAGATCCAGGGCCAGTGTTATACTATAGCAACGATCTACGCTCCAAATAGTCAAACGGTTACGTTTTTAATCAAAACCCTAGATAGGTTGGAGAAATTTAGAGAAGGTCTGTTGATCTTGGGGGGAGATTTTAATATCACCATGGACCCGAGTTTAGATACTTCATCTGGGAAAACTTTTTTGTCACAGAAAGCGTTAAGAAGTGTTAAAAAGCGTCTACGTTCCCTACATTTGGTTGATAGCTGGAGGGTATTACACGAGCGGGATAGAGATTATAGCTATTTCTCCAAAACACATAACATGTATTCAAGGATCGATATGTTAACGATCGACCAATATTATTTGAGTCTGGTGGAATATGCGACTATTGAGTCGATCACCATATCGGATCACGCACCGATAAGTCTAGGGATGAGACCAGCTTTGGTCGGGAGTAGGAGACCTGGAGACTGAATGAAGCGATATTGGACGATAAGCAAAATGTAGAATCCTTAACTGGCAACTTGACCTCATATTTTGAGATGAACACGTCAGAAGAGGTGTCGGACCAGGTGGTCTGGGAGGCCCATAAGGCGGTAATGAGAGGGGAGTTAATCTCAATGGGATCACGTATTAAAAGAGATAGACAGAGGGAATTGACAGCACTTTTAGAGGAGATACATAAAATAGAAATTAAACATAAGGCTTGTTTAAAGCCAGGAGATGTGCAAAATTTTGAGAAGCTTCGGGCAGGTCTTAAACAGCTTTTGAATCGAAAAACTCAAAATAAAAATAGATACTTTGCCCATCGTTTTTATGAGCAGGGAAATAAGAGTGGGAGGTTAATGGCCAGACAACTAAAGAAACAGCAGGAGGCGCGCCATGTACATACAATAAAGGCAGGGAGTAAACAGATAGTCGACTCCCAAGCAATAGCAGCTGAGTTCCATCAGTTTTATACTTCTTTATACAACCTAGACCCACCCTCGGGGGAGGCTGATGGGGGACGGGGGACGGGAGGATAGGATTCGGGAATATTTGAAGGCTTCGGGACTACAATCGATATCAACAGCAGCCCTGGAGGAAATGGAAAAACCCATCTCCATAGAGGAGCTAGAGAGAGTGATATTGGAGGCAGCGCAGGGGAAAAGTCCAAGACCAGATGTTTTTACTAATATGTATTATAAAAAGTTTTCCTCTACAATCCTGACCCCCCTTTGTAGGTATCTCAACTCGGTGTCAATCTTGAGTCCATTATCGCCAGATGCCTTACTTGCTCATGTGACTGTCCTCCCGAAAGCGGGGAAGGACCCGCAGTGTTGTGCTAGTTACAGGCCCATCTCCCTCCTGAACTCCGATGTTAAGTTCCTATCTAAAATTTTAGCCTTGAGACTACAGGATCACATTGTCAAGTTGATCCATCCGGATCAGACAGGATTTATGAAAGGCCGAGAGGCCAGAGATAATACAATACGGGCCCTCCATGTGTTACATTGGATACATAAAGGCCCAAATCAAACTCCGGCAGTTGTGATCTCAATGGATGCTGAAAAGGCTTTTGATAGGGTGGGGTGGGGATTTATGGTCGGAGTTCTGAGGGAGATGGGCCTGAGGGAGAGAATGATGGGATGGGTAATGGCATTGTATGCAGAACCCAGAGCAAGGGTTAAAGTTAACGGTAGACTATCAGATTATTTTGAAATAAGGAATGGGACTAGGCAGGGGTGTCCACTATCCCCATTACTATTCGACATGGTACTGGAACCTTTCTTGTGTATGATTAGAGGGAATAGGGGGATTAAAGGGATAGTTATAGGATCAATGGAACATAAGATTTCCGCATATGCGGATGATTTATTGCTGTACCTTTCCTCGCCCCAAGAGTCTCTGATGGAATTGATGAAAGAGATAGGTTTGGCTGTATCTCCAACTTTAAAATAAATATAGAGAAATCGGTGTTGATGCCGAATCAGGTGCCCTTGGGGATGAAGAAAAAGCTGCAAAGATCCTTCCCTTTTGTGTGGCGTTCAGACTCCATATTTTATTTGGGAACACACATAGCCCCAGATGTTAAACGTTTATATGAGTTGAATTATATACCCTTGCTATCGTCAATATTAAGAGATTTACAGAGATGGAGAAGTCACACACTGACATGGTTTGGGAGAGTAAGTGCCCTTAAAATGAGTAAAATGAGTATAATCTATGTCCTGTATGCTATCCCTATAGCTCTCCCACAAATATTTTTTAAACAAATAAAGAAAGCTTTTAGGACCTTTGTTTGGGGGGATAAACATCCCAGGCTGGCATATGATATTTTGAAAAGATCAAAGAGGGAAGGGGGGGGGGGGTAGGACTCCCAGACATGGTACTTTACTATAGAGCCATGGCCCTGGTTCGTATTATGAACTGGAGACATGACTCAAAGGGTAAAATATGGGTTTCCCTGGAGAAAACACTGGCAGGAAGGGATTTGGCGGGAGCACCCTGGATCCCGACCGTATATAGGGGGTTATCGGAATATGTGTCACCATTAACTACAACAACGTTATCTATCTGGGATAGAATGGACTTTATAGGCACCAATGGTCAACATAGGATATAAAAAAGTTTTTTATTGATACAAGCCCAGAGAACTGGGTATTTGAATCAACAATTACAATATAGAAACATAATATAAAAAACATATAATTGACTATATTAAAAACATTAGTAAGCATAGAATGTCTCTAAAATGCTAATAACCCATAGGGGTTGTACAGAAACCACAGATAGTCCTCAAGGGACAACAACAACAGTTGGTGAACCGACGTAGGCTTCAATTTGTGTATTTTTATACATAGGCTCTACATGTTTCGCATGTTACTGCTTCTTCAGGAGCTTAAAAAGAATACTTTCTGAAAGGAAAAACATAGACTATTATTGGTTTCAGATTTCAATTAACATTGTTTATTGTGTGAATCAAAAATAGATAGTGTTTCTTGTGCATGAAAGCACCATAAAAGATGACTCAGGTTGCCACAAACCACCAAACCACCAGTGCAAAAAGGGGATCAAGGTGAGGGAAGTGTAGGGACATGCCACATACCCATATAGTTAGTCAAAGGTGTTGGGAAGTGGCACCGTTCTCGCCAGAATGGAAAAAAATGGCGAGTAATAGCGGATACGCATAGATAGTGCAGCAGGGAAGAGAAAAGAGTATATATATATATATATATATATATCTCAATTGTCGGTGATAATAGAGTCAGGGAAAGGTAATAGCGAAGCTCCACACATCACCAGTAAGAAAGTGAAAGTGAACCATTTTGTGTAAATAAAGAGGCAAGATTATATAATACTATAAAAAAAGTATCATAGACCTACCATCGGCAATGATAGGTAAAGAGTAAATATATAAATGTGAGAATTCCAAGGGTAATTCTGGATCACTGTGATAACAGGTTCCAGATAACGAAATGGATAAAGGTGTAAATTTTCGGACAGATTTGGACTGAAGTGTAAGTCTGGTAAAATAAGAGATAAAGAGTGCTGATAAGAAAGTGGGGCTTTTGCAAAGCATAAGTGCACATAGCAACCCTAATCAAAAAAGTCCATATATATATACCCAGAGTATGGGGTACAGCCAGTGTCGGGTTGGTTCAAAGTTTGGGAGGGAGTGCAGGGTCATATATACATACTGCACATTTGTGAGTAGAATAAGAATATACCCATAAGGGTTAGAACAAAATCCCAAAAATTATAAGAACCAAACCAGACCATTAGAACAGAGCTGTAGTGGTATGAGATGGTATCTGTATGAAAAAAAGAGATGGATAAACAAAAAAGAGACAGTCTAAATGAGGGCTGTTATAACATCACCAGTAATGCCAATCACCGCTGCCAAAAAAGAAGAAAGAGTCCTGTAAGGGAGTGCTTACCATGTCCGGGTACACCTGTTGTCTCACACGCCACTGTGTATGGGAGCAAACGTGTAGCTTTCTGGGGATCCTGCTCCGTTATAAACGTGCATGTCTCCAATCACGTGAGCGGATGGGACTTCCGCGTCACGTGTTCCGACCAGAGATCACGAGAACCAATCACCTGTCAGCAAAAGCTCCATGGGCGTCAGATGACGCCCACCAGAGCCAACGCAAATGACAGGGCCGGTCTTCGTGGAAGGGGAGGAGTATGAGACCACGCTCCGCCAATAGGAACAGGCGGGGCGTGTCGGGCCGCCACTGCACGTATTCGATGGCTTAGCCATCGAATACGTGCAGTGGCGGCCCGACACGCCCCGCCTGTTCCTATTGGCGGAGCGTGGTCTCATACTCCTCCCCTTCCACGAAGACCGGCCCTGTCATTTGCGTTGGCTCTGGTGGGCGTCATCTGACGCCCATGGAGCTTTTGCTGACAGGTGATTGGTTCTCGTGATCTCTGGTCGGAACACGTGACGCGGAAGTCCCATCCGCTCACGTGATTGGAGACATGCACGTTTATAACGGAGCAGGATCCCCAGAAAGCTACACGTTTGCTCCCATACACAGTGGCGTGTGAGACAACAGGTGTACCCGGACATGGTAAGCACTCCCTTACAGGACTCTTTCTTCTTTTTTGGCAGCGGTGATTGGCATTACTGGTGATGTTATAACAGCCCTCATTTAGACTGTCTCTTTTTTGTTTATCCATCTCTTTTTTTCATACAGATACCATCTCATACCACTACAGCTCTGTTCTAATGGTCTGGTTTGGTTCTTATAATTTTTGGGATTTTGTTCTAACCCTTATGGGTATATTCTTATTCTACTCACAAATGTGCAGTATGTATATATGACCCTGCACTCCCTCCCAAACTTTGAACCAACCCGACACTGGCTGTACCCCATACTCTGGGTATATATATATGGACTTTTTTGATTAGGGTTGCTATGTGCACTTATGCTTTGCAAAAGCCCCACTTTCTTATCAGCACTCTTTATCTCTTATTTTACCAGACTAAGGCCCCATACACACGATAGAATTTATCCGCAGATACGGTTCAGCGGACCGTATCCGCGGATAAATCCTCTCTAAGATTTCAGAGGATTTCAATGCGATGGCGTGTACACACCATCGCATTGAAATCCGCGCTGAAATCCTCTGCCGATGACGTGTCGCGCCGTCGCCGCTATTATGACGCGGCGACGGGCGCGACGCTGTCATATAAGGAATTCCACGCATGCG
This sequence comes from Rana temporaria, assembly GCF_905171775.1. NCBI lineage: Eukaryota > Metazoa > Chordata > Amphibia > Anura > Ranidae > Rana > Rana temporaria. The sequence goes on along the minus strand of NC_053496.1, from coordinate 156,529,040 downwards.
TCTATTCATTACGGCGCGTGCGGGGAATCCCTTTGGACGGATGGATCCGGTAAGTCTGTACAGACGAGCGGATCCATCCGTTGGAATGGATTCCAGCAGATAGATATTCTGTGCATGTCGACAAATATTTATCTGCTGGAAATCCATTCCAGGGGAGATTTATCTGCGGATAGATATCCGACGGAGTGTACACACCATAGGATCTATCCGCAGAAACCCATTTGATGGGATTTATCTGCGGATAGATTCTATGGTGTGTATGGGGCCTTACACTTCAGTCCAAATCTGTCCGAAAATTTACACCTTTATCCATTTCGTTATCTGGAACCTGTTATCACAGTGATCCAGAATTACCCTTGGAATTCTCACATTTATATATTTACTCTTTACCTATCATTGCCGATGGTAGGTCTATGATACTTTTTTTATAGTATTATATAATCTTGCCTCTTTATTTACACAAAATGGTTCACTTTCACTTTCTTACTGGTGATGTGTGGAGCTTCGCTATTACCTTTCCCTGACTCTATTATCACCGACAATTGAGATATATATATATATATATATATATACTCTTTTCTCTTCCCTGCTGCACTATCTATGCGTATCCGCCATTACTCGCCATTTTTTTCCATTCTGGCGAGAACGGTGCCACTTCCCAACACCTTTGACTAACTATATGGGTATGTGGCATGTCCCTACACTTCCCTCACCTTGATCCCCTTTTTGCACTGGTGGTTTGGTGGTTTGTGGCAACCTGAGTCATCTTTTATGGTGCTTTCATGCACAAGAAACACTATCTATTTTTGATTCACACAATAAACAATGTTAATTGAAATCTGAAACCAATAATAGTCTATGTTTTTCCTTTCAGAAAGTATTCTTTTTAAGCTCCTGAAGAAGCAGTAACATGCGAAACATGTAGAGCCTATGTATAAAAATACACAAATTGAAGCCTACGTCGGTTCACCAACTGTTGTTGTTGTCCCTTGTGGACTATCTGTGGTTTCTGTACAACCCCTATGGGTTATTAGCATTTTAGAGACATTCTATGCTTACTAATGTTTTTAATATAGTCAATTATATGTTTTTTATATTATGTTTCTATATTGTAATTGTTGATTCAAATACCCAGTTCTCTGGGCTTGTATCAATAAAAAACTTTTTTATATCCTATGTTGACCATTGGTGCCTATAAAGTCCATTATTCCTTCCAAATTAAATATCTCTACTTATGCTAGGACGTGGCACCGCAATACCTCAGGACACCCATAGTCCATCCTATGGTTGGTGTTCCTTTATTTTTTATTTCATTCTATCTGGGATAGAATGAATAAGTCGGGAAGGTTTGCTCCCCCAATATCGCCTATTACTCCTTTGGAGGGGTTTCCATGGTTGGGGAGGAAATTGTTTAGAGGTGGCCCCATTTGGGGAATTGATTTCCTTAAGGGAGTTGGTGCAAAAGCAGGGGGAGGTATCAATGATGGAATGGAAATACCGGCAGTTGACAGACCTGTTTAATAAATGGAAACACCAAATTAGATCAGTAAACTCCATGACTATTTTTGAGGAGTGGTGTGTTAACCGCTTGGAACCAGGCCATATGTTATCCTGGATGCACAGAATGGTTCAGAGTGCCCAAGATAAGATAATCCCATATTACATGCGTGAATGGGAAAGGGAGTTGGGCCTCAAATTTACAGCGGATCAATCGAATAGGATGATGGAAATAACACACCAGTCCTCAATAAGTTCATATATACAGGAGATGTATACATTTCTGACTAGATGGTACCACACACCGACTCGTCTGGCTCAGATTTATCCATCAATGAATGCCAACTGCTGGAGGGGGTGCAATCAAAGAGGGTCATTTCTTCATATATGGTGGCAGTGTCCCAAGATCAGGATATTTTGGGAGGAGATATCCCCGTGGATAAAAAAAACTGACATTAAGACCTATTGAGCAATCCCCATTGCATTTCCTGTTCCATGGAATGCCATCATCTATGAAGTTCTATAAAAGAAGTGTCACACCACACCTATTAAATGCAGCGAAGGCATTGATACCTAGATACTGGAAACAACCTAAAGTCCCCAATATAATGGAATGGAAAATCGAGGTAGAGAGGATAATGGAGGCAGAGAGATGGGTTCACACGGTCAAGGACCAACAGGACAAATTTAAGGATATATGGGCAGGGTGGATATATTACTCTCCTGAAATAGGGAAGGATTAGTTTGGGGCGGAGAGGCTAGGGGGCGAGTGGAGGGGGAAGAGTGAGACAACGAATTCATTTATTTTTGTTCTTTTTTGTTTTTTTTACTTATTTTTTTTTGTTTTTGTTTTTTTGTCTTAGTTTTTTTTTTCTCCCTACCTTGGGGGCACCCCCCCTCCTCTCTTCCGCTTTTTTTTCTCTCTATTCCTCCTCTTTTTCACAGCACTAATTTGGATCCAGTTGCGGCCCGTCCATAGGGGGCGCTTGGGCGCCGCCCCCCCAAGCTGTAAAAAAAAAAAAAAAAAATATTTTTTTTTTTTTGTAAATGTCACTTTAAGAGTGATCAGGCGCCGGACATGCGGCGGTCTATGGGAAGCTTCCCAGCCTGCAATCAGCTGATTGCAGGCTGGAAAGCTGATTTGCCCGTGTTTAGGGCGTGTGCAGGGCGCAAGCTGTGCGCCCGCACACACTCCCACTGTCCTTTCATTTGTCAAAATGCCCTAGTGGTGTAATGTGATTGGCCAGCGGGGACCGAAGTAGAGTCAGTGGGAAGTGCCATTTAAATCACTTCCGGTTTCTGGAGCGCTTGTGGGGGCGTCAGAGGAGCGGCGTCATTGAAGGTAAGCAGTTACTTTCATACCTCCATTCCCCGCAGCTAAATCCATCCATGCCTGCCACCACCAGCACCAGCCGAACCACCACCGTGCCCCGCAGCATCTCCCCGCGCTAGTATTGCCACTGACAGCCAGCCCCGTCACCACCAGCACCCCCCCCCCCAGTTGAAGACGGGATTCCCGCTCCCCTCTCCAGGGTCCCGCTGAGCAGCACTACACACAGCTTCAAGTCTGTATGCTCTGATCGAACTGACTGGGAGGGGGGGATGGTCCTGCTTCACCTTTCCCCCCAGCTCTTCACTCGTAATATGCTGGTGGCTGACCTCTCCTGCCAGGCACATGTCTGTCTTCACCAGCAGATTACGAGTGAATAGCTGGGGGAAAAGGTGAAGCAGAATCCCCCCCCCCTCCCTCCCTTTACAGTCAGTGCTGCTCCAAGCATACAGACTTGAAGCTGTGTGCAGCTGGACTCGAGAGGAGAGCAGAAGGGGGGAGGGGGGGGGACTGCTGATCGTAGTAAATGTTTCTCCCATTCACCACTAAATCTCTCTCTCATCTGTCTGTCTTATCTATCTCTCATTCTTCCCCTTAGACCCAATGTCTATCTATAGATCGATCTATCTATCTATCTTTCTATCTGTCTGTCTGTCCATCTATCTGTATATCTATCTATCTATCTATCTATCTATCTATCTATCTATCTATCTATCTATCTATGTCTGTCTATCTATCTATTTGTCTGTCCATCTATCTGTATGTTTATCTATCTATCTATCTATCTATCTATCTATCTATCTATCTATCTATCTATCTATCTGCCTGCCTGTCTGTCCATCTGTCTATATGTCTATCTATCTATCTATCTATCTATATGTCTGTCCATCTATCTGTATGTTTATCTATCTATCTATCTATATGTCTGTCCATCTATCTGTCTGTCTGTCTATCTATCTATCTATCTATCTATCTATCTATCTATCTATCTATCTATCTATATGTTTGTCCATCTATCTATATGTTTGTCCATCTATCTATATGTCCATCTATCTGTATGTTTGTCTATCTATCTATCTATCTATCTATCTATCTATCTATCTATCTATCTATCTATCTATCTATCTATCTATCTATCTATCTATCTATCTATCCATCTATCTGTTTGTCCATCTATCTATATGTCTGTCCATCTATCTGTATGTTTATCTATCTATCTATCTATCTATCTATCTATCTATCTATCTATCTATCTATCTATCTATCTATCTATCTGCATATCTATCTATCTAACTATCTATCTATCTATCTATCTATCTATCTATCTATCTATCTATCTATTTGTATGTCTATCTATCTATCTATCTATCTATCTATCTATCTATCTATCTATCTATCTATCTATGTATCTGCATATCTATCTGTCTATCTATGTATCTGCATATCTATCTGTCTATCTATCTATCTATCTATCTGTATATCTGTATATCTATCTATCTCTATGTCTGTCCATGTATCTGTATGTCTGTCTGTCTGTCTGTCTATCTATCTATCTATCTATCTATCTATCTATCTATCTATCTATCCATCTATCTATATGTTTGTCCATCTATCTATATGTCTGTCTATCGATCTATCTATCTGTCTGTCCATCTATCTGTATGTTTATCTATCTATCTATCTATCTATCTATCTATCTATCTATCCATCTATCTGTTTGTCCATCTATCTATATGTCTGTCCATCTATCTGTATGTTTATCTATCTATCTATCTATCTATCTATCTATCTATCTATCTATCTATCTATCTATCTGCATATCTATCTATCTATCTATCTATCTATCTATCTATCTATCTATCTATCTATCTATCTATCTATCTATTTGTATGTCTGTCTATCTATCTATCTATCTATCTATCTATCTATCTATCTATCTATCTATCTATCTATCTGCATATCTATCTGTCTATCTATGTATCTGCATATCTATCTGTCTATCTATCTATCTATCTATCTGTATATCTGTATATCTATCTATCTCTATGTCTGTCCATGTATCTGTATGTCTGTCTGTCTGTCTATCTATCTATCTATCTATCTATCTATCTATCTATCTATCTATCTATCTATCTATCCATCGATCTATATGTTTGTCCATCTATCTATATGTCTGTCTATCGATCTATCTATCTGTCTGTCCATCTATCTGTATGTTTATCTATCTATCTATCTATCTATCTATCTATCTATCTATCTATCTATATGTCTGTCCATCTATCTGTATGTTTATCTATCTATATATCTGTCTGTCCATCCATCTGTATGTCTATCTATCTATCTATATGTCTGTCCACCTATCTGTATGTCTATCTATCTATCTATCTATCTGTATATCTATGTCTGTCTATCTATCTATCTATTTGTCTGTCCATCTATCTGTCTATCTATCTATCTATCTATCTATCTATCTATATGTCTGTCCATCTATCTGTATGTCTATCTATCTATCTGTATATCTATGTCTGTCTGTCTATCTATCTATCTATATGCACTTCCATCTATCTGTATGTTTATCTATCTATCTATCTATCTATCTATCTATCTATCTATCTGTATATCTATCTATCTATCTATCTATCTATCTATCTATCTATCTATCTATCTATCTATCTATCTATATGTTTGTCCATCTATCTATATGTTTGTCCATCTATCTATATGTCTGTCCATCTATCTGTATGTTTATCTATCTATCTATCTATCTATCTATCTATCTATCTATCTATCTATCTATCTATCTATCTATTTGTATGTTTATCTATCTATCTATCTATCTATCTATCTATCTATCTATATATATATCTATCTATCTGTATATCTATCTATCTATGTATCTGCATATCTATCTGTCTGTCTATCTATCTATCTATCTATCTATTTGTATGTTTATCTATCTGTCTGTCTGTCTGTCTGTCTGTCTGTCTGTCTCTATCTATCTATCTATCTATCTATCTATCTATCTGTATATCTATATATATATGTCTGTCCATGTATCTGTATGTCTATCTATCTATATGTTTGTCCATCTATCTATATGTTTGTCCATCTATCTGTATGTTTATCTATCTATCTATCTATCTATCTATCTATCTATCTATCTATCTATATACATATCTGTCTGTCTATCTATCTATCTATCTATCTATCTATCTATCTATCTATCTATCTATCTATCTATCTATTTGTATGTTTATCTATCTATCTATCTATCTATCTATCTATCTATCTATCTATCTATTTGTATGTTTATCTATCTGTATATCTATCTATCTATGTATCTGCATATCTATCTATCTATTGATCTATCTATCTGTATACCTATCTATCTATCTGTATCTGCATATCTATCCATCTGTCTGTCTGTCTATCTGTATATCTATCTGTATATCTATCTATCTGTCTGTCTCTATCTATCTATCTATCTATCTATCTATCTATCTATCTATCTATCTATCTATCTATCTGTATATCTGTATGTCTGTCCATGTATCTGTATGTCTATCTATCTATCTATCCATCCATCTATATGTTTGTCCATCTATCTATATGTCTGTCCATATATCTGTATGTTTATCTATCTATCTATCTATCTATCTATCTATCTATCTATCTATCTATCTATCTATATATCTATCTATCTATCTATCTATCTATCTATCTATCTATCTATCTATCTATCTATCTATCTATCTATCTATTTATCTATCTATCTATCTACATATCTGTCTATCTATCTATCTATCTATCTATCTATCTATCTATCTATCTATCTATCTATCTATCTATCTATCTATCTATCTATTTGTATGTCTATCTATCTATCTATCTATCTATCTATCTATCTATTTGTATGTTTATCTATCTATCTATCTGTATATCTATCTATCTGTATATCTATCTATCTATCATGTATCTGCATATCTATCTATCTATTGATCGATCTATCTGTATACCTATCTATCTATCTATCTGTATCTGCATATCTATCCATCTGTCTGTCTGTCTATCTTTATATCTATCTGTATATCTATCTATCTATCTATCTATGTATCTGTATGTCTATCAATCTATCTGTATATCTATCTGTCTGTATCTATCTATCTATCTATCTCTCTATCTGTCTGTCTGCCCCCCCCCTCCTACCCAATGTTTATCTATTTCTCCATCTATTTATCTGTCTGTATATTTATCCATCTGTTTCTATTTCCACACAATGTCTGTCTGTCTTTCTATTTGTCTGTCTGTATATCTACCTGTAGGACCTATTGTGGGCGAGTGACCGGGGGGGGGGGGGGTTATGGGGTTGGTTGGGGCTTTGTTTGCGCCCCCCCCAAAATAATGGAGCACCAGCCGCCACTGTTTGGATCACTAAAGAGGAGGAAATAATTAATCAATTAAGTCAACATAGGAGGATAAGTATAGAGGGCTCCCCTTAAGGAATTTTATTTGGGAGTCATAGGAATGGGAATTGGGGTTTTAAAGAAAGTTTATAGTCACAAAATAAAGGTCACTAAATTATAAAGAAAAAGAGAAGGACACACCCAATTTTTGTATTTTTTTTGTCTTTTTTGAGGTGGTTATGAAACTTCTCCCCTCCGCATGACAGGAGGGGAGTCAAGAGGCACGAAACAAGGATTTTTTTTTCTCCCTCTCTTTTCTTTTTTCTCCCTGTCTCCGCCTTCTATCCTATTAAGGATTTAGGTGGAAGGGGGTTAAAAGAAGGGGAAGTGGGGTTCCAGGATTCACTAAAGTCACGAAACTAATGCCGCGTACACACCATCACTTTATGTGATGAAAAAAAACGACATTTTCTGTGAAGTAAAAAACGACGTTTTTGAAACTTCAATTTTCAAAGACGAAGTTGCCTACACACCATCGTTTTTCTCACAATGTTCTAGCAAAGCGAGGTTACGTTCCACCACGTTTTTCCATTGAAGCTCGCTTCATAAGTAGCTTCTGGGCATGCGCGGATGAAAAAACGTCGTTTTAAACGACGTTTTTGCTACACACGGTCAATTTATGTGAAGTAAAAGTTGACGTTTTGAAAAACGACACATAAAATTGAAGCATGCTTTAATTTTTTTGGTCGTTTTTTAGAAGACATAAAACGACGTTTTCCCCCAAACACGGTCAATTAAAGTGACGTTTTTAAAAACGTCATTTTTTTTCATCACATAAAACGACCGTGTGTACGCGGCATTAGGACTATTAAGTTCTGCACAAAATTTTTTTTATTTTTTTTGGGGTGGTATTGAGTTCCTCCTTTTGGTGCCGTAGGGAGGTCATAAGGTGATGGGATCTAGGGGGAGGAAGGGGGGGGTTTCTTCTTTCCTTTCCCCTCCTCCTCCTTCTCTCTCTCCCTAGCGTCCCTCCCTGCCTCTTGTAAGTTGGGAGCGGGACAGTGTCAGAGCCTGTACTCACCGAGACCGAGATGCTGAGGGCGGCTCACCTTTGCGACCCTGTGCAGACCACTCCCTGGAGTTGGGACAGAGGAGGGACGGCACAAGGAGGCACCGGTGCCGGGAGCTGGCAGGCAGACTTGGTGCAGCTGACAGAAGCAGGGCAGGTGCAGAAGACTGGAGACAAGCGTTGGTCAGGCAGGAACTGGTAGGTAAGTCTGGTAGGGTCCACAGGAGATGAAGGCAAATCCGAGTCACAGGCCGAGGGTCAAGGGCAGGAGAGTTCAGAGGGAGTCCATGAGAGCAAGCCAAGGTCAAGGGGCAGGAGACAACAGCAATCCAGGTAACATTAGCCAAAGGGTCAGAGGTTCCAGGTGAGAGGAGAGTCGTCAGGAATTCCGGGTCAAAACAGGCAGGTACGGCAACAGGTAAACACATAGGAGCTGAAGACAAACCAGCAACCTGTTCAGGGAAGGCTGCTGGTTTAAATAGGAGTGTCCGGCCTCTGATTGGCCCCAGGGTTGCCGCATACCTGCACGTGCGCGCTTCCACGCACACGGCGCGCTGCCGTACCGCGCATGCGCGGGAGCTCAATGGAGCCGGGAATGGAGCCCTGACAGTGCCCCCTCCCAAGGGGCGGACTCCGGATGCCCAAACTGTCCATCACCTCAGGGTGCTCCGCATGAAAGGCCCGAATCAGACGAGGGGCATGGAGATTTCGGGAAGGCTCCCAGGAGTTGTCTTCAGGGGGATACCCCTTCCATTTGATGAGGTATTGTAATTGTCTTCCTCTCTTCCTACAATTCAAGATGGCCTCCACCTCAAATTCCTTTTCCCCCTCAATCTCCACTGGTGGTGGCGGCAGTTCTTCTCTACCGTTGAAGGGGTCAGACACAACGGGCTTAAGCAGGGAGGCGTGAAACACAGGGTGGATCTTGTAGGACCTGGGTAAAGCCAACTCAAAAGCTACTGGGTTGATTTCTCGCCTGATCTCAAATGGCCCGATGAACCTTGGACCCAGCTTCCGAGAGGGAATAGGTAACTTGAGGTTGGTGGCGGATAGCCAGACCTTCTCACCCACTTTGAAGACAGGGCAATCCTTCCTCCCCTTGTCATGGAACCTCTTATAGTCCTGCTGAGCTTGCTGCATGCTTTCCTGTAACTTCTGAAAGTTTTGCTGGATGCAGGTCACACGTTCCTGGACCGCTGGCACAGATGTTTCCGGGATGGAGTCCGGCAAAAAGGAAGGGTGGAAACCGAAGTTAGCCCAGAACGGGGTTTGGTTTGTGGAAGAATGTATGGAATTATTGTAAGCGAACTCGGCTGTAGATAACAAGGAGGACCAATCGTCTTGGGAGACTGAGCAAAAGCATCGTAGATACTGTTCTAGCGTTTGATTAGTGCGCTCTGTCTGGCCATTACTTTGAGGGTGATAGGCCGAGGACAGACAGATCTTCACTTCCAAAGCTCTGCAAAGTTCCTTCCAAAATTTGGATGTGAATTGAGTACCTCTGTCAGATACTATGCTTTTGGGCACTCCATGGAGCTTGATAATCTCTTTAAAAAAGATTTTGGCTGTGTCTGCCGCGGAGGGCGTACCCACCATGGGCAAGAAATGCGCCATCTTGGACAGACGGTCCACCACGACTAGGATCGTGGTAAACCCGGCTGAAGGAGGCAAATCGACAATAAAGTCCATGGAGATGTCAATCCAGGGCCGTTCTGGGATAGGAAGGGGTTTCAGCAGCCCCCAGGTCTTCGTGTTTGGCCCCTTACTCCGCTGGCAGCGAATGCAGGAAGAGACATAATCCTTGCAGTCGGACCTCCATTTAGGCCACCAGAAGGAGCGAGAGACCAGTTCGGAAGTTTTACGGGTACCAAAATGGCCAGCCAATTTACGATCATGGAAGGTGCTGAGGATTAACTGTCTTGCCTCTGTTGGAACAAAAATCTTCCCACGAGACCACAGCAGGTCGTCCTTTTTCTCCAAGGAGGAAACCTCATGATCAGGGCACCGTTGGCATGCGGTCTTTAGAGCAGTCAACAAATCTGTTTGAGGGAGAAGCAAAAAATTTTGAGGTGACAGGATCGTGCTGGGCTCGGAAGTATCGGGCGTCTCTGGAAACATCCTGGAGAGGGCATCAGCTTTTCCATTTTTTGCGCCAGGACGATAGGTAATATGGAAATTGAAGCGAGCAAAAAAAAGAGCCCAACGGGCTTGTCTGGGCCTAAGGCGTTTTGCAGACCGTAAGTATTCCAGGTTCCTGTGGTCAGTGAAAATGATAATGGGATGCGCTGCCCCCTCCAGCAGGTACCTCCACTCCTCCAGTGCAAATTTTATGGCCAGTAGTTCTCTATCGCCTACGTCGTAATTGCGCTCAGGAGGACTTAGTTTCCGAGAGGCGTAGGCTACTGGGTGAAGAAGCGACTTCGGTCCCTGTCTCTGGGAAAGAATAGCGCCTGTAGCAGATTCCGAGGCATCCACTTCTAGAACAAAAGGTAACGTAGAATCCGGATGACAAAGTACAGGTGCCGAGGTAAAGGCCGCTTTGAGTTTGATAAAGGCCTCCTGAGCCTCTTGTGGCCACTGGAAGCGGTGCCCCTGGCGGGTCAACTTGGTGATGGGAGAAACAATTGATGAAAAACCGATGATGAATCGTCTATAAAAATTGGCGAAGCCAATGAAGCGCTGAACGCCCTTCTTGTCTGTTGGAGGTGCCCACTCCTGGATAGCACTGATTTTCTGGGGATCCATGGCTACCCCATTCACAGAAATGATGAATCCTAAAAATTGCACTGATGTCTTTTCGAACTCGCATTTTTCTGATTTGAGATAAAGCCGGTGTTGTCTCAAGATGGTGAGAACCTGCCTGACATGTTGCCGATGTAATTCTTTTGTGGCTGAAAAGATGAGAATATCGTCCAAGTAGACTACGAGGAAGTCATCTAAAAATTGTCGAAAAATGTCATTGACTAGATGCTGGAAAGTGGCGGGCGCATTACAAAGCCCAAAGGGCATGACCAGATACTCGAAGTGCCCGAATCTGGACCTGAACGCAGTCTTCCACTCATCTCCTGCCCTTATTCGGACCAAATTGTAGGCGCCCCGGAGGTCCAATTTAGAAAAAACCTGAGCTGATCGGAACCTTTGAAAGAGCTCGGGGATTAGAGGCAGCGGGTACCGATTCTTGATGGTAATTTTGTTTAACTCCCTATAATCAATGCAGGGTCTAAGCGATCCATCTTTTTTCTCGACAAAGAAGATCCCCGCCCCCGCTGGCGAGGAGGAGGGACGGATGAACTTCTTACTTAAATTTTCTTCAATATAGGCCTTGAGGGTCTTCAACTCAGTCTCTGACAAGGGGAATATGCGCCCAAAGGGAATTTCAGATCCGGGCAAGAGGTCAATGGGGCAGTCATATGACCGATGTGGTGGGAGACAATCGGCTTGTTTTTTGTCAAAGACATCCTTGAAGTCTAGGTAGGCTGGAGGAACATGCTGTAGGTCTTCAGGTGGAGTAGCTAACGTGGAGCAGGAGACTGGAACGGGTGCGAGACAGTGCTGGGAACAGTAGGTGGAAGGGAAGCTGACTTCTTTCTTGAGCCAATCAATGCAGGGCAGATGAACTTGTAGCCAAGGGAGACCCAGAATGATAGGGAACATGGGGGACGGGATCAAGTCCAAACAGAGGAACTCCCGGTGCCCAGAATCTGAGATGGCACAAAGAGGAAGGGTTTCCTGGGTAATCAATCCGGAACGGGGAAGAGAGCCGTCAGCCAGATGAACTTGCAGCTGAAAATCCTTGGTACGGCAGGGGATACGCAGCTTTTGGGCCAAGGATGAGTCCAAGAAGCAGCTGCAGGCCCCGGAATCAATTATCGCCGGCAGACGTGTTGCCCCTTCCGGGAGCTGTAGGGAAAGAAAGAGGATAACATAAGTCTGAGGCAAACTGGTAACAGGGAAATTGATAGCAGATGGAGGTTTCGACTTACAAGGCCTTACTGGGCAAGTGCGCAAAAAGTGTCCGGCGGCTCCGCAGTACAGACAGAGGTTAGATTGACGCCTCCGGAGTCTCTCTTCTGGAGTCAGAGGGGCCCGTACTATACCAAGCTGCATCGGCTCTGGGTCGGGTAATGAGGTGTTTGGTGGAGCTGGGTGAGGCGGAGGTACTGGAGCATATCTTGGTGGAACCCAGTTAGGCCGGTTGGACTGGAACCTCTCCGAACGACGTTCTCGAAGGCGCCTATCCAGCTGAGTGGCGGTTTGGATTAAATCCTCCAGAGAGGCAGGGGGTGCCGACCTTGCAAGCTCATCCTTTAGGTTCTCAGAGAGGCCCTGGCGGTATTGGTACCTGAGGGCCAGCTCATTCCAGCCTGTGTCAGCAGACCACTTTCTAAATTCGGCGGTGTAGTCTTCCACCGGCCGTCTCCCTTGATTTAAGCTGTGCAGAGTACCCTCCGCTGTGGCTGCACGTAGAGGGTCGTCGTATAATTTCCCCATGTGGGTGAAGAAGGTGTCCATAGAGTCAAGTATTGGACTGCGTTGTTCCATTAAGGAGTGTGCCCATGCTTGAGGCTCCTCAGAAAGGAGAGAGATTACGAATCCAACCTTAACAGCTTCGGTCGCAAAAGTTCTAGGTTGCAAGGCCAGGTAAAGGGAACAGGCATTCTTGAAAGCCCGGTATTTCCGGCGGTCGCCTGAGAATCGCTCGGGCATGGAGACCCGGGGTTCGGGATTACTCCCCATCATGGCAGGGCTTGCAGGAGCTTGGGCAGCAGAAGGTCCGGGTGAAGAGGCTAGGGCTGCAGCGGATGGACCTGGGGAACCGGCCAGTTGTTGGAGGCGGCCATCAATCTGGAGGTAGCCTTCCTGAAGCTTCTGGACTGCCTCTGTTAAGGCGGAGACCTGTTGGCACAGCGTCTCAAAGGGTGAGCGCGCCCTGTCGGTCTCAGACATCTGGCTGGTTTGTACTGTCAGAGCCTGTACTCACCGAGACCGAGATGCTGAGGGCGGCTCACCTTTGCGACCCTGTGCAGACCACTCCCTGGAGTTGGGACAGAGGAGGGACGGCACAAGGAGGCACCGGTGCCGGGAGCTGGCAGGCAGACTTGGTGCAGCTGACAGAAGCAGGGCAGGTGCAGAAGACTGGAGACAAGCGTTGGTCAGGCAGGAACTGGTAGGTAAGTCTGGTAGGGTCCACAGGAGATATAGGCAAATCCGAGTCACAGGCCGAGGGTCAAGGGCAGGAGAGTTCAGAGGGAGTCCATGAGAGCAAGCCAAGGTCAAGGGGCAGGAGACAACAGCAATCCAGGTAACATTAGCCAAAGGGTCAGAGGTTCCAGGTGAGAGGAGAGTCGTCAGGAATTCCGGGTCAAAACAGGCAGGTACGGCAACAGGTAAACACATAGGAGCTGAAGACAAACCAGCAACCTGTTCAGGGAAGGCTGCTGGTTTAAATAGGAGTGTCCGGCCTCTGATTGGCCCCAGGGTTGCCGCATACCTGCACATGCGCGCTTCCACGCACACGGCGCGCTGCCGTACCGCGCATGCGCGGGAGCTCAATGGAGCCCTGACAGACAGGGGGGATTGGAGGAGAGGGAGTGGGAGGCCGATGGTGCCCATGGGGGGGGGGATAATGTAATGTATGAAGGTATTTTTATTTAAATATGTACGGAGATGTCTTTTTGTATTTTTTCTTGTCATTTGTTATTTGTTTTTGTGTATGTGGTGCAATTTGGAAAAATAAAGAAAAGAAGCAATTATAAAAAAAAGTTTAAAAACAAACACTGCCCTGTGTTTGTTTGTTTTTGTTCTGTGTGTCTCTGTACCTCCACAGAAACATGAAACTAGTTTAAAAACAAAACTAAACTGCCGGCACATTGTATGATTGATTTGTATCTATTTTTAATCCTTTTTAAAAGGAATCAGTTAACTATTATGTCTCTATACCCTGTAAACAGTAATTTCATCAAAAAAATGTTTTTCCTTTACTGCTCCTTTAAGGCAAAACTTTTTTGTTTTTGTTTTGAATAGAGTGAAGAGGGATTAGAAAGCTTGTCAGTTTTTTATTGCTGTCTGTGCCCCTGTTAGGGAGATTCACCCTATTGGTCCTATTTACCGTTATCAATGAAAGTAAAAGTAAATGAAAATCAAATATTTTGGGTTGTCCCCTAAAAAGTCCCGGTGTATAAGGCGACCGGGCGTATAAGACGACACCCTAATTTTACAGTTTTTTAAGATTTTTTGCCTGTACTCACCGTATAAGACGACCCCCCTTCCGAGGCTTCAGACGCTTCATTTTTCTTCCTTCTGGAGCCACATTCTTCTTCATTCTTGCCGGAGCTGGAGCCACATTCTTCTTCCTTCTTGCTGGAATTGGAGCCAATCACGGCAAGCAACTTATTCTATTAATGAATACAAAGCCTGCTTGGATTGGCAGAGGCTGTAACATCATCAGCCCACGCCTCTCTGACTCTCAAAGCCAATCCGAGCAGTCTACTGTATGTAGCCTGCTCGGATTGTCAGAGGTTGTTACTCCAATCCGAGCAGGCTCTCTGTATTCATTTGAATACATCGTTCACCGGGATTGGCTATGCAGTATATACTGTATGTAGCCGAAGCTACATACAGTATTACTGCACATCCAGCAGGCATCTGAGCAGCTGGCCCGGCGTATAAGACAACCCTGCTTTTTGCCCATTTTTTTTACGTGTAAAAGGTAGTTAGCAAATACAGTAATAGAGGGGAAATCGGAGGGGCGTGGTTTGCCTTGAGAGAAGATGGACGCTTGGACCCAGTGCTCAGACGGACCTTAGCCACACTTCGGCTGTATCAGGAGACGATCACGGTATTCTGCCCTCTAAACTATGGGAACTTCCTCCCGCAGCTCTTCTGCCTCTCGATCGCGCTCCCCGAGGAACACAAACGGCAGATTGAACCAGCAAATACCGGACATATTCCGGTCACAAAGATCCAACAAGGCAGCGCCATCTCCAGCCCCGACCCATTCACCCCCCTCAGCGGGGATCGTCCTGACACCCACCGCACCCTCTCCTCCCACAAAAGGTACCGTGGTCCCGCAGGCTTCGTTGCAGCCAAGCCTAACATATCTGCATGATGTGGCTGCTGACATCAAGAACACCCTGTTTGCGGCCATTACAGTTCTCCGCCACGAGATTCGCGCCATTACTATCAGGGTGCAGGAGGTAGAGATCACTACCTCACAACATCATACAGTCCTACGGAAAGTTGGCCATAAGATGGATACACATACCCTGCAACTCCGGGACTTACAAAGACACGTCGAGGACCTGGACAATCGCGGACAATGCCGAAACCTCAGAGTTAGAGGCCTCCCCGAATCGGTGGAGCCCGACCGCATATTGCCTGCAGTCACGGAGCTCTTCAACAATATTCTTGACAGGCCTGTACAAACGCCCATCCCGATGGAACGCATCCACAGGGCTCTGAGGCCTAGGGGCAAGGACACTGACCCCCCCAGGGATGTTTAGTGCTGCCTAGAAAACTTTCAAACAAAGGAAGATATCCTCCGGAAGGCACGAGCGAAACCCCGGATTGAACATGAGGGACAGTCCATACATGTCTACCAAGATCTGTCGGCGATCACCCTCAGGCACAGAAAAGATCTCCGTCCTCTGCTGGATGTCCTTCGTGCCAAGGGAATCCAATACCGCTGGAAATTCCTGTTTGCCCTGTCAGCCACTCATCTCGGGTGCGCAGCCCTGCTAAGGGTTCCGGAAGAAATAGAAGATTTCTGCAGAATTCTGGATATCCCCTAAGTCGAGCTACCGAACTGGTACACCGAGTTCGACGTGCCAAATATGCAATGCCGCTCACCTAGAGAAGAGCCAATGGATGCTCAGGCAACACGCTACAGAAGACGCCGATCGCCATCTCCTTACAGGCCTGCTCCAACCTCGTCACCCAGACGCCAACCTTCCAGTCCACAGGCGGCCCCGCTACCTCGCAGGGCGCGCCGCGACCACTGAGGAAGGATTGACGGCTACCGCCCGAGACTGACAGATAAGTTCAACCACTTTGGTCTCCTACCCTTTCTGTCCTCCCCGGCCATTCCTTCTCTCCAGAACGCTGTGCCTCCCCTCCTCATCCCATTCTTTGCATGAGCAGGCTCCCCTCTGCGTTGCACACATGCTTTGTCACTGATCCCTGCATGCGGCTAAGGCAACCCGATCTACTGTAACCCCCCCTCTTTAACGTTGGAATCACGTTTTCCTCCTACCTGAACCTGCAGACACTCACGGTAAAGCTGCCTGTCACCTCATGCCACTGGCTTATGCATCCCCCTCAGTGCCTTGTTCTGTAGAACTCTCGGTTCCCCATACATGCAATGTTGTGTGCTGACTAACTATGCTTCCACCCCCCGTATGGGACTTGAGAAGGATACACTTTTGGACAGTGATATTGCCCTGTTACTGGTCCCTGACCAAGTTCTGTCTATGGGGATAAAGACTTCCTAAGCCTAGTGACTCTCACTGAGTAGCTTCATGTAATAGCCTGCAGCTATGTGCTGTCCTTCGATATGGCAGCTTTATTCGCTAGGTCCGGATCAGGTACCGCTCACGCTACATTATGCACGGCCCTCACATGCATTTTTTTTTTATTCGAATGTTTTACGTTGCTCGTGATAATTGCTCTGCTTAAAGGTGTCTACCCTTCCTCTTCTATGTCCTTCCCTCTACCCTTTCCTCTTCCTGCTCTCCCACATCCACGTCTCCTTAGCAGCGGTACTCTGAATATGACATGCCTCGGTTAAGCCGTTCCTGCTCTGTTAGTCTGGCGGTTGTACCACACCAGACTGAAAATAAGGGTTAGTTCTCACATACACCATTGCCACCATGTATCGGGCGGTCTAATTGCTGTCCCTATCTCCTATAACCCTTGAACCCCCTTTTTACCACTGCCTGTTATGTATGATACCTTTTGGGGGGACTAGCTCTATATTTCTGGAGAAGAGGACTCAAAACCTTTATACACCCTCTCTTTACATGTTCTCTTATCCGGAGACTATCCTCTCTCGAGCCCCCCTCCTTTCGACTTTTACCCTCTATACACACCTTTGGGTATTGCTCTCTCAGATTCCCCCATCCCCTCCTCTTCCTTGTTTTTCCTCTCCCTCCTCCCTTCCTTTCTTACTCTTCCCCCCCTCTCCTCCCTTTCCCTTTACTCCCTCTGTGTCCTGTCCCTCTCTTCCCCCCCTTTTCTTTCTCACCCCCCCTTCACCTTCTCATGTCTTCTCCCCCCTCTTTTCCCCTCCCGCATATCCCCCCTTCTTCTTTATTTTACCACCTCCCCCCCCTTTTTTTTCTCCCCCCTTCTCTCCCCCCCCCCTTTTTTTTATTGTTTTCCTCTGTCGGTCTGGGTTTACTGTTGTTAAATCTGTTCTTACATTTGATTGCTGTGATGATACCGTTTGACTGTTACACTGTTATATTGTTTTGCTTGACTCTACCTGTTTACTGAAGTTACTGCACGTCGCACATGGGCCTACACTTAGCTAAAGCTCTCAACAGCTCCCACGAGAGTTGGCTTATGGTCACACCAGCATATATACTTTCCATATTTGGGCCTTCCCTCTGGATTCTCGGTACCCCATGCCATCACTTTATTGGTCTCCGCAGCTATATGTCTCCATCGTTTGGTGTTCAGTGGCTGACGGTCCGTCTGCCATTCTCATTTTTCTCTCCTTTCAGGACAAATCAACTCCCACACAGTGGTTCTACTCTAGTTTCTCTTCCGCACAGCATATCATTTTTTTTCATACCACTGACATCCTCCGGTAATTTCGCATACGCAGAAACCTAGATTACTGGGCTGGTGAGGGGCTCCTCATCAGTCTCCGGACTACTACTTACCCTACTCATCCCCACCTGCTGCCACGTGCTCGGTTCCCTCCCCCTTCCCTCCTACACCCCTTCTTTTTCTCCTGTGACCACCCCTGATTACCAACCTACGACCTACCGCATTCCTCTACTTATTTGAATTATCAGTTCCGTCCCCTCCCCTAGGCCCACCACAGCTCTCCGAACTCCAGCTTGTTACACCCCGACAGCCGTCCACTGCAACCCTGATGGCTCCTGTTCGTACCACGGCCGAGAAATTTCCTGTCAAAATAATCTCACTCAACGCTCGGGGTCTCCATGTCATGCACTGCAATAAAGCGGACATTATCTTTGTTCATGAGACGCACTTTTGCACTGATACAACGCCAAAGCTGCAAAACTACTACTACCCCAATGTATTTCACACAACTACCCCTACCTCTAAGTCAAAGGGGGTCTCTATACTTCTAGCTAAAAATTGAATGGGACATCTTCGGTAGTATGGTCTCTAGTAGTTGCCAACACCCCTGGTAAACAGGAAAAAGTGGAGAATCCCCCAAGGTGGGGCTTTTGAGGCAACAGTAGTTAGAGTAGTCAGGATTAATACAAAAATATAATCGTTTAATAATGAACAGAAAATATATACATATATGACATAGTAGTTTAAAAACAACACATGAGGGGGTGTCAATTGAAAAGAGTAGAGAGTCCACAGTATGAATACAGGGCCCTACGCGTTTCGGGTTTCCTTCTTCAGGGGCCGAAGTATGTGTGGAGTCAAATGTCTATTTAACAACTTTTCTAGAAAAAACAAACAAAATAACATATATGTTGAAAATGGTAACATGCAATGGAGAAAATAGCAATATACATATCAAATGGCACAGATTAAAAAGCATCATACCACTCAGGACGTTTATACAGCTCTGCACACCCCTTGATGGGACATCGCGGGCAGGACGCAGCAAAAACCTCAGATGGTGAAGAGAGGAGTGGAGACTGGCATCCTATATTAAATCGCAGTGTAGCAAGACCTTTGGCCAGAAGTGTCACAGCGTAAAAAGTTTTTTGTTATTTTATTTTTTACCTGTCCCAAAGATAAAAGGACAAGATAATATAATAGGTACAAAGCAAAAAAATCGCAAAAAAAAGCTGAATCAGAGAACTATATATAAAAGGAAGACATACCTGTGATAGAGGGTGAGTATTGAATAATGGCCAGAGAGGTCAGTAGAGAGCTCAGTAGTTAGAGGTATGAGAAAAATAATAATGGGAATTAGGGACATAAAGAGTGTAGGAAAGTGTCATATGGGAGAGGATAGAGGGGACTAGGAGGCTTGCTGGGAAGCGTCCAAGGGAGAGAGTACTTACATGGGAAAATTGCCAGTAAATATGAGGTGAGCTGCTGACACTACAGCCGTCCTGCAATGTCTGACATTGTGGGGCGGCAGAAGGCTTTAAATAGGAGAACAAGGGGAGGGCCGAGTGTGGTGGGAGGCGTCAGTTACTGACAAAGTGAATTCCAATAGATCTATGTGGAAGAGGGGCGGGGCTAATACGTGATGACGTATTGCGCCCTGTGTGTGGAGAGAGAGGGCGGATATGCCTCGCTGTCCTCACAGAGAAGCCCGCATTGGTAACGTTGCTGCTACACGCAGCATTAAGACGCGAGTGCGTCATGTGTGAGGTGGATGGGGCGGAGAGAGAGGGCGAATAGTACGCCCTATCATCTCACCGGTGCCCACACTTGAGGCCTCACGACATAAATGACGTCAGTGCGCCGGAGCAAAGTACAAACGTCGTGTCATGTGACTGGGGGAATCACATGACCATAGGGCTGGAAATACACTGGGTAAACGGGATAGGCCAGGGCAGTGTGATGCAAAAAGCATCACAAAGGCAGGCACAGGGGGGAATGTATGCATAAAAGGTAAATGGATTAATTAGGAGAAAACAGTAATGGGAGGAAAAATACCATAAAGGGGAAGTACCAGGTACACAGGATAGTGTGTGTATAAATTTATATATAGGAATACAGGTATGATCAAACCTAAATAAATCGCTGATTCGTTAAGGAGACAGCAACATTAAAATATAACAAGATATAATTATGCAAAGATATGGACACAAGGGCCAAAAAAGGTCCAGGGACAGTAAGGAAAGACAGGGGCATTGGGGGTGTCCCCTGTATGATCCGTGTCCCTGTTATAGGCGCAAGTGTAGACCCATGGTCGGAAACACCCGGGGGTGCATGGGGACCAGGTCTGAAAAAGCCGTCTCCCAAGGGAGGAGGAGGGACGGCTTACGTGCGCCTAGCTAAAAAGCGACAGGAATGCCATAGAAACCTTTCTGCACCTGGAAGCGAGGTCCCCGGGGGTATGCAGAGGGATACATGAACATTGTGATAAATGCAAGGAACATTTTGTGTATGGCACTGACGATTTAGAAAAAATTATCAGAGTGAGAAAAATAGCAAAAAGAGACAAATAATAGCAAAAAACAGAGAAAATACACATTAGTCTTTTTCACATCCCCCGGAAGAGAAGCCTTCCAAAAAGGGCCTGAGCTAATCTGCTCATTGAGGCCAGGTGGAAGATTGGCCTCTAGCTCTGCAATCCAGCGGGTTTCATGCTGTAGCAAGATCTTGTTCCAATCCCCACCTCTGGGGCTTGGATGAATCCTGTCAAGGATTAGGAATTTAACCCCAGGGAAGTGTCCATTGTGTTGAGACAGAATGTGACGCCCTAGTGGTAAGTGGGGGTTAGCGGAACGCATGGCATGTAGATGCCGGGAAGCTCGCTTAAAGAAAGGTAATTTGGTTTTACCCACGTAGAACCTGTTGCGTTGGCACGTAAGTAAGTATATTACACCAAGGGTCTTACAATTAGCAAAGTGTCTGGGTCTGTAGGGCCGACCGTTGGGTAACACGATATGTCGCTCTGTGTTAATGTAACGACAAATAGAGCATCCCCCACACGTAAATGTACCCTTCCTTTTGCAAGGATCTTTCCTGAAACTGTCCTTGAACTCACTAGCCACGAGATGGTCTTTAAGTGAGCAGGCCCGTCGATAAGTTATCGCTGGCTCTTTCGGTACAAAAGGACCAAGTTGAGGGTCAAAGGAGAGTAAATGCCAGAATTGTTTTAAAATCCCTCTCGTTTGTTGATGTTGAGTGTGATACTTCGTGATTAGTCTGGTAACATCACTGCCATCAGGGGACTTCTTGCCTGACTTGACCAATAGGTGTGACCTAGGTTGTCCACTGGCCCGTTGGAACGATTTTTTAAGGATTTTTTTAGAGTAACCTCTGTGTAGTAGCCTGTCTCTTAATCCAGCTGCCTCCCGTAAAAAAGATTCCTGGGTAGAGCAGTTGCGTCTGAGGCGTAGATATTGGCTATAGGGTATTGATCCTATCAGAGATGTAGGGTGTGCACTGGTGGCGTGCAGTATTGTGTTACCCGCTGTGGGTTTTCTATAGAGCCCTGTTGATAGGCACCCATCAGGGTTTTTAAAAAGGGTAACATCAAGAAAAGCGATTTGGGAGTTGCTCGAGGTTACTGTAAACTTTAGGTTCAAATCATTACAGTTCATGATAGACATGAATGACTCAAGCTCCTCAGTGGATCCCTCCCAGATCATGAGGACATCATCAATATATCGAAACCATCCAGATACAAGATGAATAAAAGGTTCTACCGGGGTACTGGTCAGGAATAGTTTTTCCCACTCCCCCAGGTACAGGTTGGCATACGATGGGGCACACAAGGTCCCCATCGCAACCCCCTGCACCTGGAGGAAGTGGGAGCCGTCAAACGAAAAGACACCGTGATAAAGTATAAATTCCAGGGCCATGATGAGGAATTCCCCAAGCTTCCGGTCAACCCGAAAGATGGGAAATAAAACATTCCTTACAGCAGCCAATCCTAGGGGGTGTGGGATGGAGCTGTAGAGGGCCTCTACATCGATGGCTACCAGTAATGCTCCTGGAGATACTCTGAGGTGCTCAACTTTGTTTAAAAGATGGGTGGTATCCTCAATGTAAGATGAGAGGTGCATTACAAAGGGTTTCAAATGGGAATCGACAAAGATGCTCAGGTTCTCCGCCAGGGCGCCACTGCCAGATACAATGGGTCGCCCCGGTGGATTTGTAAGATCCTTGTGGATTTTAGGTAAGCAGTAAAAGGTTGGAATTTTGGGGTATTTGGTACGAATAAACTCCCATATGTCATGGTTCACTGCACCCTGAGAGAACGCTCCATCTACCAGAGCATAGAATTCAGTTTCAAATTTTGTAATGGTAGAATTAGGAATGGGAATATACCAATCCTAGCTAAAAATTGCCCCTTTCAAATCAAAGATAAGCTTTCAGACGAGGAAGGGAGATATGTTTTCCTTAAAGGATCGCTTTTGGTCGACCGATTACCCTGGCCAATATTTATGCCCTGAACTCCCACCAGGTCTCTTTCTTCCGAACTATCACTAATGCTCTTTCAGCCTTCCAGGAGGGCATGCTCATCTTGGGCGGCGACTTCAACATCCCCCTTGATCCGTTGCACGATACTTCCACGGGTACGTCGTCCCTAACGTATGCAGCCCTCAAATCCATTAAAGCCCAACTCTGCTAGCCCGACGCTGCTACTTCAACCTGGTGCACCCTAAATCCCAATGGCAGAGACTTCACTTTCTTTTCTGCCCCACACAACAAATACTCTAGGATTGATTACTTTTTTTTTATCACAAAACGACCTCCCTCTTTTGGAACGCACCTCCATTGACCCTATGTTCCTCTCCGACCACCACCTGATCTCACTGACGCTGACGCTCCCTGAACGACGCCACTCATCACACTCTTGGCGACTGGACCCATCTCTACTTACTGATCCCCTCATGGTAGCAGACGTCGAACTCCGCTTAAAGCAGTATTTTGAGGAGAACAAACCAGCTGACACCTCTTCCATCATTACAGGGGAAGCCCATAAATGCGCGATTCGGGGAGTCCTGATGACTGCAGCAGCCAAACGAAGGTGAGAACACCGTAAGCGATTTTCCGAACTTACCGCTCACATCCATCGGATAGAGAGCGCACACAAACGTTCCCTGGCCCTGACCACCCTCCATCCGCTCCAACTGGCCAGATCAGAACTGTTAGACTTATTGGGTAAACAGATTTAGCTAGATTCAGGTAGATGTGTGCATCTTTGAGGCGGCGTAGCGTATCGTATTTATGCTACGCCGCCGTAAGTCAGAGAGGCAAGTGCTGTATTCACAAAGCACTTGCCTCCTAAGTTACGGCAGCGTAGCGTGAATGGGCCAGCGTAAGCGCGCCTAATTCAAATGAGGATGAGGGGGGCGTGTTTTATGTAAATTACTTGTGACCCGACGTGATTGACGGTTTTTACGAACGACGCATGCGCCGTCCATGTACATATCCCAGTGTGCATTGCTCCAAAGTATGCCGCAAGGCCGTATTGGTTTCGACGTGAACGTAAATTACGTCCAGCCCCATTCACGGACGACTTACTCAAACAACGTAAAATTTTGAAATTTCGACGCGGGAACGACGGCCATACTTAACATTGGCTAGGCCACCTAGGGGGCAGCTTTATCTTTACGCTGGCGTACCTCTTACGTACCTCTTACGGAAACGGAGTATCTTTACTGCAACGGGCAAGCGTACGTTCGTGAATCGGCGTATCTAGTCATTTGCATATTCTACGCCGAACTCAACGGAAGCGCTACCTGGCGGCCAGCGGAAAATATTGCACCCTAAGATACGACGGCGCAGGCCATCGTATCTTAGCTAGGTTTAAGTGTATCTCAGTTTGAGCATACACTTAAACATACGACGGCTCAGATTACGAGTTACAACGGCGTATCTACTGATACGCCGGAGTAACTCTTTGTAAATCCAGCTAATTAAATGCAAATATGTCCTCTCCCAACGGGTCTTTTACGAGTTTAGTAATAAAGCGGGGCGATTACTGGCCAGAGCGTTACAGGCTAAGAAAGCTTCCACTACGGTACACTCAGTAACTGACTCTAGGGGCCAAAAGATTTCCTCTTCCCCTGACATAGCGAAACAATTTGTGTCATAATACTCAAAACTATATAATCTCCATCCGACGGACTCACCCTCTGACTCACTATCCAGGACGGAGGCCATAAGAGACTTCCTGACCGATTACAGTCCCAAACCGATTTCAGAATCTCTAGCTAAAGACCTAGAGTCCCCCTTGACTACGACCGAAGCATCGGCTGCGCTAAAACAAATGAAACCGTGGAAGAGCCCGGGCCCCGATGGACCGACGGTCAGATACTACAAAGCGTTTGCCCACCTTCTTATCCCCAACTTCGTTTCGGCCTTTAATTCCTTGGCCTCCTCTTCTACCCCCCCCCCCCCCGTGACCTGCTTGCGGCACACATCACTGTAATACCGAAACCGGGAAAGGACCCCTCGCTGGTCACGAACTACAGACATTTCCTTGCTAAATGTAGACCTGAAATGGTATGCCAAAATGCTTGCGAACTGACTTCTCCCTCTTCTACCCCGACTAATAGATTTAGACCAAGTTGGCTTCATCCCTGGTAGGGAAGCTAGGGATAACACCCTCAAGGCTCTCTCCATCCACCACTGGCTCACTACGAATCAACAAAGTGGGTTCCTACTTTCCCTTGATGCAGAGAAGGCATTCGATAGAGTGACCTGGGACTACATGAGGGGGGCTCTGACCTTTTTGGGTCTCCCCCCACGTATGCTTCAGTTTTTTTTTTTGTTTTTTTTTTCATATTTAAATCTTTTATTTTATTTTTCTTTTATGGTAAGGTTCACAGAAGGTTAACATATCTTATACAATGGATACATAATCATATAGTTCTTATCACTACACACTTATGATGGGCTAGCAAATAAACAGGTGGGGATTCAGAAACTTAAGAATAAACCAAAAGCAGTACCTCCCCGGTCCTCTTGCTCTATTCCCAAGCCCGCCTGCCTTTTATCAGTAACTTCTTTTCCCGTTTCCTAGTACCACTGTATTGACCTCACCCTTCTTCCTCCCCTCTGTTCCCTTGTCCATTCCTATACCCCACCTAACCCCCCCTTAAACCTAGAATCAACATAATCCTCAACAAAACAACAACCAAAAAAAAAAAGAGAAAACCCCGCCAACCCCCTCCCCTCCTCTCCCTCCCCTACCTCGCCGGAGACGGACGGATCCTCCCTTACTTCAACCCTTCGGCCTCTCCCTTTTCACTTCTACCCAAAAAGGAATCTTCTCTCCCCTATCTATTCCACCAGTAATCTCTTCCCCTCTTCCGTACTCATAAACTGATTCCAACCTGTCCAAGTTTCTACATACTGTTCCCTTTTGTTCCGGGCTGAGAGGATCAGGTCTTCTATAGCTCCAGTCTCTCTCACTCTATTGAGCCATCTCGCAATAGAGGGTGATCTACTGTCTCTCCATTGTAATGTTATTCCATTTCTGGCAGTATTTATCATGTGACATATCACCATCTTTTTGTACTCTCGCACTGGGATTTGTGAGCAATGGAGCAGAAAAAAAGCTGGATCCTCCTGAATCTGGTGCTCCGTAAATTTTTGAACAATTCTCTGGACTTCCTTCCAGTAATCTCTTACTTTTGCACAGGACCAAAATATATGCAGCAAAGTTCCCTGCTCCACACCACATCTCCAACAATACTCTGAGTAGCCTTTAAAAAATTTATGTAACCTTACTGGTGTATAATACCATTGGAACAATAATTTATAATTGGATTCCTGTATTCGCGTAGATATTGAGGAGTTTAGTGCTAAGTGAATTATGTGTTTACGTTGAGTCTGTGAGAAATTTCTCCCCAGATCTCTTTCCCATTTCCCCAGTCCCGGCAACTCAAAATCCTCCTGAGGGGAATTCAATAGTCTATACATCTTTGAGCTCACTCTTTGTATTGGTTCCTCCTCGTCGCAGTATTGTTCAAATTTTGTTAGTTGTCGCCGAAAATTAGATGGTTGTCCCAGGGATCTTAAAAAGTTGCTTATTTGAAATGCTTGCCAAAAGGATAACTCATAATTCCCTCCTCTCTTTGTTAGGGCCTCCAATGATGGCCACATACCAGTTTGCAGAAAATGTGATACCTGTACTTTACCCCTTTGTTTTAATTTATTAAAAACTGCTCCTGCTGTACCTGGTATGAAGCCTGGGTTCCCTAATATAGGGAACAGGGGAGAACACTTCGATGAGAATTTTGGATTTTTACATATTTTAGCTGCGATTGACAACGTTGGACCAATTATGGGATGTTTCTTCATCTTACTTGGCAATAACTTATAACACCAAGGGGCTCTACTTAGTGTTATTGGACAGGTCTGCTGTTCTACCTCAACCCACCTTTTATAGTGTCCGTTTCTACACCAGTCTATCAATCTCGTCAAATGTGCCGCTTGATAATATTTGGCAATATCCGGGACTGCCATCCCCCCAAAACACTTGGGTAACCTCATCACCTCTTTCTTAATTCTTGCCTTTTTCCCTGCCCAGATGAATTTCATCAGGAGGGCACTAATTTGCCGTAGGAAGGCCGATGGTATCAATATCGGCAGTGTTTGAAACAAATACGTAATCTTTGGCAAGATGCTCATCTTGACTATATTATTTCTGCCGAACCATGAATGTAGTCCATGTTGCCATTTCTCTAGTAGCATTCTTATTGAAGTAAGAAGAGGTGGAAAATTTATTTTAAAAACTTCTTTTATGTTTGCTGGAATCAGGGTACCCAAGTATTTTAGCGCAGTCTTCCACTTAAAACCAAAGTTTTGTTGTATAATTGACTGTTTCTGGGGTGTCATTGACACACTCATTGCTTCAGATTTTGCTTGGTTTATTTTTAGGTTGGAGAGCTCTCCGAATTTAGCGATTTCTTTGACGAGATTGGGAAGAGATACGTGAGGGTTTGATATAGTAAACAGCAAGTCATCTGCAAATGCGGTTATTTTATGCCTTCTCCCCCCTATCTGTATACCCTGTATATCCGGATTTTGGCGTATTTTATTTAATAAGGGCTCCAAAGATAGCACAAATAGTAGCGGTGACAGGGGACATCCCTGGCGCGTTCCGTTTGTGATTTGGAAAGTTTTAGAGAACATCCCGTTAACTCTCACTGAGGCACGTGGGTCTGTATAAACACTTCCTATCCACCTTAACATATTCTCCCCCAGGCCCACGTGTCTCAGTACTGAGAACAGGAAATTCCAGCTCACTCTATCAAAAGCCTTCTCGGCATCAGTATTTAGGAACACGTCAGTGGCCTCCTGCACCAGATTAAGAACCCTTATTGTACCATCTCTTGCCTCCCGTGTAGGTACGAATCCGACTTGATCCATATCGACTAGCTCGGGTAACCATACTTGGATCCGTCTTGCTAGTAACTTCGTAAAGAGTTTTAAATCGGAGTTTAACAATGAAATCGGCCTATAGCTGCCGCACTCCGCCGGATCTTTCCCATCTTTGGGAATGACTATAATTTGAGCTAGTAATGCGTCCGGCGGGAACCCAGCCGTCTGGCCTACTGCATTGAGAAACTCTGCTAACTGCCCTCTCAGTAGTGTTACAAATTCTTTATAGTATCTTATCGTATAGCCATCCGGTCCCGGGGCTTTCCCTTCCTTCATAGTTTTTAACGTTGCCTCTATTTCTTCTATCGAGATGGGGGTGTCTAAACTGGCCTGAGCTATTGATGGTAACCTAGCTAAGTCCATTGCTGAAAGGTATGCTTCAGTTTATCCTTGCACTCTACGCCAACCCCACTGCTAGAGTGCGTGTCAACGGCCACCTATCGGATGTCTTCTCCATTACAAATGGTACCCGCAGGGATGCCCCCTTTCCCCACTAATTTTTGTCCTCACACTCGAACCACTCCTACGACGCCTCAGGGCCAACCCGAATATAAAGGGGATTGATGTCAACCAACACAATTACAAAGTGGCGGCTTTTGCCGACGACATTCTACTTTTCCTGACAGATCCAGTCACGACTCTACCAAATCTGCTCGCGGACCTTAAGACTTTTAATCGCCTGACTAACCTACAAATAAACTTTTCGATGTCCACCGCCCTCAATATCACTCTGCCCCCTGACGTTTGTACACAATGCCAGACTAATTTCCCATTCAAATGGAACACTAGCTCTATTACCTATCTGGGAATTAGGCTCCCTTCCTCCCTTGCAGATTTATATTCCACTAACTACCTCCCATTGCTGCAAAATATTCAGAAAGACCTTAAGAGCTGGTCTACGGGCATCTTCTCGTGGTTCGGTAGAGTGGCTGCTGTAAAAATGAACGTCCTACCCCGTCTGCTCTACCTGTTTCAAACAGTCCCAATCAAACTCCCTCAGGCCTATTTCTCCTCGTACCGTGCGGCTTGCACAGATTTTGTCTGGGGTGGGCAACGACCTCGGATAAGCTATGCCAAACTCACAATACCTAAATTGAAAGGGGGAGTGGGCCTGCCAGATCTAGACAAATACCACCAGGCATGCCATCTATCCAGAATTGCTGATTGGAATCTCCACAGCGCTACTAAAGCTTAGGTGGGACTGGAGCACACGTTCTCGCCCATACCACTGTCTCAGACCCC
This sequence comes from Rana temporaria, assembly GCF_905171775.1. NCBI lineage: Eukaryota > Metazoa > Chordata > Amphibia > Anura > Ranidae > Rana > Rana temporaria. The sequence goes on along the minus strand of NC_053496.1, from coordinate 156,500,257 downwards.
GTGGATCAAACCACAACTCCTCCCATCTTCGTGCCAGATTCACCCTCTAATCTCGTCAATTCTTACCACTTTCAAAACAACGTGTACTAAGTATCGGGTTTCTTCTCTTTTAGGCCCTATGACCCCGATTAGACTCAACCCTGACTTCTCCCCGGGTCTCTCTCCCTCTTTTTCAGCAGAGGCTTGGCCCTTACGCTCGCATGAATGCGAGCCACTTCTTTGAAGACGACCAACTTCTATCCTACGACATTCTGAAGTCCAAGATGAGGAACGGTTCGTTCCCATTCTGGACATACGTCCAACTTAGGCACTTCTTTGACAAACCTCGTCCGAAACCGGCTTGGTCCCGCCAACCTACCCCCTTTGAAATTATATGTTCGGGTACAGAACCTATGACCCACTTAATCTCCTCTACGTACGCACTGTTATTCCCAGATTGTAACCCTAAAACCAATTGGGCCAGCCAAAAATGGGAAGCGGAACTATCCATAGACCTTTCAGTTCGGGAATGGGAGGCTATATTCTCTTGTATTCACAAGGGTACAGTTAATGTACACACCCAGGAAAATGCTTTAAAATTATTTTCATTATTTTCATTGGTACAGGACCCCCCTAAGGTTACACTTCATCTTCCCCTCAGTCTCCCCATTGTGTTGGAGATGCGGGACCGAGAGGGGCTCCCTACTACACATTTGGTGGTCATGCCCTAAACTAAAGAAGTTTTGGACGGAAGTCCATCGACTCACCAACAGCATTTCCACATATGACCTAGATTTCTCACCAGCGCAATTTCTGCTACACAACTCCAACATGCCTCTGAAAACCTACTCACGTTCTTTGGCAATGCACATGATCAACGCAGCGAAACTTTGCATCCCCACGAAGTGGCGGGCTCTTGAACCCCCTACTATGGCTGACTGGTTCAGACGCATAAACCGAATCGCAGACATGGAAAACCTGATCCACCAAGCACATGACACACTGTCTAAATTTAAAGAAAGGTGGGCTTGTTGGATACACTTTACCTCCACAGATGAATATAAGATGGCTGTGTCTTGAGCAGACTCCCGAGAGCTGTGGTGGAAAACTTAATATTTATAAAAAAAAAAAAGCTAAAAGAAGAAATCTAATTGTACTCCTGACAATTCCTTGCGCCTGCCTACCTCACAAACCCCCCTTCCCATCTGATCCTCTCCTCTTTACCCTCCCGTATCCCACATCAGATCCGTGTGCTCTACCCGGTCTTGATTCTGTTCAGGATTACGCACATTATTCCTTACGAGATCCCCCCAGGATCCATTTTGCACTCACCCTCTCATGGCCCCTCTATGTTACATTTCGTTGTCTTCGCGTTTACATGTCGGACCCGTTTCACCGTTCTACTTCGGTAGACTGGCTCGTCATTATGCCTTTGACCATCCCTGATGCGACAAGCCACTCACGCAACACCAAGGTCGCTCCCTCTTGCCTCCCTCTACCGATGACTAGTCTTATGTCAAGCAGGTTCTCACCAGGAATTGCACAGTTCTAATGTAGCTTTGGAAGTCTCTTCTGTTTATGGTTTATATATGGACAGCAGTGATGGGTACTTATGGGTGGCACAGATGGGCACTGTGCATATATGGGCACTGAGAGGTGGCACTGATGGACACTGAGGGGTGGTACTGATGGCATTGCTGGGCATCACTTCAGCCAGTGCCCATGTTGCCAGTCAGTGCCCAGTTGTGGGCACTGATTGGCATCGATTGTGCTTGATTTTTTTTCTTATGTTTTTTTTGGGGGGGCCCTCCCTCCCTGGTGGTCAAGTGTGGGCATTCGAGGGGGGGCTGCACTGATAAACAATCAGCGCAAACCTCCCCTGTCAGGAGAGCCACCGATCAGCTCTCCTCTACTTGCTTCTGTCAGACGCGAGTGAGGACGAGCCGATCAACGGCTCTTCCTGTTTACATCGTGATCAGCCGTGACTGGACACGGCTGATCACGTGGTAAAGAGCCTCCGCCGGAGGCTCTTTACTGAGATCGGAGATGCAGGGTGTCAGACTGACACCCCGCATCACCAATCGCCACGCTTCGCGCCCCCACGGGAGTGTCAGGTGTGACTGTGTGGCAATGGCAAATGGTTTACATGGCTCACGGCATCACGGGTCAGGTAGAGAGCCCCTTAGCAGAATTTTGCTTAGGGCTCCAGGGAGGTCAGGATCGGCACTTTTACCAGCCCACAGCTGCATATCAGCTCCCCCTCTTATGTGTTCCATAATATAAAATAGTTTAAAAATGCAGTAGGGATTAAAGGAATTTATAATAATTGGCAAGTTATGCAGACCTCACCAATAGAGTCCCTATAAACAGCTTTCCTCAGTAAAGTCCAGGGCAGCTCTGGTAACACAGGTAAGCAGCTGGAGGGATTCCAGGCCTAAGGACACAGGGCCACTGCACTAAAGCTGGAGTACTCAGGTAGCAACTAGGTAGACGCTCCCCGCACTAACGTGGTTTTCCCTGGTCCAGCTGCCTGCATGCCAGTTCAGGCAGAGGAGGGTGTCTTACCTGGCTGAAGATCATTTGCCCAGCTACCTCTGCCTTATCAGGTGTTGCCTCCCTGAGCTGCTGAGGGAGGGAAGGTGAGGAACTTATCTTCCCTGAGTGCATCCAGAAACTCAGGGAATTGTGGTAAGTGGAGTTAAAGGGGTCTGTGCCAGACACGTACGGAGCCGTAGCGAAGCGTAGGTGTAGGACAGACATGACAGGGTGGAGGTAGCTTACAGTTGGTAAGAGGTTAAGGAAAATGGGGGTGGTTTAGCGTATAGTGTGAGTCTTACCTGATTGGGGGAGCATCGGAGGAGGGAGGAGAATTAGGCATACTTCGGGAGAGAGGAGGAGTTAGGCAGCAGTCTGGGAGAAGAATCCTTAGGGGAAAGTCGTGTAGATCCGTCTGGCACACCTAGAATATTAAGGGAAATGAGTGAGATAGCGCAGCTTTTAGAGCAGCTTAAAGCTGCTGCAGAAGTACATGGGGCAGACTGGCTTCAGGGCCAGATCACCGCTTCTCTGCAGGGGGTGCAGCAGGGCCCATCCACTTTGCGGCCTGCGTCCACGCGTGCGAGGCGTTCTATACCGCCGGAGCGCTTCAGTCCGGACAACACCCCCAGGTCACAACGGCGGGTAAGGAGTCCCAGCCGGTCCCCTTCAGGCCCCCCTGCGAAACAGGCCCCAGCTTCCGCTTCCCGGGGGTCGGGTAGGGCCCAGGGGACGCAGCGGGGGGAGACTCACCGGTTTCTAGCCCTACCTCCCCGGTAGTAGTGTGGGCCCAGGTCCACTCGGCTGCCCCCGCTGGCGATGCTCCGGTCGGGGGGGGGGGTGGCCCAGCGTGGGAAGGATCCTCCATCGGGCGCCGGCCTTGCCCGATCCGCGGGCGGCGGCCCACCACGTGGCGGCGCCATGTCTTCCAGTGGGGCGGGAGCTGCAGTAGGCCATTCGCGCCAGTCGGGAGGCCCCGCCTCCAGGTCTCTGTCGTGGCCTGGGAGGGTTGGCCGGAGGGATGATGGAGCTCTGGCCGCGTCGGCGGTGCAAAGGGATGCTGCCATCAGCGAGGTCAGCAGCGATGGCCGGGAAAGCCCTCGGGGGGGTCGGCCCTGCACCACTCATCACGCCAGCAGTGTCCAGCGGTCGCGGAGGAGCGGGAGAGGAGCGTCGGCGGCCACACGGGCAGGCGGCGAGTGGGGCGGGAGCTTCAGTAGGCCATTCACGCCAGTCGGGAGGCCCCGCCTCCAGGTCTCTGTCGGGGCCTGGGAGGGTTGACCGGAGGGATGATGGAGCTCTGGCCGCGTCGGCGGCGCAGAGGGATGACGCCATCAGCGAGGTCAGCAGCGATGGCGGAGAAAGCCCTCGGGGGGGTCGGCCCTGCACCACTCATCACGTCAGCAGTGTCCAGCGGTCGCGGAGGAGCGGGAGAGGAGCGTCGGCGGCCACACGGGCAGGCGGCGGTGCTATCCAGCAGCAGTGAGGAGGGGGAGCTGACGGAGGACCCCCTGGAGTTCGGGAGAGCAGCGGGAACATCGGCTGGGGGACCTTCTCGGCCGCGCCAACCTGGTAAGTCGAGAACTCAATACTCTAAGAAGGGCGGTGGGCCTGTAGTGTTGCAGGGGGTTAGTGGGGGGTGGCAGTCCTGAGTCCCTCGGGGGAAGGGGGGGTATGGGATGCTTTGCGGGAGCTTCTGCGCAGGTTGGACAGTGGTACTCCCCAGTTGGCAACCCCGGTCAGTCCTTGGGTCCCCCCCACACAGGTCGGTACACCCTCAGTGGCAGCCCCCCCCCGCAGACAGCTCCGGCAACGGGAGTGGCGGGGATGCAAACGGAGAAGGACAGCGAGGGATCGGCTGCGGCAGTCGCTCGGAAGGACAAGGACAAGGATGTGGATAAGGTGCTTTGGCCGATGCGACGCGGTGCGAAATTTACGTATGCTTCGAGGGGCCGCTGGGGGCCCACCTGAAGCAGGAGGTGCTGGAAAAAATTGGGAAGATTGAGTTTGTGGAAATTTTTTACCAGCTCCCGCTAGAGAAATTTAATCTCGATCGGGTAAAACCGGACGAGAGTAAGACAGATGAGGAAGAAAAGCGCAGATACAGACTTATTCCGCGGACGTTTGCAAACTGGTTGCAAGCGTTTGCGATCTTTGCAAGCGTGATTGGGGAAAAGGCCCCCGAGAATTGCTCCGCTTTATTCTGTTACCTTGATGTCATTCATTTAGCGCATAGGGTGCATGGGGGCCTAGCGTGGCTTCGGTATGACGAGCAATTTCGTCAGCGCAAGGCCATTCGTCCCTCCATTCGGTGGGACCATAAGGATATTAGCTTGTGGATGAAGTTGATGACTTCGTCCAGGGCTACGAGCCAGTTTTTTCCAGGGGGGGCCGGCGGCGCTTCCTCCTCAGGATCGCCGGCCCTCAAAAAGAAAGGGGTTTGCTGGCAGTTTAATGACGGAACCTGTCGGTTTGGCGGATCATGCCGCTTCAAGCACGAATGCTCTGGGTGCGGAGGTGCACATGCCCTCACACGGTGTTTTAAGCAGGGTAAGGGACGTACCGGAGATGGCACTGGAAAAGGGAACGACGCCGGTGAAACTGGTAAGGATGCTGCCTTTTCTAAGTAAGTATCCTGATAGGGAGGCGGTGTGCCTTTTAGAAGCGGGGTTCAGGGAGGGTTTTGTAATTCCAAGCACGATGCTGGAGGTTCCTCAGGTGTCAAAAAATTTGAGGTCGGCTCTGCTCCATCACGGGGTGGTGTCAGCCAAATTGGCCAAGGAAGTGGCGCTGGGCCGGATGGCCGGCCCGTTTCCTGATCCGCCGTTGTCGGGTTTGGTAGTGTCCCCGTTGGGCGTGGTTGCTAAGAAGGAGGCAGGGCAGTTTCGGATGATTCATCATCTGTCATACCCGAAGGGCGGCTCGGTGAACGATGGTATTGACCCGCAACAATGTGCGGTTACCTATACGTTGTTTGATGCGGCCGTCGCCTGGGTAAGTACGGCAGGGGTGCCCTGATGGCAAAGACTGACGTGGAATCGGCGTTCAGGCTTTTGCCTGTTCATCCCATCAGTTTGCACTTGTTAGGGTGTTATTGGCAGGGTGAATATTTTGTGGATCGTTGCCTGCCGATGGGTTGTTCTATATCTTGCGCCCTGTTTGAGGCTTTTAGTTCGTTTTTTGAATGGGCAGTCAGGGAGGTGGCGGGGGTGAATTCCGTCATCCACTATTTGGACGACTTCCTGTGTGTGGGTCCCCCAGAGTCCCGCTGTTGCGGGGTGTTGCTAGGGACGGTGCAGTACTTAGCGGAGCATTTCGGCATTCCCTTGGCGGCGGACAAAACGGAAGGCCCCGCTTCAGAATTGGTTTTCCTGGGAATTACTATTGACTCCATGGCCATGGAGTGTAGGTTGCCGGAGGACAAATTGGTGGCGTTGCGGAGTGAGGTAAGTGTAGCAAGGGGTAAGAGGAAGATTAGTTTGAAGGAGTTGCAGTCCTTGTTGGGAAAATTACATTTTGCCTGCAGGATCATTCCCATGCGGCGCATTTTCTGCAGGCGGCTTTCGGCGGCCACGTCAGGGGTTCGGGTGCCGAACCACTTTGTGCGTTGGAACAATGAGTTGAGGGATGATTTGAGGGTCTAAGGGACGTTTCTGGATTCCTTCAATGGCCGCTCGATGTGGCAATCAGGGCCGGTCAGCAATGCTGATTTGGTTCTGTTTACCGATGCGGCGGGGTCCGTGGGATACGGATCCTATTGTCAGGGTCGTTGGAGCGCGGAGCCCTGGCCGGCGGCATGGAGGGAAGCTGGTTTCCTTCGCAACCTGGTGCTTTTGGAGCTATTTCCCATTGTAGTGGCGGTTGAACTATGGGGGGAGTTTCTCAGAGATAAGAAAGTGCGTTTCAACTGCGACAACATGGGGGTGTTGTTGGCTATTAACAATATCTCGGCGTCTTCCCCCCCAGTGATTAGGCTGTTACGTTACCTGGTGCTCAGTTGTCTACGGATAAATGCTTTGATTTATGCGGTTCATATTCCCGGAGTGGATAACAGATTGGTGGATGCTTTGTCTCGTTTCCAGTGGGAGGAGTTTCGGGCACTGGCGCCGGAGGCAGAAGGGCAGGGGGAGTCCTGCCCGCAGACGTTGTGGAACATTGCACTGGAGTCGCCGCAGGATTGATATGGCAGTCGCTCAGCGCTGGAACATGGAAGGCGTATTCGAAGGTGTGGCAGGAATGGTTCGCACTGAGGGAGGAGGTAGGAGGGTCGGATGACCCGGAGGACGTGCAGGCTTTGGTGTTGTTTTTCATTTGCAGCAATTATGAAAACGGGATTTCGGGAGCGGCCATAGGTAAGAAAATGGCGGCGTTGGCATTTTTGTTTCAGATGGCAGGCCACAGGGATTTCACTAAATCCTTTGTGGTGCGCCGGGCGTTGAGGGGCTATAGGAAGGGCGGTTCCTCCCAGGATTCTAGGCGCCCGGTTTTGTTTGCAGTCCTGGATACCATTTTATCGAGTTTGGGGCGAGTGTGTTCGTCGCCCTACGAGCAGGTCGTTTTCCGGGCTGCTTTTGTGTTGGCTTTCTTTGGGGCATTCAGGGTGGGGGAATTAGTTTCCCCTTCCAAGTCGTTGGTGGGAGGCCTACAGTTTCGGGACGTTCAGTGCTTGGAGGAGTCAGTATCGATTTGGATCAGGCGTTCCAAGACCGATCAGCAGGGGAGGGGGGTCCTTGTGGAATTATTTCAGGGGAATTGCTCGCTAAGCTGCCCTGTGGCGGTTGTCAAACAATTCTTGGGGGTTCGCCCGCTGGGGAACGGTGCCTTCTTCATTCATCAGAAGAGGGAGTGTCTCTCGAGGTTTCAATTTATGGCAGTCTTCAGTAAGTGTCTGAGGGAGGGGGGTTTGGTCCCAGGGGAGTATTCGGCGCATTCGTTCCGCATCGGGGCAGCTACAGAGGCATCATGGTGGGGTTTGCCTGCAGATTCTGTAAAGCAGATTGGCAGATGGGAATCAAATAGATATCGGCTGTATGTTCGTCCTCATTTGTTGTAAATGTGATGGCTAATGTATGTGTTATCTGTTGTGTTGTGCATTTTTTATTTGGGGCCTTTTGCTGGAAATGTTCCTTTTATGTCATTTCAGATCCCCAAGGATGCCTCATCTGGATATTGGGACATTCTTATGTTTTTTGGGGGGCTAGGCGGGCGGATGTCAGGCCAGAGGGTAGGCAGCTGGGTATGTCTAGAGACGAGGGCAGGATTAGGTGGATTGGGATCCGGGGCATGATGTGGCAAAAAGTGGTCCCTGAGGTTCATAGGGGCGCCAGTTTGGACCGGGTTCCAGATATTTTGGTCCTGCATGTGGGTGGTAATGATTTAGGCATTCGACCTATGCGCCAGGTCATTAAGGACATACAGTGGGATTTCCGGCGTCTTCAAGCTTCTTTCCCTGACTTGATTATTGTATGATCGGACATTGTGGCTCGCATGTCATGGAGAGAGGCTCGGTCAATGGAAAGGTTGGATAAGGCCCGCATTAAAGTCAATAGGGAGGTGGGCAGGTTTTTGGTCCAGCAGCGTGGGGTGGTAGTGTGCCATTCCGAGCTCGAATGCGAGACCTGGAGGTACTTGAGAGGAGATGGGGTGCATCTCAACCCTATTGGGATTTATCTTTGGGCCCTGGGATTGGAGGAGGGCATCTGTAGGGAGTTCTTGGTTTGGCGGCGGGCACAAGTGTGAGGTTGTCTCACTTGTTCCGCGGTGGCGGTGGGTGCCCTGACGTTTTTGGTAAAGAGACAGATGGTTGGGTAAAACGGTGGGGCACACGGGGATGGCGTGCACGTGCATGTGCACGTGAGGAGGAGGCGCGCTCGTAGGTGGGGGGGAGAAGAGCAGGGAAGTTGCTGGGGATGAGGACGCTCCACGCCAGATGAAAAGAAGAGCCGGGAACCCCCATCCATACGCCGCATATCTCATGCTGCACGCCGCTGCTGTACGCCGCTGCCCGGAAGTTAGCCCGCGGGAGATTGTTGCAGCGTGGTAGCGGGGACGGCGGGGATGGCCCTCGGCGCCAGATGGACTGCCTAAACTCACATCTCGCCAAGCTGTGCGGCCGCACCGGGACCTGTAGTGGGTAAAGGAGCAGAGATGGATGGGAGAGGAGGCAAGAAGCAGAACGTCTGAGGGGAGGCTCGAACCTGCTGGAGTGTAAGAGAGGATGGTAGAAACATCTACCAGCACCCACCACCGCATAAGATAAGGTCGGATCTTATTTATTATTATTTTGCTGCCTTTACCCCAAAGTACTTGGAGGAGGAGGTGGAGGTAAGGCAGAGGAAATCTCTAAATGTCTGTGGAGAAAGTGGCTAAATGTGTTTAAAACCTAGCTCCAGGTCTTGTTCTGCCTAAACTGTTGTATATGTATTGGGGAGAGTAAATCTTCATAATACTCGCCCAGGACTAACTAGAAGTGCTATGAATGCTATCTGACAAACCCTTTTTTCTTGGAGCGTTTGGGACTGTATATGGGACTGCATAGGGGATTGCCCTATTTAAGGGGGCTGAGTCATTGTAATAACCGGCATAAAGAGTGGGTTTGAACTTGGAAGTATCACCCCCCCCCTAACACACAAAAACTCCCATTATAGAAACAGACAAAGTGATCCTCAGAAACCGGATAAACATAGGGAATGCGGTAGGCATCTCCCTGGCATCTATGGGGACTCCATTCTTAAGCAAGATAGAAGGTAGCAACATATCTCTGCAGGAAGAAATTTGAGGGGTCTATTATTTTGGGCACAGGTTAAAGTGATAAAGAGCCCAGGTGTGGGTACGGACCCAGTGCCCATGAAACCTTGAGGGACTGTCTTGCAGATCTCATGTATTTTTTTTTTTCTCTCTTTTTTGGTTTTGATCGGTTTCTGTGCTGTTTTGTTACCCAGTAGACCGAATTTTCTGAGCCGTCTTAAAAGGTAGACACTGACTGCAGGTTTAAAGAAGGACCATTAAAGGGAAACACGAAACGATACGGGGTGTCAGGTTTCGCTAGGTAGCGGTGGAAAAGAAAAGGTCTAAGGGTCGGAGAGGTGCTTTGACAACTAGTTGGTTTGAATGGATCCAGACGTATACTGTCAACATATGTCATAATATATCACCATATCACCAAACTGAGGTGGTCACCGACATCTCACCGAGAAATTTATAAAAGAAAAAGAAAAAAAAAGAAAAAAGAAAAAACTGGCCTGGAAACCCCAATCATAATGTATTGTGCGCTTTAAGGATCTACACTGCAGTAGCACATCTCCCTCGGGGCTCCTTCTTTTTTTTTTTTTTTGTTATTTCTCTTCCTGGGGCAAATCCAGGTAGGAGGAGTCAGATAAATACTGAGGCATCGGAAGAGGAGACAGGAGAAGGTCAAGCTGGGGAAGAGAATCAGAAGAAGGGATAATAATATGAGCAGAATGACAAGCAGGTCCACGAAGGGGGGACCCCCGACAACGCCAAGTAATACAGCTACAACAAGCTCAATTAGACCTTTTATGACTAAAGGGGAAAGCCCACGAACCCAGGGCACCCTGGGAACAACAAAGCAACAACAAGTAAACAAAGACAAGAAGCTGGAAACTAGAAAACCCCAGGGGGGAAATATCAGTGAAACATCAATGGAGTCAAGAGAAGAAGGAACCATAGAGCGGGGGCCTGAAAGTAGTAGGACTGAGAAACAACATACAGACTCACAGTCCCCATCAAAAGGAGAAATGGCAGAGATGCTGCAAAAATTGGAAATAGCGATTAAGAGTGGAATCAAGGGTGAAATACAGAACCTGCGGACAGACCTGGGGCACCTGCTCGGCAGAATTGAAACAATCGAAGAACGAACAGAGAAGCAGGAACAAGAAGTAAAAGCATTAAAGGACCAAATAGGTCAAACACAACTACAACAGAGACTTATCCTCTATAAAATAGAAGACCAGGAAAATAGAAGTCGGAGACAAAATCTGAGGATAAGGTCAATCCCAGAAGAGAGGGGAGAAGACCTCAGGCAAATAATGCAGAAGATATTTAACCCCCTGCTGGAAAAACCAATAGAGGACCCGATAAGGATCGAAAGGGTCCATAGAGTGGGGAACCCGCAGAGAGCGAGGTCGGAGCAAACAAGAGATGTTATAATTAGATTCCGACTCTACGAGGACAAAGAAATAGTGTGGAAGAAACTAAGGGGACAACCCCCGATAGTCTATGAAGGGACAGAGCTACAGATATTCTCCGACCTATCACTTGAGACCCTGGCAAGGAGATGAGTGTTAAAACCACTTTTAAAGCGGATGATAGACCTAAACGTCAAATATACTTGGGGGTTTCCGGCATGTCTGGTCGGTACAAAAGACGGGAGATCAGCAACGCTAAGATTCCCGGAGGACTTGGAAGAGTTCTGTAAAAAATTAGATATTCAGATACCCGACCTACCAGGATGGGAATAGAGGAGTAAAAGATAAGGGAGGAAAATGACGAGCTAACCCATAATAGCCTATTCTTAAATTTTCTTTGTTTTCTTTTGTGATTTGTGGTGGTAGGGGTTATACCCATCCCCCCCCCCGCTTTACGATCAGATCGGGGGGGAGGCAATCCCAGGACCCCACCTAGAGGGAACTGGACCAGACATGGAGGATGGTCCAGAGGTCAATAATTGGCCTAAAGGGGATGTAGGGGGGAGGGAGGGGGGGTGTGGAAGGGGGAGAGGGGAGAAGGGGGGAGGAGGGAGGGGAGGGGAGAGGGGGGGAAGGGAGGAGACTGGGCCTATCTCACCAAAATAATCAGGAGAGAAAATAAGGGAAAAATCAAAGATGCCCCCAATTAAATGTTTATCATACAATGTGAAAGGTCTTAACAGCCCAATTAAGAGACACAAGGTGCTTAAGGAACTGAAAAGATATAAAGCAGATATCGCCTTTTTACAGGAAACCCATATTACTCTAGGATCAAATGTTAGACTATATTCCCCAGACTTCCCGACCTGGTACTATGGAGATACTATCTCCAAAAGAGCCAGAGGGATTGCAATTGGAATCTCAAAAAGGACACGGTTTGTACTAACAGAGAGATTGACTGACCCGGAGGGGAGATTCCTCTTCTTAAGGGGAAAATTGGAAGAAATGGAGTGTACGTTAGTAAACGTATACGCCCCAAACTCTCTACCGATAAAATTCCTCATGGGAATATTAGGGAAGCTAACAGATTTTAGGAGGGGGAGAATAATCATGGGTGGAGACTTTAATATATGTATGAACCCAAAAATAGACAAGACATCTGTGACACCGGGTGTACAAAGCGCACAAATAAGAAAGTTAAAAGATACCTTATACAGGAATCAATTGATAGATGTGTGGAGAGTCTTTAATCCAGACCAACGGGACTATACATATTATTCCCCGGTGCATGGAACTTATTCAAGGATCGACCACATACTGATAGATCATAGAACGTTAGAAATAGTGGTAGAGACGAAAATAGAAACCATGACGATATCCGACCATGCACCAGTTAGCATCTCAATAGATATCCCAGAAAACCAGAGGCCATTCCAAAATTGGAGGTTAAATGAATATCTGTTGGTAGACGAGACTAGTCTAACAAGGGTCCAAAAGGAGCTGGAAGAGTATTTCAGGCTAAACGAATCAGAGGAAGTCTCAGCAGCAACTTTGTGGGATGCACACAAAGTGGTGATAAGAGGGGTCCTGATCTCAGAGGGAGCAAGGAAAAAAAAAGAAAAAAGCCGAAAAAAAGAAAAATTGATAGAAGAGATTTGCTTGTTAGAACAAAAACATAAGAAAATGGTAAAGCAACGAGAAGTATATATGGACTTGGTTAATAAACGTAACGAACTAAAAGATCTTTTAGACCAAGAAACTAGAAGGGACTTCAATTTAATAGCTAGGGAAAGATACTTGTGGGGAAATAAAACAAATAAACATTTAGCAAGGATGGTGCAGAAAAAGAAATCAAAAAATTATATAGATAAAATTAAAAATGGTAAAGGAGAGGTGATGCATACAACAAAAGATATAGCAGAAACCTTCAGAGTATATTACGAAAAACTGTACTCGGTGGAACAAAAGGACGGACAGAAAGGGGAAAAAATAAATAAAATCATAAAATTCCTGAAGGAAGCAGGGCTGTCAAAAATAAGTAAAAGTGATGCATCAGTAATGGATAGGCCAATAACGGAAAAGGAGATAGAGCTGGCACTTGCGGGCTCAGCTTCAGGTAAAAGCCCAGGCCCCGACGGCTTTACCATTTTGTACTACAAAAAATGTAAGAAGATCCTTATCCCAAAATTATGTCAATACTTTAACGGACTGGGAAAATAATTTAACCTAAGCAGAGAGGCCTCAGAGGCAACCATTACGGTTATCCCTAAGGAGGGTAAGGACAGGAGGGACTGCGCAGGGTACCGACCGATATCTTTGTTGAACAACGATATAAAATTGTTCGCAAAGATCCTGGCCGAGAGAATCAAACGGGAAATGACAAACCTGGTGCACCCAGATCAGACGGGATTCATCCAAGGAAGAGAGGGGAGGGATAATGGAGTGAGAGCATTACTGTTAATTCAGAAAATGAAAGCGACTGGGTCCCCAGGTCTACTCCTGTCTATAGATGCAGAAAAGGCATTTGACAGGTGTGATACATTTGCCTATATGTCTCAGTTTACTGCTCCCTGCTAGCCATATGGGTAGAGGTAGAAAGGAATTTCATGTGATTCATTCCTCTGACAGGTTATTGACGTGCTAATGTCCCCTCACTATTTCTAAAGGTTAATTGATCTATTGTGTTGTGTGAAGGAGAGCTGTGTTTAAGTGGCTTGTGTTAATTATTCTGATTGCTTCATTGTGGTAATTATCTCTCTATATGCGGGGTCGAGCGGTCTGGTTGATGTATTCAGTACAGCTAGTGCTCAGCGTCATTGATGTCATTGTCTAAAGAAAATGTGTTTTCAGCATCGGCCCCGTCGTGTCTACCTAGTCATCTGTATGGAAGCCCCAGTGTGAGGGGGGCGGAGATTTGTCATTGTAACAGTTTTGGAAATGACATATAAGCTGTGTGATATAACATTAAAGTCTGTGTTGTTCAAGCAGTAAGCTTGTCTCATGTGTGGCTTTCTGGGCGATTCCAGGGATATCCCTCCTCGTGGAATATTGGGGTGATTTTTGTTATGGGAAGAAGGGAACGTTGACGAGGATATCATACCGACACCGTCACAATTGGTTGGTAGCAGTGGGATTTTTCCCTTCTATTCCCCTTCACACCCGGATTCCAAGCAGACACTGGAAGAACTACTGGAAGTTCGTGGAAGGATTGCTAGCAACAAAACCGAACGGGTCATCATAGCAGAATCAATGGAGATAGACCAGGAGGACGGGATTGCAGCAACGCCAGCAGTACAAGAGATGGAGACACCAGTGATTCAGGAGGAGGAATCGCCAGCCAACAAGCTAATGAGAGAGAAGCTAGCGTGGTTCGGCCCGAACCCAGCGGCGGATGTGGTGCTGAAAGTGATGGACCTGTTAGTAAACGCAGAACTACAGAAGGATAAACAAATAAGAGACGCAGAACTACAGAAGGCTAAAGAAATAAGAGACGCAGAGCTACAGTTAAAACTGGCAGCAGTCCAACAAGCAGCCGCACATTCTCCAAACAGTGAGTACAGCACAGCAGACGCAAGGAAGATTCCGTTTAGCGCTTTTAAAGCTTTTGATGAAAAGGACTGTGAGATTGATAACTTCCTGGCGGATTTTGAGCGACAATTTAACCTGCACCGAATAGCTAGAGGAGAGTGGGTTGCAATATTGTCAGGCAAACTGTCAGGCAAAGCTTCTGATGCTTTCCGTACCGTGCCAGATCAGGATATCCATAGCTACGCCAGGGTTAAAGAAGCGCTCCTGGCTCGTTATGCAGTAACCCCAGAGTCCCACCGACAGAAGTTCAGGGACTCACGCAAAACCACGAAAGACTCTTATGCGGAATGGGCATGCCAGTTGTCCCGATCGGCCTCTAACTGGGTTAACAGCAGCCAGGCCAACACCGCAGAGGACATTTTGCAACTAATGCTCCTGGAGCAATTTTACAATCACATCCAGACGGACGTCAAAGACTGGGTGAGAGATCGCAGGCCCATGACTCTACCAGAGGCCGCTAAGTTGGCGGATGAATATGCAGATACTCGCAAGACGAACCAGGTCACACCACAGGAACAACCTCCACCACAAACGGTGCCCTCACACCCACCAACCGCTAGATACCAACCTCCTAACAGACCGGTGACATCTAGCCCTCGCTATCCACGCCAGGAGGGCAACGAACAACGCTGCTTCCGGTGCAAACAGCTGGGTCACTTCAAGCAGAATTGCCCCATGAATGACAACACCAGGTCAAATTGGTCTCAACCTGGGTACCGCCCACCAGCAGCAGCCCATTGTGTAGACTCGGCTTGGGATCCCCAGGAGCTGGGTCAGGAAGAACCATTGGGCACCCCTTACGAAGCCCTCATGGTACAATCTGTTATTACGGACAACAGGGAACACCATTGTCAGCTGGTCATGGGCGACAGCCCTGAGCCGGAGGGGCCCTGGAGGGAGCTGGGCAGAAAGAGGCACCGCCGGCCACCCTTCAAGAAGAAGAGGTCCTGGAAGCCGTATAACAAGCTGACCTGGGAGGAGAAGAAGCGACTGGAGGAGAGGGAGTCGCAGCGGGCGTCCCAGATGCGTGCCGAGATGTTCGCCAAGGGCCCACCGGTGGCCCCTTACACCACCACCCAGTTCCTGATGATGAAGGACCACGTGGAGAGCCTGCAGGACATGAGCAAGCAGGATCTGATCCGTGAGCACATAGAGCTGGAGGAGTGCATAAGCCGCATGGAGGAGGAGAACAACCACCTGAGGTCACAGCAGGCTGACCCCCCCAGGCTCCATGAACTGGAGATGGAGCTGGAGAAGCTCCAAGAGGAGAACCGGCGGCTGCGGAGGGAGCAGGGGGTGGCTGACCTTATGGGGCTCTGATTCCCCTCCCCCCCCCCGGACTCTGAGCACCAGTGCTACAGCATTTCAACAAATATAACTTTTTCTTTTTATGAATCTCCTGGGATTGTCTTTTCAGAGCCATAACCTGCCCCCTCCCATAGCGGGACACCTAGACGGCGGCGCACAGACCCATTCGCTGTCTTCACACTGACTTCTGGTGACTTTGCAGATCGCACAAAGACTTGGGGACTGACCGGCGTGTGATCTGATGACCCGGTGACATACCTGAGTCTGAAGCAGTTGCCAAGGGAGGTCAGTCATGCCAAACGGAGTTAACCTCGGACTAAAAGCTCTGAACCCGTCAACCCTACTGGACCAGGGAAGGTCCAACCGGGTTTGCCGGAGCAGGGAGCAAAAGGGGGGCCATTGTGATACATTTGCCTATATGTCTCAGTTTACTGCTCCCTGCTAGCCATATGGGTAGAGGTAGAAAGGAATTTCATGTGATTCATTCCTCTGACAGGTTATTGACGTGCTAATGTCCCCTCACTATTTCTAAAGGTTAATTGATCTATTGTGTTGTGTGAAGGAGAGCTGTGTTTAAGTGGCTTGTGTTAATTATTCTGATTGCTTCATTGTGGTAATTATCTCTCTATATGCGGGGTCGAGCGGTCTGGTTGATGTATTCAGTACAGCTAGTGCTCAGCGTCATTGATGTCATTGTCTAAAGAAAATGTGTTTTCAGCATCGGCCCCGTCGTGTCTACCTAGTCATCTGTATGGAAGCCCCAGTGTGAGGGGGGCGGAGATTTGTCATTGTAACAGTTTTGGAAATGACATATAAGCTGTGTGATATAACATTAAAGTCTGTGTTGTTCAAGCAGTAAGCTTGTCTCATGTGTGGCTTTCTGGGCGATTCCAGGGATATCCCTCCTCGTGGAATATTGGGGTGATTTTCGTTATGGGAAGAAGGGAACGTTGACGAGGATATCATACCGATACCGTCACAACAGGGTAGACTGGGGACTCATGTTACGCACACTGGTGGAAATGGGATTTGGTCAAAGGATGAGGGGATGGATAGCGACGCTGTATCAGGAGCCTAGGGCAAAAATAAAAATAAACGGTAGTCTCTCCCCAGCACTGACAATGAAAAATGGAACAAGGCAGGGGTGCCCCCTATCGCCACTCTTGTTCGTGCTCTCCTTAGAACCTCTGTTGGCCAGGGTGCGTAATTGCCCCGATATCGTAGGAGTTCAAATAGGAGAGGACGAACACAAACTTTCTGCGTTTGCAGACAACGTCCTCTTCTATCTGACAAACCCCAAAACCTCAATCCCAAAGTTACTAGACTTATGTACGCAGTACGGAGAAATATCAAACTTTAAAATTAATGAAGCCAAAACTGAAATCCTGAACATTAATATAAACAGGCGAGAAGAGAAGGATCTCAGAACGAGGCACCGATTCTCGTGGGTAAAAGAACTTAAGTATCTGGGTATCTATTTAGCAAAATCAACTAAAAAAATGTATGCGATAAATTTTATCCCCTTGTTAAATGAAATTAGGAAAGAAATAGGGAAGGTGAAAAATAGACCATTATCTTGGATAGGGCGAATTAACTATTGTAAAATGGTTTTACTTCCAAAGATTACCTACAGGTTTCAGATGATACCTATAAGTTTGCCTGGAATACTTTTCTCAGCTCTAAAGAAACAGATTATGAATTTTATTTGGAAAGACAGGAAACATAGAATTTCCCTTCAGACCCTAAGACAACCTAAAAATAAAGGGGGACTAGCGGTACCGGATATTAAAACATATTACGACGCAGTGATGATGGCGAGGGTGGTGGAGTGGGCCAGAGCCAGCAAAGAAAAAAGGTGGGTCAATATTGAAAATGAACTGTCAAAAACAAGGTTGGATAAGATCATATGGAACCCGCCTCAATTTAGGGCACTTGATAAGAATACACACGAGATAACAAAAAACGCACTAAAAATTTGGGACACAATATATAAAAAAATGGAAAAGGAATATAACTCACCCTTATTAGCATTAAAAAACAATGATTATTTTGCACCAGGTAAAACACAGATTGGAGGAAATTGGATAAAAAAGGACACTATGCAATTAAGAGATGTAATTAAAGATGGGCACCTATTATCACTACAAGAATTAAAAGAGAGAAAAAACCTTATAGAAATTAACGAGTGGAGGTATCAGCAGCTAGACCACTTTATTCATACTCTGACGCATCCACTGAGGTCAGGGGAACATTTGACCGAATTGGAAAAATTATGTACAACGGAGAAGGTCAAGGGATCTGTATCAAAACTATATAAGATCTTGTTGAAAGTGGACAGGCGAATGACTCCTCCATTCATTGAAAAATGGGAGAGGGAACTCGGGTCACAAAGAGATAGGGTCACAATAGATAAAATGCTGACTCTGGTACACTCCTCGGCGGTAGATAGCCGCACCGCGGAGATGAGTTATAAATGCATCACTGGGTGGTATATGACCCCAGACAAACTATCCAAATTTAAGGAGGGGCAAACAGGAGACTGTTGGAGGGGATGTGGTCTCCCGGGAAACATGGCCCACCTATGGTGGAAGTGCCCCAAAGTTGTGGAATACTGGAAAAAAATCCTGGGGTGCATAAATCAGAAATCACAAAGGGGAAAATAAAGTTGGACCCCTGGGTGGTACTGTTCCATGGGGGAGAGGAAGGAATTAAAAAATATAGAAAAACCTTAGAGCCACACCTACTTAACGCAGCCAAGAGGCTAATACCAAGAAAATGGCAAGAAGCGGATTGTCCCTCAATCTGGGAATGGATCGACTCGGTGGAAGAGACTTATAGAATGGAAGAACTGAGAGAGGGATTGGAAGGCAATAACATAGCACAAGATAAGAAATGGGAAAATTGGAGGACTTTTAAGAAATCTTGGAGCTATGCTGAAAAACTAAGGGAGGAGAGCTAAGATAACACCTTTAAAAAAAAAAAAAAAAAAAAGGGGAAATTTAGGTGGCAGCAGAGATTATTTAAGGTGAGATAGGGGGAGGAAAGGAGGGGAGAGGGAAGGGAGGGGGGAGGGAGAGGGGAGGGAGGGGGAGGGAGAGGGGAAGAGGGGAGGGAGAAGGGAAGGAGGGGAGGGGAGGTTAAGGGGACAAAAATGTAAATTTTAAATTTCATATTGAAAAAAAAAAAAAGAATAAGTAAAGTAAAAAAAAAAAAAAAAAAGAGACACACTAATGATGCGAAACCAAAATTAGAGACGCTAAGGGCTGGCAAACAGAACATGAGCGTAAAAACGCATACTCTATGTGGTTGGAGTCTGAAGTGATAAATAAAAAAAAAAAAAAAAACGGTGGGGCACGTCTCAGGGATGGAGTCCTCCTCGGTGGTCTGGTGGTAGTCTGGATCACCGGGTGTTAAGTGGGTGGGTCTGTGGTCAGTTAGGGTCCTCGAGGCGATGTTGCGGCTGGGGACATATTCTAGCTACAATGGTACCACAGGCCCAAAAAAGTGAGGAGGGGGTTGTCAGGGGGCTGACAACCAAGGAGTTGTAAAATGTTTTATTAAAATGTTAAAGTATTTAAATATTTGGTAATGATATATATATATATATTTATATATATATTTTATTTGGTTATTGTTAAATAAAGGCCTAACAGGCCATTTTAATCCAGCAGGTGTCAGTGTTGTTATTTTATAGTAAGTTAAGTGGGGTTGCTACGTGTGTTGTTTGATGCAGTAAGTTATCTGGCTGCCCTAGTCAAGACACGTACGGAGCCGTAGCGAAGCGTAGGTGTAGGACAGACATGACAGGGTGGAGGTAGCTTACAGTTGGGAAGAGGTTAAGGAAAATGGGGGTGGTTTAGCGTATAGTGTGAGTCTTACCTGATTGGGGGAGCATCGGAGGAGGGAGGAGTATTAGGCATACTTTGGGAGAGAGGAGGAGTTAGGCAGCAGTCTGGGAGAAGAATCCTTAGGGGAAAGTCCCGCCCTCCCGCCCCAGTGTTTTTGAGGTAGGTTTGTTTTTTCCTCTGTAGGTTGGTGTGCCTGAAGGGTTGCGGTGGGTGCCCTGACGTTTTTGGTAAAGAGACAGATGGTTGGGTAAAACGGTGGGGCACGTCTCAGGGATGGAGTCCTCCTCGGTGGTCTGGTGGTAGTCTGGACCACCGGGTGATAAGTGGGTGGGTCTGTGGTCAGTTAGGGTCCTCGAGGCACAGTAAGTTATCTGGCTGCCCTAGTCATGCATCTGAGCATGGTGAATAAATGAGAACTCTGCAACTAGCTGCACACCGACAGTCCTAGGCAGTGAGGCATTTACCGACCTGCAGCTGCACATACACACGCTGCCTATGCAGTGCCGGTGTTCTATCGATTTGTGCCCTTCGTTGAAAAGTGCCCACACATTTGCAGAATGAAAGGGCACTCCAGCTGAGTTGGCGATCAGCTGGAGTGACGTCAACATAGCGCATGCGCACAACGTAGGAGAGTTATTTTTGACGGGCGATACCATTTCACGGGCACAATTGAAAGCTATGCAAAGAGCAGAGGGACACCGTAGATGTCAGATTGTGACAATAATATTGAGGCACAATATGACAAATACGGTGTCCCCCCGCTGTTTGCATAGCATTAAATTGTGCCAGAGAAATGGTATCTCCCGTCGAAAAAAGGCTCCTACAATGTGCGCATGCGTTATGGAACGTCGCTCCAGTTGATCGATAACTCCGCTGCAGTGCCCTTTCCATACTGCTCATGCACTTTTTAAAGGCGGGCACATATCGACAGAACACCGGCTTCCTGGCTGGTTCGATCAAACACGTCCAAGGCAGCCCATTCTTATCTGCAACACTAGTTCTTGGACTGGGATGTCTGTTTAGAGATGGCACAGTCCTGCTGCCTGCATAGTACTTGGCTATGTTCGCATATGTATGACAGCCCTTGTTGAATCACCTCACCTTGTGACTTGTTAGCAAAGTTACAATGTACAGTCTGATCATTGACAGAGGGGAGACTGAGACATGATTGCAGCAGACTGAACTGAAACTCAAGAACTGTTTTTTTTTTTTTTTTTTTTTATGATAAAGTGTAGAGTTTTTTATTTTGTTTTACAGTATATTGTGCCATGTCAGGATCTTTTCAGACTAGTACAATTGTTCCATTTTATAAAGTGTTCCATTTTATTTTTCAGTTCTAACTAAAGTTGGCAGCTATAGGGTAGAAAGGATGAACCAGTATCTACAATCAGTTAATACTGCATAGAGAATGCGTACAATGTGTACAGGGTGAATGCAGGAGGCCAGGTGAGGGGGAGGAAGAGTGAGCTGCAGTTCAGGCCAAAAAGGGAATGTAATGGGAAACTTAGGATACTTTGGAACACAACCCACTTCCTGCTGCAGGCACAGCTCACATTTTTTAGCCACATGCAGATATCTGGCCCAGAACAGGTAAGCAGATTACTTATGCACTGACGGTTGTTGTTGCTCTCAGTATATCAGTATATATCAGAAGGGGATAGTCACCTGTAAAGCAACTGGAATAGGCAGCATGCATTTATTAAAGAGGACTAACCATGTTATTATTGGCCTGGTGTATCTAGTAATATAAGGTGACCAGATTTTTAACCACTTGCTTACTGGGCACATATACCCCCTTTCTGCCCAGGTGAAATTTCAGCTTCCGGCACTGCGTCGCTTTAACTGACAAAACAAAACTTACGTCCTTTTTTTCCCACAAATAGAGCTTTCTTTTGGTGGTATTTGATCACCTCTGCGGTTTTTATTTTTTGCGATATAAACAAAAAAAGAGCGACAATTTTGAAAAAATAAATAATATTTTTTACTTGTTGCTATAATAAATAGCCCAATTTTTCTTTTACTTTTTATTTTTTCCCTCAGTCTACATATGTTTGGTAAAAAAAAAAAAAAAATCGCAATAAGCGACTGGTTTGCGATTACAAAATAGGGGACAGAATTATTATTTTTTATTATTTTTTTTTTTTTACTAGTAATGGCGGCAATCTGCGATTTTTATTGGGACTGCGACATTATGGCGGACACATCGGACACTTTTGACACATTTTTGGCACCATTCACATTTATACTGCGATCAGTGCTACAAATATGCACTAATTACTGTATAAATGTGACTGGCATTGAAGGGGTTAACACTAGGGGGTGAGGGAGGGGTTAAATGTGTACCCTGCATAGTGTTCTTACTGTGTGTGTAGGGGGACTGACTGGGGGAGGTGACCGATCTGTGTCAAGGGACACAGATCGGTCTCCTCTCTCCCTGACAGGACATGGATCTGTGTGTTTACACACACAGATCCATGTCCTTGTCTCTGATCCATGTCCTTGTCTCTAGCGGACATCGCAGCTGCCAGACACACGCATCGGCATCTCAGTGATGCGGCGGGCACGCGCTCGCTCGCGTGCCCCCCAGTGGCCAGGAGGAGCAGAGCCGTAAAAAGACGTACGGCCGTCGGGAAGTGGTTAAAATGAAATCCTGGGACATATTGTTTTTTTTTACTAGTAATGGCGGAAATCAGCAACTCTCTGCCCATCACATCCTGCCAAGT
Source organism: Rana temporaria (assembly GCF_905171775.1). NCBI lineage: Eukaryota > Metazoa > Chordata > Amphibia > Anura > Ranidae > Rana > Rana temporaria. Next base: position 156,478,129 of record NC_053496.1, on the reverse strand, counting down.
CTTACTCTCCGTGCCCTAGCTACTACTGGGTGGGGAGCAGGGGAAAATCACTCCGCCAGGGAAGGCAAGGAGATAAGCAGGCAGGCGGCTGGCCGGGACTTGAGCCAAGACAGAAGAACATGCGAGTGGAGATGAATGGACATGCGCCCGAAACGTAAGAAATATTCCCTCCACTCCAACCAGCACATGATCATCAAAAAAGGGGCACAGATAACGGAAAAAAAATAGCTAGTAGGAGCGGGGGTGTGTAATTCAGAATTTTTTGTACCAACTGTCTGAAATTTCCCCAGCCCCTGTTCAAATCCAATCCGGAGACAAAACTGGGGACAGACTTGGTCCGGGGACAGTGTCCTTAATCCGGGGACTGTCCCTGAAACCCGGGGATGTCTGGTCACCCTATAGTAATACTTATTTTGCCTTACACATCAAAAAGCAGTCAAAGGGAATCAGTCAAAAGCCTTTTTCACACAAGTTTCAGCTTGTATAAGAGCAGCACACCTTTACAAAAGCATTCTGCAAACTTTATTGAAACTTTTAGGCTGGGTTCACACTAGTGAAGCCGGTTCACACATCTCCGCTGTGGCCGTGGAGTCGGTTGCACAGAGGTCCTGACATCTTTGGCTCAGTTTCAGGTCCGAATTCAGGCAAAAATTTGGACCTGATTCGTCCCTGAAACTGAGAACGGGGACACACCAGACCCCTGCTGTGAGCCGCGTTCGCACTAAGTGTGAATCTAACTTTAGTGCCCCTTCAGCTCCAGTTTGTAAATGCCGAACACAGATCCTAATGGGAGTGCTGATTGCCACTTTAAAAAAGCTACTAGCAGGCTTTCAGCACTGCTTGAAGCTTGTTGAAAGCCTGCTAGCAGCTTGTTTAAAGTGACAATCAGAACTCCCATTATGATCTATCTTTAAAATTTCCTTTGAAGGCTTGGAGAAAGCTGCTGGAAGCTTGGCGAAAGCTTTGCAAAAGCTTGCTGAAAATCTTATACAAGCTTGCTGTTCACATTGCTCTTATAGAAGGTAAAGCCCATGTGAAAAGGTCACAAAAAAAAGGTCCCCTTCCTCCTTTCTACATATAATCTATATTTCAACTTTCCTTTAGCGCTTCATCCACAATAATGATTTTCCTAACCTGTTCCTCCAAACTGGCTACCCTGAGAAAACTACTGAGCCACAGCTTCCCAGAGTCACTAAAGGTAAGTAGAAATATTTGTGCTTTAAAAGCTGTGTACAGCACATAATCCTCACAGTGTCCATCCTGCAGGTTTATGGAGCATTGCATTATGTGATTGACAAAAACCCATTCAGACTGCAGGTCCTGGTGGACCAGTGGCCGGACTTCGCTTCTGTCATTTGCCGCCCCTTCCTGGAGGTAAGTTTCTCAGAGGACTAGAGCAGTTAAAAGGCAGTTTCTACATTTTTAAACTGACCTTTGACACCTGCTTTTTTAAGATTTATAATTTTAATTAATTAATTTTAATAAAAGACAACATAGAGGAATTTTTACTAGAAAACTATATTTTAAGCAATAGTCAGCATGGATTCACCAAAGCTGCAAACAAATATGATTTCTTTTTAGGAAGTAAGAAAAATGTACACAACGGAGTAGCTGTGGATATCATATACTTGTATCTTGCAATGCTTTTGACAAAGTTCACCACACACAGCTAATGGGCAATTAAAGTCTTCGGGGTTAGAAAATCCAGCTTGTAAATGGATATGTAGCCAAGTTTTAGGCCCGCTCTCTCCACTCACTTTCCGCCTGCTGCTGTTGGCAAGACATCGGCTTGAAGAGCGAGCTGGGTTCCTCTCTCCCCTCACTTACTGCCCTGTGCAGTGACAGAGCATGAGATGTGGGCTGAAAGTAGCTGTGCTGAGGGACTCTCTGCTTTAACTTCCCTGTGTCCAAGGGGCTCCATTTGAAGAGTCCCCCCCATCCCCCTGCCCTACTAGCAAGCAGCGGCAGTGGACCAAACAGGGGAGGAGGAGGATCATAGGACCTGTTGTCTCCTTTGGAGCAGTACAATATGAAATAATGGGAGCTTGTACTACAGTGCCCACCAAGTCTATGCCGGGAGAAAGAAGGACGGTTCCCAGGCAAATTGTCCAGTGAGAGGCAGTGCAATGCAACATAGAGGATGGAGCTGACAGGACCATTCCAGAGAAAAGAGAGAGTGAGAGAGACTGCGCCACTGGAAAGTCCTCTGCTGTGCCGAGGACCAGAGAGTGTAGAGATATGACTGGGTGCCTCAGGCAACCCAGTGTGAGCAAACACCTAACCAAAGGGAATTGACTGTCCTCATGCATGCCAACAGTACCATTGGACTCCAACATTAGCCAGACTAAAGACTGGCCATTACAGTTGTAGCACAGAGTGGTACCTCTCAAGAGACATTGTACTTGACTTTTTTTTAGAGTGCACTCTAACCCAGTTGTTGTTCACATTGCAGTTAATGTTTATATGCACCGTTTATGGCGGAATTTCCTGCTTCATGTGTTGATTCCAGTGGTACAGAACTCTATTCTAAGTTACTTCAGCATACCTATTACATTGTCTAGCAGACTGTGTCTGAATGTACATTATGTGTGCTTATTTATGCTCAAACTACCCTTTATTCTAACCCGTACCAATATAATAAGTTAATTTAACACTAAACGGTCTTGTGTCTATTTTCTGGTAGTAGTTCACAGCAAAGGTAAAGGTATCTATACTTGTGTCCTTATACTGTATGTGCTTGCAGTCAATTTTATTCAACCAGGTATGTCAGAGGGGCTGAGGTTGTTCTTGGAATGGAGGCACAGAAGAGAGAACCCAAAATTACCAAGCAGCTTCTCCAGGGGTAGTGCAACAGATAGAAAGCTGAGTAAAAGACTGTATTTACAGAGTGCAACGTTAGTAAGGGTAGAGTGGCAAATTAAAACAACATAAATAGGATCACCAATTGGAGCACAGGTGATGCTGTAAGAGACATCACAAACCGCAAGGCACAAACTGTACATATTCAACTACAAAAGAGACTGGGAGAATCTCCATTGGTAACATATGTGATAGATCTGGATAACATTTCTATTTGATAAGTTGAGTAGAGGGAATAGGGCACTCTAAAGCCCAAGACAGTGGTAAAAGGTGGGAGAGAAAAGTGAAGCATGCTACCAAGATGCTCGAGATCCATGCCTGGCTGCAAAAATTAAGAAGACAGAGAGGAGGGAAAACTTGCCTTGGAAGAAAAGGGAGAGGTGACGGTGGTGACATCTGGAGAATCCTGTGTGGGCCAGTTGGTTACAAAATACAAAGCTGTCCACCGAAAATGGTCAAATGGAGAGTAAAGAATGGTCAAATGGATCCCATATCTTCAGAAATTTGGTGTGGGTTTCAGTAAGTATGGATGTGAGCTTCTCGATGAGCATGGTTCCCTGGAGTGGTTGTCACCAAGCCAGGGTCTGCCGGGCTGCCAAGAAAGCACCTATGTTTGAACATTCACCTGACAATGGGAGATATGAGCCTGAGACAAATAAACATTTAGTAGATTTCTAAGAATGCTGAGAGCTCTGTGGTTTAGCTGAAGAGGGAAGATGAAACTGTAATTATCTGCTTTTGGACATGCTGTCTTTGACTGAAACCAAGGAAAAGGTGGGATCAGTGCTCAAACTCATTCACTTGTGGCTTGAGCTTCTGAGCTCTGTAAACAATGGGTAAAACATGAAAAGGACAACCAACAGGGTGGTTGTATAGAAGTCAATTGGTAGATTGGCCCATAAATGTTCGAAATGTGATCAGTCCCTCCTGAACCAGCGGAATTGTGATATATGGTATGGTATGACCATGTATGCCGGCTTAAAGCTTCCCCTGCTGGCTGGGTATCAACTCGTCCTGCTGTCAATATGTATGTGGGTGGGGCCCACTCACCCCACGCACACTGGAAAAGGGGAGGTACTTTTCCACTCCTCCTCTCTTGTGTACACGCTCATCAATGCCTGGGACCAACCGGAGCTACGTTTATATGAAAGTCAACATTAAGGCGGTACCCCGGCTTAGAAATGAGCCATTCATTGTTGTAGTGATATAATAGTGTAGTGTCCAGTCCTCTTAGATAATTGATATCTTAAGTATTATATGATGACTATAAATTTGTTGTTCCGCAGCAACGCAGGTTCTCCAGAGAACTGTACACAAGCGCGGACCTCATGGGAGGTAGTATACCGACCCCCTCGTTACCAGAGGATCTGTCACCTGAGCCTGTCTGACTGCTATTCACAACCCATCATTTCTTGGTTACCTGTGACAACTATTCTCTGCTGAGCTAACCCTTTGTGGTGGCTTTCCCCTCTACCTCTTGTGTGATTTTCAAGCCTTTGAATAACTTTAGACCATTCTTAGAACAGTAAAAATACTTAACAGAAGTTCTCGTGGCAGTACAAACTCATAGTACAAGGACCACAGTCTCATAAATAACATTCACAGCATCTTACTAAATAATCTTGGGCAGACCTTGTCAGTAGATTCCCTTAGGGGTAGTCGAGAGTTGCTCCAGAATTAACTCTTCCCAAGCTGGGTGGCCCAAACAGCAGCACACCAAGTAGGCACTTCCCTACAAACACGCTCTATTACTGGCATCTAGAGTTGGCCCTTCTCTCTATTGGCCTGCAGATGTGCAGAGGAGCATATAAGGTTGATATAATGTCAAATGCAGCTACTTACACTAGTTGCAATACAAATACACCTAATAATTTTCTTAATAAACACCACTAATTATTAGCTGTTTTTTAAAACTTTTTGGAGTTTAGCTTTAAATTGTCTTCAAACAAAGATGAGATAAAAATGTATAATCCAGTCATCTAATCATAGAACTAGTTTTTATCACCAGCTGGTGCACATTTTTACTGAAACTGTGTTTTTATCACAAAAGAGGTTGAGATGCTTCAAAAGGGAGGAGAAAATGTCTTTAGGACCTTTTATGTGGATTTCCTTTGCCTCTAGGAGATGAAAAACCCATTGGATCAATACACCAACACCTATTTTGTGTTCAGTAAAGACCCAAAGAGCCTGAGTCACATGCTGCAAGATCCACAGACTGTAAACTGGAGTCAGAAGTTTCAGATACAAGGTGAGAGCTATACAAGCTGTTCAGGGAACATTTTTTTTCTTATCTTTTTGCAACGAGGTAAATATGAAAATACGTTGTAAAACAGCAGTTTAAGGGCTTGCGTATTGTACACTACAGCAGTTAAACTCAGAGGCGTAACAAGAACCTTCAGGGCCCTGGTGCAAGGAACCATGAAGGGCCCCCTGACTTCTGGTCCTGGGGCCCTTTCCAATTATACTGGGGTCCTTTTCTTTAGCAGTACACAGTATATATATATATATATACACTATACATATCTTTTGTGATTAAATAACAATTCTAACTGTATATATTTATTCACAAGAGTCCCTCCTTACATGAGAGTTCACAGAGTTACACTTTACATCTGAATACGCAGAGTTCCACTGCACAAGTGGAGCAGACACAAATCTGTCATCTGCCTGCTTAGTGGGGGTCAGCGGAGAGATTCCCCACTGAGCAGGCAGATCCGCTTGGCAGAGTCTGCCCATGTGAAAGGATCCTAAGGGGGAGCTTGTGGATTGTAATGTAAAGGAGAAAGGTGTGTTTACTTTGCACCTCGTGAAATTGTGCAAATAGCAATTAAATATGAATGAATAAAAATACAGCTGCTGGCCCTACTAAAGTGATAATGTGCTTTAGATCAAGTGAAAAATAGGTAAAGGGAGAGCTCAAGTAAATAAATCTACAAATTTAAGAAAATACAAACAATAATGTGCAAATAAGTGGGATATACAGGTATGCAGAAAATAACAGAGGAATCGAAAATAGTGTTTTCCCATTTATTATAAAAATACAATTTTTAAATGCCAAATGGCTTGCTTACATGTAAAGGGCCTTAGACCGGCACAGAGGCTGAATGCGTGTCTGGTGGCTGAATGGCACCTCGTGGCTTTCACTCATAATTCGCGTGCGTTCCACCTCGCTCCGTACACAGACCAAAGGGACCGGAAGTGACGTGACCAAGGCTCGCCTCATCATGCGTTTTGTAAGATTTTACGTCATCAGGAACGCTTATAAGGAAGTTATCTTGTCTGTTCAGCATCCATCATTGTCAGCAGGCAGTGTCTTGCACACAAGCGCATCAGACCTATTTTTTAGTTAAATTGGTAAATTTTATCTGGTAAGCAGGATTTATACTTGAGCACTTTGGGTGACCAATTGTTCAGTTGGTGAAGATTTACCTTTTGAATTCCTTTGATAAGATTGATCATACCTCACAGGAAGAGTCACTTGTTTAGGACTTTCTGTTCTCTGTTATTACCATTGATGAACTGTTGAATATTAATTACCATTTATATATATATATATATATATATATATATATATATATATATATATATATATATATTGTGGCAGAGCGAGGTTATGTGAACAAAAAGAGAATATGGGATTCCCACCTAATTTAAACTACTGCAGTACTCACCGTTATTATCGGGGGGTGCAATCTGATATGGAATATGACAACAAAAATGAAAAAATAAAAAAGGAAACAGACTGCTGCACACCCTAAAGAGTTAACTACAAATTTATTGAAGCTATACGAGCGAGGTGATGTCCCAATGAAGATAGGATTAAAGTGGACACAGAGGCTGCATATCGGCTGAGTGCAGAGCTGCAGAGCTTAAATTTAAAAACTCTGGCAGTTTTCTCAGATTTTTCTATTTCTACATGGGGCTCTGTGGCTTGGAGATCCTTCAGAGATATGGGTGGGACGGGATCTCCAACCCTGTGTCCGGGTTTTAAAGACAGCCTGCAGGGTGTGTGCCCAGGTGCACACAGCTCATATAATGAAGGGCTGGGGAGAGCAGAAGTGAGAGGAAGGTGGCGTTGGAGCAGTGGCTTCTAGTGTCTCTGTGTTGGGATAGACATTTAATAAACGTGGGCTACCAGGCCCTTAATGATACATGCCTGTTTGGTGTCAACTCACTACACGAAAACGCATCTACCACGAGAGCTAAACACCCCCAATATCACTATATATATATATATATCTTTAAATTAAGTATAATATCCTATATGATATGATATTTATATTGGTTGTTTATCACGAATTGAAAAATATAAATTTCACCACATCCTGTTGTCTGCATCAACGGATGAGTCCAGTAGCGATGAACTCTGGTCCTTTGCGCAATTTTTTACTTCTACGGAGCCTCAGCAACAGCAACATCAGAAGTATTTCCTCACACATGCTCATGATGGGATCCATAGTGAAAACACCAAAAATAAGACAGTTATCTACAAGCACACTGCTCTGTCTGCTGCTCCCCTCTCTCCTCTCACAGAATGGCTGAAATCGTTAATAGTTTACTTGTTTTTCATGCATTGTGGGCATTTGGGAGGGTCTCCTGAGGTTATCATTAACCACTTAAGCTCCAGAAGATTTCCCCCCTTAATGACCAGGCCATTTTTTGCGATACGGCACTGCGTCGCTTTAATTGACAATTGCGCAGTCGTGCGACCTTGTACCAAAACAAAATGTACGTCCTTTTTTCCCCACAAGTAGAGCTTTCTTTTGGTGGTATTTGATCACCTCTGCAGATTTTATTTTTTGCGCTATAAACAAAAAAAGGGCGTAAATATCCCCCCAAAAAAAAGAAATAAAAATGTATTCATCAGTTTAGGCCAATATACATACTTTTACATTTCTCTGGTAAAAAAAAAAATCATAATAAGGTATATTGATTGGTTTCAGCAAACGTTATAGCGTCTACAAAATAGGGGATAGATTTATGGAATTTTTTTTATTTATTTTTTCACTATCTGGACTGAGACTTTGCGTCGGACAAATCAGACACGTTTTGACACTTTTTTGGGACCATTGACATTTATGCAGCGATCAGTGCTTTAAATAGCCAGTGATCACTGTATAAATGTCACTGGCAGGGAAGGGGTTAACACTAGGGGGCGCTCAAGGGGTTAAATGTGTTCCCTATGTGTGTTCTAACTGTGGGAGGGATGTGGCTGACTAGAGGAGGAGAGAGATCGTTGTTCCTACTTGGTGGCAACACACGATTGGTCTCCCCTTTCCTGACAGAACCGTGATTTGTGGGTTTACACACACAGATCCCGGTTCTCGCTCTTTCACGAGCGATTGCGGATTGCGGGTGCCTGGCAGTCATTGCGCCCGCCAGGCACGCGCATCAGCTCCAGGGACACAGCACCTAGAGCATCTTAAAGAGCCAACGTACAGCTATGACGGTTCAGGCAGGGGAGCCAACCTGCCGCAGTATAACTGCAGTGGCTGGTCAGGAAGGGGTTAAAAAATGCTTCTAACCTCAAATGAAAAGCATAAATGAAACTATAATGCCATGGGGTCTTTTTTATTTTACTGTTAAATTAAAGGGATGTTCCAGCCTTTTTTTAAGTTTATTAAAAGTCAGCAGCTACAAAAAGTGTAGCTGCTGGCTTTTAATAAACAGACACTTACCTGCTCAACGGTTCCAGCGACGCGCCGGCCAGGGCTCCGCTCCTCGCCCCCCGTGTTAGCACCCGGCAGTGACAGCTTTCGACTTCACGGCCGGGCACCCACTGCGCATGCGCGAGCGGCGCGGCGCCATCCGATTGGACAGGCGCTCGCCTACAGGAAGGGGCTGCAATAAGGCGATTAAGCTATTCGCCTTACCAGCTGCTCGGCGGAAGGAGGAAGTGGGACAGGAAGTCCCACTCCTCCAGACCCCCCACTCCCCCCCCAAAAAAATTACATGCCAAATGTGGCATGTAAGGGGGGAAAGGAGTGGATTAAGCGGAAGTTCCATTTTTAGATGGAACTCCGCTTTAATATTAAAGGCTAATAATTTGTTTTCAAAATAACATAAATGTTATACTTACCTGCTATGTGCAATGGTTTTGCCTAGATCAGCCCTGATCCTCCTCCTCTAGGGTCTCCCCGTTGGCGCTCCTAGCTCCCCTCCAACCCCCGCCGAGTGCCCCCTTAGCAAGCATGCTCGCTCCTGAGCTGTGCTCAGTGTGTCCATAAGAGCCCACTTCCTGCTCACTTGTCACTGGCTCTGATTGAGAGCAATGGGAGCCAATGGTTCCTGCTGCTGTATCTGAGCCAATGAGGAGGCAAAGTGCCGGGAGATCTTTGGCTATCATGCACATCACTGGATCAGGATGGGGCTCAGGTATGTATTGAATAAAATATATTGATGAACGGATTTTCCCAGGTGGGGTTATTAGGCAGCTAGTGTAGAAGAATATAATACCATGTAGTAAAAAATTATATTTATTCACATGATAAAAAATCGGGCAAGAATGAAATAGCAAAAGTGGATAGAATATGAGCTATGACAAGTACACAGCCAGCGTTTACATAGATATGCAATAGAGTACACAAATAGTGTTTATACAGCCAAAAATATGTATTGTAGCATAAACAATCTAACAAACGTTTCGACCTACAAGGTCTTCTTCAGACAGTTGTGTAACTAAAAGGGAACACATATTGATTAGACATCTCATAGTCATTCAAATAATAAGAGGTACACTTTTAGAATTTGCATCTACATTTACAAAAAACCTATGAAATAGGAGACTAGTATATGAAAAAGAGACAATATGTTCTATATTTGTAATAAAATAAAATGAAATTTGTTTGTCTATTTACCTTAATAAGGTGTCTCAGTGTTAATACTGTGAGCCTGTAGAGCAGCACCGCATCGCCCACTCAAAAATGATCCACAACCCAGGCAATAAATCGGATCCCCACGCCGAATTAGACCCCTCGCTCGACACCACAGGGGGTCACCTCCAAACGGGGCTGGGTCAAAGATGGAAAGATCATGCAAAGACCCAGGAGGGGTGTGGAATTGTTGGCAGAAGGGAAGAAGTTTAATAAAGAGGCCTGTAAGCAGAATAGCAACATTGGTACTCTGAATGGTATATTTGTACATACATATACAGGCGTATATTAAGGGATATAGTGGTTAAGGCTCTGGAGTGGGAGGTAGAAGTTGACAGAATAAACCTTATGTGGCTTAAAAAGAATAAGAAGTAAGTGCTCAGGAGTGCTAGATTGCAAATTTAAAATAATATGTCTCAAAAATAAAGAAACAAAGTTCTCCCTAAAGAGGGAAATGGGGAATAAAATATATTAGGGGGCTGTGAGGGGAAGCTGCATGCAGAGGGTTTTTTACCTTAGTGCATTAAAATGCAATAAGGTAGAAAAAACCTTCTGCCTTGACAACCACTGTAAAGTGGTTGTAAAACCTTACAGACGACTTTTACCTACAGGTAAGCCTAGATGTTATGACCCTGAAAATGATAAGACTCTACTTAGTGTTTAGACCGCAGGTGTAGAGGCTTATCAGAAATCAACCACCACTTCACTCTCACTGAACAATAAGAGTTTGGGGTATTATCATCATATCCTCTAATGAAGGTAACACATAAAAGTAGTAGCTTAATTCCTCTTAAGCTTAATTGATGGACACAATCCAGATACTATAAGCATAAATCTAATTTAGGTATTTGCATCAAATAAAGGTAGTAGAAATTACTGGTATTGTAGTATCTCACCGCACAGGTATAAATAGTATGAAGTACTCCGCTGTATCTGGTGCTAGTATATAGTAATAAGTATAGAGTCAAGGATATAGTTCAGGCATATACTAGCAATCACTATTAGCAACAAGCTGGTATTACATATACTTGCGGTTTAGGAGGTGGTCTGTACCAGGAAAGTCCGCACAGGTGTTGATGGTACCTTATACAGCAGTAATGTGGTTTAGATATACTTGCGGTTTAGGAGGTGGTCTGTACCAGGAAAGTCCGCACAGGTGGTGGTGGTATCTAGCCTGTAGTGAGCAATGGTGGTGAATCTCCAACAGAAGGTAGTGATGTCTTGGGTCTCTGAACAGGTGCGCTGTGAAGAGAGGTGCTACAGGGACTCTGTAGCTCGTTCTGGGTTCCCAGGTGGCGGCAGGGTCCAACAGGAATATCCGAACACCCTGCCGCCATTCCCGGGAGTTTAAATAGCCCGGGCAGTGGCTGAGCTGAGCGCCGCACGCTGGAACGCACTTCCGCGTTCCAACGTGGAGCGCAGACGTCCGCGCACCGGAAGTGACGCGGACGTGTATCTGAATGGAGCGCAGCTGTCATAAGTGACAAGTCTGCGCTCCATGTGTAAGGAGTAACGCTGACAGCGTTACATACCCCCCTCCTCAAGGGGGCACCTCCGGAGCGCCCAGTGAGACATGGTTTATCAGGATATTTATGATGAAACTGCTTAATGAGCCGAGGAGCATGAATATTTGAAGAACATTCCCAGGAATCATCTGTGGGAGAATAGCCTTTCCAACGAATCAAATATTGAATAGAGGATCCTCTTTTCCTAGAATCAAGAATCTTCTCTACCTGATATTCAGTTTCACCAAAAACTTGAATTGGAGGAGGAGGTTGTGGATCTCTATTTGGAAAGGGGTTAGATTTATAAGGCTTAATTAGTGAAACATGGAAAGATGGATGAATCTTCCAATCTGGAGGTAGAAGTAATCTAACAGCATTTTTATTTATTACATGAGAAATTGGGAAAGGTCCTGTATATTGACGACCAAGTTTCTTTGAAGGAATATTAAGTCGCAAATTCCGAGTGGATAACCATACCAAATCTCCAATCTTGTATGGAGGTGATATTGTTCTATGAGAGTCGTAATATTTCTTTTGTCTAATTTGAGCAGCCTTTAGATTAGAACGGAGAGTGTTTAAAGTGTTTTTTATGGTTGATAAGAAATTCTCAACAGCCGGAACATTATTTGGAGAAAAAGTAGAAGGTAAACTATTAGGATGAAACCCATAATTTGCGTAAAAGGGTGAAAACTGAGAAGATGAATTGGAAGCATTGTTATATGCAAACTCTGCATGTGGAAGTAAGTCAACCCAGTCATCTTGAAGATGGGTGCAATAACAGCGCAAATATTGCTCAAGTGTTTGGTTAACACGTTCCGTTTGCCCATTTGTTTGGGGATGATAAGCAGTAGATCTACGATGATCTATTTGTAATGTTTGGCAAAGGGCTCTCCAAAACTTGGAAATAAACTGTGATCCGCGATCCGAAATGATTTGGGATGGAAGACCATGCAATCTAAGAATATTAGATACAAAAGCCCTTGCTGTTTCTTGAGAAGTGGGTAACTTTTTCAAAGGTACAAAATGGGCCATCTTGGTTAATATGTCAACAGTGACCATGATGGTGTTAAATCCATTTGATCTAGGAAGATCTACTATGAAATCCATGGATATAACATCCCAAGGTCTGTCAGGTATTGGGATGGAAGTTAATAACCCATAGGGTGGTTTCCTTGAATGTTTGTTGATTGCACAAGTGTGGCAAGAACTCACATAGTCATGAACAATTTTTGTCATATGGGGCCACCAATAATTTCTCTTCAGTAGAAGAATGGTTTTACTAATACCAGGATGACCTGCAAGTGGGGCATCGTGGAGTTGTTTTAATAGTGTGAGTTGTAAACTTGGTGGAACATAGATCTTGTCGTTGAAAGTTAATAGTCCATTAGACTGCTGTTGTAGACCTTTAGGGAGTTGAGATTTATCTTTAGAAAGAGTTTGAATGAGCAATTTATCGAATGTCAAAGTTGTTCCAATAAATCGGTTGGAAGGAATAATGGAAAGTGGTGGAATGTCCATGGATTGATCTTCATTCATACGAGATAAAGAATCTGCTTTGATATTTTGAGTACCAGGGAGGTATGAGATGACAAAATCAAAACGATCAAAAAATAAACTCCATCTGACTTGACGGGCAGAAAGAGTTTTACAAGTTTTGAGATGCTGTAAATTACGATGGTCAGTGAGGATAGTGATAGGGTGTGTAGAACCCTCCAGAAGGTGTCTCCAGTTTGCGAGAGCGTCTTTTATTGCTAACAGTTCTTTCTCTCCAATCGGATAATTCTTTTCAGCTGGTGATAAAGTTCTGGAATAAAAGGCAACAGGATGTAGTGGGTGTGATAATGTGGGTCGTTGGGAAAGTACAGCACCCAAGGCAAAATGTGAAGCATCAACTTCCAACGTAAAATGAAACATTGGATTGGGAAGTTGGAGAATGGGAGCTGAAGAGTAACTAAGCTTAAGTGTTTCAAAGGATTTTTGTGCTTCCTTGGACCAAATGAAAGGTATCTTAGAACTGGTTAAACTAGTAAGTGGTCTCACAATTGATGAGAAATTTTTAATGAATTTTCTATAATAATTAGAAAATCCAAGGAATCTCTGAAGGGCCTTTCTGGACTGGGGAGAAGGCCAAGACAAAATGCAATCCACTTTAGTATGGTCCATCTGAACTCCATCTGGAGTGATTTGATAACCAAGAAAGGAGATAGTAGTCTGACTGAAGACGCACTTCTCAAGTTTCGCATATAAAGAGTGAATTCTGAGTCTATCCAGAATCCAACGCACATGTTTGTGATGTTCCTCGAGAGTATCAGAATAAATTAATATGTCATCTAAGTAGATAACAACACAAATGTCAAGCAGATCATGAAAAATATCGTTAATAAACCACTGAAAAGTTGCTGGGGCATTACATAAGCCGAAAGGCATTACACAATACTCGAAAAGCCCGTATCGAGTTTTAAAAGCAGTTTTCCACTCATCTCCAGAGCGGATTCTTATGAGATTATAAGCACCTCTGAGGTCTAGCTTTGTGTAGATCTTAGCTGTTTGTAACCGTTCAATAAGTTCTGGAATGAGTGGTAATGGATATCTATTCTTTATTGTGATGTTATTGAGGGATCGATAATCTATTATCGGTCGAAGTGATCCATCCTTATTTTTTACGAAAAATAGAGCTGCACTGGCAGAAGAAGTGGAGGGCCTTATAAATCCTTTTTTAAGGTTCTCATCCAAGTAATCTTTTAGGTGTATAAGCTCTGGTTGTGAAAGGGGGTAGATCCGAGCGGTAGGGATAGGACTGTCAGGAATTAAGTCAATAGGACAATCGTAAATCCTATGTGGAGGGAGTTTATTAGCGTTAGTCTTACTGAACACATCAGCAAAATCTTGTAAGTAATCTGGTAAATTAGTAGGATTAATCTCTGAGAAGGAGATGATACATGGAGGATGACAAAATTCTGTACAGTAAGTAGACTGTAAAGAAAGAGATCTTGTGGGCCAAAGAATAGTAGGCTGATGAAGATGCAGCCATGGTAGACCTAAAACTATAGGGAAAACTGGAGATGAAATAATATCAAAATTGAGAGTCTCTGTGTGGCCAGTGGGACAAGAAACTATTAAAGGATCTGTCTGAGATGTAACTGGACCGAAAGAAGAGTTAGAACCATCAATAAATGTGAGTGACACTGGAATCTGCTTTAACACACTGGGAATTTTAATTGCTTTCACAACATTTCTTTCTTTTTTTTTTTATTTTTTATTTTTTTTTTCCTTACTTCAGACTTCACCTAGTAGAGTTTTACCTGGAGCGCACAAGTTTTCTCACCGGCCCTTTAGCGTCTCCTTTTTGGCTTCGCATCATTAGTAAGGGTGAAGATTTATCTTGCTTTTTTCTTTTTATTTTATTTATTTTTTTTTTTTTTTTCTTTTCCTTTTTTTTTTTTTTCCTTTTTCCCCTTAGTTTAATAGTTTATTATAATATAATTTATATGTGTTTGTTTTAACAAGATTCAAAATATCCTATCTTCTTTTCCCATCTTTGTTCCCCTTCCCTCCCCTCCCCAGGTCTTCCCTCTCCCCACGACAGCCTCTTTATCTATCTCTTCCGGAATCTCAAGTGTCAGCCCTTAGATTTTCGACATAGCACCAAGACCTCTTAAAAGCTCTCCATCCTTCCCATTTCTTGCTTTGACCCTTGTTGTTCCCTTCTATTTCTTCCCTTAGTTCTTCCATCGAGTATGTTTGTTCCACCGCGTCAATCCATTCCCATATCATGGGGCATTCTATCTCTTGCCATTTTCTAGGAATTAGCTTCTTTGCCGCGTTTAACAAATGCGGTACCAGGGAGTCCTTGTATTTTTTGATCCCTTCTTCCCCTCCATGAAAGAGAATGGTCCATGGGTCCTTCTTTATTTTACTTTTTGTGATTACTTCTATAAGTTCCAATATCTTCTCCCAGAATCTCTTTATTTTGGGACATTCCCACCAAAGGTGGGCCATGGTTCCTGGGGTCTCGCATCCCCTCCAGCAGTGTCCTGATTGGTCTTCTTTAAATTTCTGTAATTTGTTCGGTGTTATGTACCATCTAGCAATACATTTGTAGTTCATTTCAGCGGTTTGACTATCAACCGCGGAGGAGTGTACCAGTTTCAACATTTTCTTTAGTTGGGTCCTGTCCTGTTGTATTCCAAGTTCCCTTTCCCATTTTTCAATGAAAGGTGGGATCTCCCGCTCGCCATTCTCCACCAAGATCCTGTACACCTTTGAGATGGTGCCTTTAGAGGTCTCTGTAGAGCATAATTTTTCCATCTCCGTTAACTGGTCGCCTGATCTCAGTGGAGGTGTTAACTTTTGCACAAAATGACTGAGCTGTTGATATCTCCAATCATTGATATCCATCAAACTTTTTTTTTGTTTTAATTCTATAAGTGTTATCAAGTGTCCGTCTTTAATTATATCCTTTAGTTGTGCCGTGTCTTTCTTTATCCAATTTCCTCCCACTTGTGTTTTCCCTGGTGCAAAATACTCATTATTTTTCAGTGCTATAAGGGGTGAATTAAAGTCCTTCTCTGTTTTTTTATATACCGTGTTCCATACTTTAAGTGCATTTTTAGTAATCTCATGTGTTTTCGTGCTTAATTCTCTAAATTGGGGGGGGTTCCATATTATAGCTTCAAGCTTCACCTTTGATAGTGTGTTTTCCAGACCCACCCACCTTTTTTCTTTGTTGACCCTGGCCCACTCCACCACTCTCGATATTATTACCGCTTCATAATATTTTTTAATGTCCGGTACTGCAAGCCCTCCCTTGGACTTCGATTGTTTCAACGTCTGTAAGGAGATTCGATGCTTCCTGTAGTTCCATATATAATTCATGATTATTTTTTTCAGTGTGTTAAACATAGATCTTGGAAGAGCAATAGGGATCATCTGGAATTTATAAACAATTTTGGGTAGTAGGACCATTTTACAGAAATTTATTCTCCCTATCCAGGATATGGGTCTGTTTTTTACCCTTTTTATTTCAGCCTTTATTTCATCCAGGAGAGGTATGTAATTAGTTTCATATATTTTTTTTATAGTACTTGCTAGTCGAATTCCTAAATATTTAATTTCCCTCATCCAGGGGAATTGGAAAGTTGATCTTAATAATCTTTCCTCTGTCCTATTTATATTAACGTTTAATATTTCTGTTTTTGTAACATTTAGTTTAAAATTTGAAATTTCCCCATATTGCTTACATAAGATCAGCAACTTTGGGATTGATGTTATGGGGTTCACCAAGTAAAAAAGTACGTCATCTGCGAATGCTGATAGCTTGTGTTCCTCTTCCTCTGTCTTCACTCCTTCGATGTCTACATTTTTACGGATCATAGCCAGGAAAGGTTCAAGGGACAAAACGAACAAAAGGGGGGATAAAGGACATCCCTGCCTTGTTCCGTTCTTCATTAGAAAGGATTCTGAGAGGCTACCATTTACTTTTATCTTGGCCGTTGGGAATCGGTAAAGGGTCTTGATCCATTCTAGCATCCTCCGTCCGAAACCCATTCTGTCTAAAGTTTGTATCATGAGTCCCCAGTCTACCCTGTCGAACGCTTTTTCCGCGTCTATCGACAGGAATAGACCTGGGGATCCATTATCTTTTATTTTTTGAAGAATCAGAAGGGCTCTGACGCCATTGTCTCTTCCCTCCCTCCCCTGGACAAAACCTGTCTGGTCGGGGTGAATTAGTTCTACCATATTCTGTTTGATTCTCTCTGCCAGTACTTTCGCAAACAATTTCGTATCGGTATTCAGGAGAGAGATCGGTCTATACCCGGAACAGCTTTTAATATCTTTGCCTTCCTTTGGTATGACTGTAATGATAGCCTCTAGGGCCTCTCTACTCATACCAAAATCTCCTCCTAGGCCATTAAAATATCTGCATAGTACTGGCAGGAGAATCTCCTTACATTTTTTATAATATATGGCCGTAAAGCCGTCTGGCCCCGGACTTTTACCCAACGCACATCCTTTCAAGGCTATTTGAATTTCTTTTTCTGTAATTGGCCTGTCCATTATCAAGCTGTCATTTTGGTTCATTATTGTCAGTCCAGCTGCATTGAGGAATTCTGAGGTCTTATCTTTTTTCTCCTCCTCTGATCGGATTGTCTGTTCGACTGCGTATAGTTTTTCATAATATGCTCTAAAGGTTTCAGCAATATCTTTTGTTGTATGTGCCTCCTGTCCATTTTCTTTTTTGATCTTCTCTATATAGTTCCTTGTTTTCTTCTTCTGAACCATCCTGGCTAGGTGTTTATGTGTTTTATTTCCCCATTTGTATCTTTCCTTTGCGATGAGGTTGAACTCTCTTCTTGTTTCCTGGTCCATAAGTTCTTTAAGTTCATTTCGTTTATTCACCAAGTCCTGGTATAGTTCTTGTTTCATTCCCGTTATTTTGTGTTTCTGTTCTAATTTGAATATTTCCGTGATTAACTCGTCTTTTTTGTGGCTTTTTTCTTTTTTTTTCCTTGCTCCTTCCGAAATTAGAGTCCCTCTTATTACCGCTTTGTGTGCGTCCCATAGTGTTGCTGTCGAAGTTCCCTCTATGTCGTTTAGCCTAAAGTATTCTTCAAGATCTTTTTTTATCCTTGTTAAGCTGGAATCCTCCATCAGAAGCTCCTCATTGAGTCTCCAGATTTGTCTTGGCTTCTGGTTTCCCTCTATTTTCAAGGATATGCTAATTGGGGCATGATCGGATACTGTGATCGATTCAATTTTGGTTTCAACTACCATTTCTAGAGTGTTATGATCTACTAAAAAGTAGTCGATTCGAGAATAGCTTCCGTGTACCGATGAAAAAAACGTGTAGTCTCTCTGTTCGGGATTTAGAGTTCTCCATATATCCACCAGTTGGTTTCCATGGAGGCTTTTTTTTAACTTTCTTATCTGTGTGTTCTTAATTTCCTGTGTCTGTGGTGTCTTGTCCATTTTTGGGTCCATGCAGAAATTTAGGTCTCCTCCCAAAATTACCTTTCCTGTTCGAAATTTTTTTAACTTCCCCAGTATCTCAGCAACATATTTTATAGGGCGATCGTTCGGAGCATATATATTTACAAGGGTGTATTCCATCTCTTCAATCCTCCCTTTTAGAAACAGGAACCTCCCTTCTGGGTCTGTCATTCTACTCGATAATTTAAATCGCGTCCCGTTGGCGATTCCAATCGCCACTCCTCTCGCTCTCTTGGAGACCGTGTCTCCATAGTACCATGTTGGATGGTCCTGGGAGTATAGCCTAATATTTGAATTCAGTGAAAGGTGGGTTTCTTGTAGGAAGACTATGTCGGCTCTCAATCTTTTCAATTCTTTCAATATTTTATGTCTCTTTACTGGGCTATTGAGGCCTTTTACGTTATATGATACACATTTGACTACCGGCATCTTTTTTTCCTCCTTGTTTTCATCTTCGGGTCTGACATCTTATTTTCCTTTGAGTTTTTTTCTTTTCTTTTTCTTTTTTCCTATTGGCTGTCCTGGTGAGAGAGAACTTCCTCCCCCCTGCCCTTCCCTCTTCCCTCCCCCCCCCTTTCCCCCTCTCCCCTCCCCCCCCTCCCCCTCTCCCCCTCTTGGCCATCTAATGGCCTCCGAACCAACTAACATATCTTGGTTCGAATCTCTCCAGGTGGGGTCTGGGATTGCCTTCTCTCCTCCCCTCCTGACTACTTCGAGTCAGGGGGGGGGGGAGGGTCCATCTTATCTATCTAGGGTACGGTACGGGCCGCATTTTTTTTTTTTTTCTCTTTTTTTTTTTCCCAACCCCTTTCCTTTTCCCCCCCTTTTTCCTCTTTCCTTCTCTTCATCTCTTCTTCCTTCCTTCCTCCTTCCTTCCCTCCCTTACTCAAATCTTTATTTATCTTTTCCTCTCTATCTACCTCTGCCCATTCGCTACTCCCAGCCGGGCAGGTCAGGGGTCTGTATTTCTAATCTGCTACAAAAATCTTTAAGATCTTCCGGGAACCTCAATACTGCGGACCTCCCTTCCTTCGTTGCTATTAGGCAGGCGGGGAACCCCCAGTTGTATTTAATTTTCTGATTTACGAGCTGGTTTATAAGTGGTTTTAAGAGTCGCCTCCTTGTCAATGTATCGGGGGCCAGGTCTGCAAAGATCTGGAGCTCCCGTCCATTGTACACTAACGGGGGTGCCCCCCTTAGTTTCTTCCAAATCTTGTCCTTGTCTTCATATAGCTGGAATCTTACAATAATGTCTCTGGTACGCTCTGTCTCTACTCTTTTTGGATTACCCACTCGGTGCACTCTTTCTACCCCAATTGTTTCTTCTAGCGCTCGTCCCAACAGGGGGTTGAAAATGTTCTGCATTATTATCTTAAGCTCCTCCCCTCTCTCTTCTGGTACGGATCTTATTCTCAGATTCTGTCTCCGATTTCTGTTTTCCTGGTCTTCCAGTCTGTACATAATTTGTCTCTGTTTGAGTTGCATCTGTTCCAATTGCTCTTTTAAAATGTTTGATTCTACTTCTTGCTGATCTATCTTCTCTTCTGCTGACTCTACTCTAGCAAGTAAATGTCCGAGATCTGTCCGTAGGGTTTGTATTTCACCCTTGATCACATTCTCCAGTCTCAGCAACATTTCTTCCATCTCTCCCTTTAGAATGGGCTGTGTTGATACTCGCTGTTCATCCGTCCTACTATTTTCTGGGTCGCTCTCCGCCATCCCTTCTCTTAATTCTATTGATGTTTCTCTTGAGTCTCCATTCTGGGGTTTCTTGTTTTCTTTCTTCTTCTCTTTATCCTTATTCATCTGTTGTTGCTTTGTAGCCCCCTGTGTTCGTGGGCTATCGTCTTTGACCATAAACGATCTGATGGAGCTTGTTACTATTTTATCGCTTGGTGTCTTCGGAGGGCCCCCTTTTGTGGATCTACTCGCCATTCTGTGCATTGCTTGCCTCCCTCTTCTGATTCTCTTCCCCAGCTCGACCCCCTGTTTCTCCCCCCTAATGTATTTATTTCCTTCTTTCAGCTTAACCACCGCCTCTTCTAATCTCCTGTATTCAGGCAGCTTTAAAGCTTTAAAGCAAACGCACTTTCCGTGTCTTTATTCTCGTATTAGAAAACAGGGCTTATTTGGGGTTTATTACTTATGAACAATATATTTATTTCCGAAAGTTTTCGATTAGGTATATTTTTTCCCTCACCCCTTGCCTTCCACTCGCTCCGGCTCTACAAAAGTCACCAATTCAGGGGGGTTCAGGGTAAAGATCGGATAGTAGCAACGCATGAAGACATGCGGCGCAGGGAAGATAATAAAAAAAAAAAAAAAAAAAAAGAAAAAAGGAGAACACAAGAAAAGTGGGTGAGAGTTAATGATTTGGAATGTGATATCACTGAGAGGTCACAGAGTCATCTGGGGGTCCTCTTGTTAATTATACTGGTTCTCAGGTATCCTTTTAATAACTTAACCTCCCTGTTTACATATATCTGTAATTTTTCTTCTATGGTGTTTCGAGCCAGTATCAGGGGTATCGTAGGATTTTTTTTTTTTTTTTTTCCCCCTTTTTTTTTTTTCCCCCCTCCTCTTTTTAGAGGGAGAGGAAGAGAAAGAGACAGCAACCAAAAAACGGTAAAATTCAGATTTCACAATTCAGATAACCCCAGGTGCTGATATACGTACCATACCATTGATTTTCATATCTGTATTAGTATTACATATGTTTGTTCAGTATACCAAGCACAGAGATCATAGGTCCAGGTATCTGTTTAAGAACTCCGTTTTGAGAAGATTTGAGGGTTTAAACTTTGTAGCCTAAGCTCTTTTCTCACTCAGTTCTCAAACGGCCCTCACTTAGCGCGTCTTTAACTGGGTAGGTTTTTTTTTTAGGCTTTATAGGCTTTATGAACTTAATATCAAGGAACAGCCCCCTTCAGTTAAACAAAACAACAAAAAAAAAAAGAGCGACTGGTAGTATTAAAATTTTCCATTAGTAGAGAGTCCTTATACCTGCTGGCTTCATTTGTACATCAATATAGTCCCCGACATAGAGTAGACAGGTAAATAGAGTACAACAGACCTGCTCCAGGTCCCCAGCAGTCTTATCCGATCCTCCTTCAGGAGTTTCCCCTGCCTTACCTCCGTGCTTCCTGTCTATGTGTAGGTAATTTCCGAATGCTGAACTCACGGTTTTGTAGCTTTCTGTTCTCAATACCTTGTCGGGGCTCGGTCTGCTCGGTCCTCCCGCTGCTCGTCCGTCCTCGCTACTCACCAGGTGTTCACCGGGTTCTCCCAAGTCTCCCCCGTGTCCCCCGTTCGTGCAGCGTAGCCCACAGTGCCAGGTGTCGGGTGCTGGGCTCCAGGCATCCGCAACCTAACGCTGATGTCAGTGTGGGGCCTCCGCTACACTGCTCGGTTGTCGGCGGGTAGCGTGCAGCGTATGGGCTTCCGTCAGCCGTCTCCTCCCTTCAATGCGGTCCGTCCTTCCCCTCAGGCAGCCCCATCGCTCTTCATTCCCCCCACCTGCAAGCGCGCCACGTCCTCACGTGCACGTGCACGCCATCCCCCTCGCTTTCACAACATTTGAGTCAATGAAATTGCCACATGCCCCGCTGTCGACCATTGCTTCAATGGAAATCTTTCCTTGATCCCACTGTAGGGTGAGAGGAACAAAAATATAATGATTAGATATGGTTCTGGGTGAATTTAGTTTACTAATGTGGGAAAAATTACCTTCTGAATTCTTCTTGAGAAGAGGGCAGGTGGAAACGATGTGGTCAGGAGCAGAACAATATAGGCAAAGATTGTTAGCTCTGCGACGCTGTTTCTCTGCAGAGGTTAAAGGTCCTTTAATAACACTAAGATCCATTGGAGAATCTTTGGGAGGTGATCTAGATCTCCTGAAGGGAGTAACAGAATAGGTAGTGGCACGTTCGGTCTTTCTTTCGCGAAGGCGACGATCAATAGTGACTGAGAGGTGCATAAGATCTTCCAAAGTAGTGGGTAGGTCAACACGAGCTAGCTCATCCTTCATAGCTTCAGATAAACCCAAACGGAACTGGTTTCTGAGAGAAATATCAGACCATTGAGTTTCTCTGCACCAACATTTGAATTCTGAAATAAAATCTTCAACAGGGCGTTTTCCCTGTCTAAGACTCCTGATTGAATTCTCAGCTGTTAACTGTTTGTTGGGATCTTCGTATAACAAAGACATTTCATCAAGAAATGTGTCAAAATCTCCTAGGAGATCTCCGTGTTCTTCTACATAGGTGTCAGCCCATACCCTGGGCTCACCTCTAAGAAAAGAAATTAATGTAAGGATCTTTATCCTATCAGAATGATAAGTACGTGGCTGTAGTTCAAACATCAGTCGGCATAAAACTAATAAATTGTCTGTAATTTTTTCTATCTCCAAAAAATGGTTCCGGAGAAGAGGCCTTTGGTTCAGGTCTTTGCCTGGCTTGTGCCAAATTTTGATCTCTTAAAGCATCATTCTGCATACGTAACTCATTCATGTTGTTAGTAAGATTATCAACTCTTTGAGAGAGTGCAACTAAATGATTTGCAAGGTCAGCTGGATCCATTTAAAAGATATATGTAATTATATCCTTTATCTTTTTTGGGTTCGGATATTATGTTATGACCCTGAAAATGATAAGACTCTACTTAGTGTTTAGACCGCAGGTGTAGAGGCTTATCAGAAATCAACCACCACTTCACTCTCACTGAACAATAAGAGTTTGGGGTATTATCATCATATCCTCTAATGAAGGTAACACATAAAAGTAGTAGCTTAATTCCTCTTAAGCTTAATTGATGGACACAATCCAGATACTATAAGCATAAATCTAATTTAGGTATTTGCATCAAATAAAGGTAGTAGAAATTACTGGTATTGTAGTATCTCACCGCACAGGTATAAATAGTATGAAGTACTCCGCTGTATCTGGTGCTAGTATATAGTAATAAGTATAGAGTCAAGGATATAGTTCAGGCATATACTAGCAATCACTATTAGCAACAAGCTGGTATTACATATACTTGCGGTTTAGGAGGTGGTCTGTACCAGGAAAGTCCGCACAGGTGTTGATGGTACCTTATACAGCAGTAATGTGGTTTAGATATACTTGCGGTTTAGGAGGTGGTCTGTACCAGGAAAGTCCGCACAGGTGGTGGTGGTATCTAGCCTGTAGTGAGCAATGGTGGTGAATCTCCAACAGAAGGTAGTGATGTCTTGGGTCTCTGAACAGGTGCGCTGTGAAGAGAGGTGCTACAGGGACTCTGTAGCTCGTTCTGGGTTCCCAGGTGGCGGCAGGGTCCAACAGGAATATCCGAACACCCTGCCGCCATTCCCGGGAGTTTAAATAGCCCGGGCAGTGGCTGAGCTGAGCGCCGCACGCTGGAACGCACTTCCGCGTTCCAACGTGGAGCGCAGACGTCCGCGCACCGGAAGTGACGCGGACGTGTATCTGAATGGAGCGCAGCTGTCATAAGTGACAAGTCTGCGCTCCATGTGTAAGGAGTAACGCTGACAGCGTTACACTAGATTAAGGCTTAACTGTAGGTGCAAGAAATATCTCCTAAACCTGCACGGTTTAGGAGATATTTGCAAAAAATACATGATCGTGCCATTTCTGAAGGCGATCGTGCCATTTCTGAAGGCGATCGTGCCGTGACTGGCGGCTCCCATGTGCATGCTGAGTCAGAGAGTCCTATGGGTTTGCAAAAGAATAGCAGCAGATTGCTTTTAGACTGCCTCTCTGTAATTGGTCATCTTTAGGCCTCTAAACAAAGCAAGCAGGCAAATAAAAACTATGAGCTATTGAGCTTTATTAACAACAAGCTTTTTCAGAAAGCAGCTAATAATAAAAAGGTGAAAGGGATCATAGATCTTCAACTTTTGGCAATTTTTTCCATTAGTAAAAAATAATAATACATCACAGTAATGACTTTTTGTTACATCCCTGTCATAGGTTGTCAGGCAGCACTGGAGGAAGTCATTCACGCAGTACTCTCCAAGCATGGAGGCCATATGATGACTGTGAGTAACGTGTTATACATGAGAGACAAGAAGATAAGTTCAGATGAAGTGGAAGCACTCTGCAATACAAGGTAGCTTGATGGCCATGTCTGCTAAAAGCTGAATTCTGATTGCTTCTTATTGACTACACTAAGAACTGTTCTTTGCTCCACATAAAAAGTACACCTTATGCATCACCTACGTTTGAAGAAGAACATAGTGAAACGTAAGGGCAGTTCATTTATAGAGCTAATTTACTCACATTATTCTTGAATAATTAGCTGAAGCAAAAATATAGGAAACCGATGCAGTGAGAATATATGGATGCTATCATTGCTGACCTGTCCTGAAAATGCTACTACTTTGACTATAATGCCGATCCAATGACATTCCTAATCTGCATGCTTTGTTCCAGGTCAGGCCTTAAAGCGGAAGTAAACTCATCCATAAAACAGTTTCATTTCCAGCACATGCCGAAAATGTAACACTCCCATTGGTTGTGCTCTCAACCAAACTGTCAAGCCATCCAATGGCTAGTGTCTAAACTGATCACATGTACAGCACCATGGCAGTTGTACATTAAACAGAGGCAAAAATGGCAGTTTCCTTGGCTGAAAACCATAGGGGCATTTACTTACACTTTAAAGCAGAGTTCCAGCAGCTACGAATACTGCAGCTGCTGACTTTTAAAAAAAGGACACTTACCTGTCCAGGGCACTTGCGATGTCGGCACATGAAGCCGATCTGTCCCTCGGCTCTCGGGTGCTGCCGTCGCCATCTTCGGTAGGGGATTTAAAAAGTGAAGCCTTTCGGCTTCACTTCCTGGTTCCCTACTGTGCATGTGTGACTCACGCTGCATGATCCCACTGGTCCCTCTGTCTTCTGGGACCTGTGTGAAGACGGGGAGGTGGAGGAGGCGCCGGATGTGGCGATCGCGTGCACGAGCGGCAGCACGGGGGTTTTCTTTGCTGTCAGAGGAGAGAAGACAGATCCTGTGTTTCTACAAAGTAGAAACCACGATCTGTCATCTCTCCTAGTTAGTTCCCTGCCAGTGACATTTACATAGTAATCGGTGCATATTTATAGCACTGATCGCTCTGTCGCAATACCGCTAAAAATCGCAGATCACCACTATTACTAGAAAGGAAAAAAATGATAAACGCCTAAAATCTTTCCCATAGTTTGTAGGCGCTATAACTTTTGCGCAAACCAATCAATATACGCTTATTGCGATTTATTTTACTAAAAATATGTAGAAGAATACATATCAACCTAAACTGAGGAAAAAATGTGTGTTTTTAAAAAAAAAATGGGATATTTACTATAGCAAAAATTAAAATATATTGGAGGTTATCTACTAAAGCCAAATCCACTTTGCACTACAAGTGCAAACTACACTGAAAGTGCACTTGGAAGTGCAGTCGCTGTAGATCTGAGGGCTTCCCCTCATTTCAGATCTACCCCAGTGAAATTCAAGTGCACTTTGCACTTGTAGATTTGCCTTTCGTAAATAGCCCCCATTGTGTTTTTTTAAAAATTTTCGCTCTTCTTTTGTTTATAGCGCAAAAAAAAAGGCGGAGAGGTGATCAAATACCACAGAAGGAAAGCTCTATTCGTTGGAAAAAAAGAATGTCAATTTTGTTTGGGTACAACATCGCACGACCGCGCAATTGTCAGTTAAAGCGACACAGTGCTGTATCGCAAAAAATGGCCCTGTCATTGAGCAGTCAAATCTTCAGGGGCTGAAGTGGTTAAAGAAACAAATATCCTTGCAATGGGGCTCTCCCCTCATTGCAAGGGTTAAATGCTAATTTTGCCTAGGGTACCAGAAAAAGGGACTTTTTCTTATCTTATTCCCGGCTCCCGGTACTCACCACATTTCCTGGACACTGCTGGTTGTGGCAGGCCTTCAGTGTCCTCAAATACAGTACAGTACAATGGAGGACTACTGATCCCACTTTTTAGCTGATGAAGTAAGAGCTGCAATTGTAGGACAGAACACCCTTGAGAAGAGACCTTGGGGAACCAGTCACATGGAAGGAGGAGCGAGCGATTAGGTCAGGGGTGCCCAACCTTTTGAAGAGCGAGGGCCACTTAAGCAACTTGGTAACCAGTCAAGGGCCACAATGAGCGGAGCGGGCGGATGACAGGTCACGGCTACTCTATAGGCCCTCCGATCCGCACCTGTGTCTATCCTGCGGGTTAGCTGAACTTTGCCATAGACTCCACCTGTGGCTAAAGCTGACGCTCTAGAGGAAGCATCAGCTTATGGGGCTCTACTCCGCAGCCGCTTTCTTCCTCTACCACCAGCTTCATTCACAACACTGATGCTGTGGAAAGGCCGGTTGGCAACCTGCGGTCTGGGCTTGCCAACCCACCATTCCAGAGCAGGAGGTCGCGGGCCACATCAGAGGGCTCCGCGGGCCACTGGTTGGCCACCCCTGGATTAGGTAAATAAAAGTCCTTTTATTTCGCACCCCAGGCAAAAGTGAGCATTTAATTCTTGTAGTGTAGGTTGAGCACACTACAAGGGTATATGTTTTTTTTCCTCCAGAATCCATCTCTAAAATATTTTCCCTTTGATCAAGGGGATAGATAGTGCTTTTTTCTGTAAAGTGTTTCCACCTATTTGTATCTCACCATATTTTGGTGGACTCCAAAAGAAGAAAAGACAAGCCATTGCAATTTCTTACAATGAATTTCTGTTTTAACTGGATTTTCCTAAATAATGTTCACTCTCTGCTTCCTCCAGATACAAAATAAGTGACCTGCAGTTTTCGCCATTGAACCAAGATGAAGCACCTCTAGTAAATGCACAGTGGATATTTGGCGGTAATGAACTAAGTGAAAATTATATCAAACGATGTATCCAGACATTTTCCACCTTGTGTGCCAGAGTACCTGATGTGCCAAAGCCTGTAGGCTGGGCGGTGAGTGAGCAGTCAGCGGAAATACGTATGGGGTATACTGAGAGCTCCTACCGTAGTCAGAGACTGTTTGGCAATGTAGCAACAAGACTGATGGCTATACAGCAATTGAGAGGGGCCCCAATCTACTGCCATGTGTCACCCGACAACAAGAAGAGCCAATCCGCATGTATGGCAGTTGGATATGTTCCAGTGGGAAGATGGAAACAGTGGAGCTTTAAGCCCAGCTAATGAAATACTCATAAAATAAATATATATAAATAAAATATTCCATGTTTTATTTAAATAAGTACTTGTGCGCTGCTATGTGTGGCAATTACTAATAAGTGAAAGACAGGAACAGCTGCTACCATTAGCTAGTGACCTCCCTCACTAGCAGTACAAAAAAAGATATAAGTATATATGGTGCGCTTATTCAAATGTAAAGGCATAAAAGGCAATAAAATTACAGTGAACAATTAAAAGTAAAAAAATAAATAATTGTGACTAAGTAATTCCTTCAGTGATAATCAAATGAATAATGGTGGATAATTAAAGTCCAGTGCATGAATAATTTTCAAAGTATATCCAGTGATTGAGAAAGTGTATTAAATCCACCGCCACCAATAAGTGAAATGGCCGCTCACCTCAAGGGCTGACCGTAATGGTCAACCAAAGCACAAGATCTCCAGATAGAATGACCGCTGGCCACCACATTAAAAGCGCCACAATATCCAAGATTGACAGATCACGGGTACTCAGAAAGAGCATGAAGCTGTGCCACTGTGCCTAGTTGTTAAATTATTGATATTATTTCATCTTATCATCTTGTTAAACAATTAACCTGGAAGCCACTAAATGTATAATACTAAATACTAGATAAACTTGTCTCTATTTTACGGTAGGCAGAGCTTCATGTAAACCTTCCCTAAAAGCCACCTTGGAACACTAGGGGAAGCCGTGACATCACTCCCTCTGTCTTGTGCCTAGCGACTGGCTGCCACATGGGAGGTGGTCATATTACCTCCTATTGTAGCAATAGGGGAGCATGTGACCTACATTTCCGCTGAACCAACCTGTATACAAGTAGCCCTCACTCCAACTTCTTAAGTACCTCTGTACTAGCCAAGGGTGGACAGTGTTGCTATGGGGCCCTGTGCAACACCAATTTGTAGACCCGTGCCATTTAATTACTGGCCAATTAAAAGGACTTGTTTGCTATAGATCACAGATTGACAGCTTAATAGAAGTGAACAGTGTCCATTTCTACATGACAGGATAGACCGATAACTAGTAAAAGATATTAATTAACCACTTAAAGCGGATTTCCGGCCACAATTTCACTTTTTAAATATAAATACCCCTGTAATACACAAGCTTAATGTATTCTAGTAAAGTTAGTCTGTAAACTATGGTCCGTTTTGTTAGGTTGTTACAGCATTTAGACACTTTATAAAATAGAAATTGACTGGGGCCATCTTAAGTGTGGGCATCATGAAGCCAGACTGTATGACTTCCTGGATTTCAGCCTTGCAGATCTCGCACATGCTCAGTGCTGCACAAGCAGTGTCAGATCAGGTTTCAGCACCTGTGCTGTCCAAGTCACATGATTCTTTGAGACTGGGGAGTGCACAGACTCCTGGAAAGTTACACCCACTACATTCCCAGGAGTCTGTGCGGTGTAGGTTAGGAAGCATTAAGCACCTAGGTGCAGGAAGTGGGAAGATTAACTATTCTGCCTAGCAACAACACTTTGAAGGCAACTAAAAAAAAAAAAAAAAAAAAAAATTCGTAAAGGACTAATGACATTTTTTTAAAACTACTGATGTAATGTTATATTTATGGGTGGAACTCCACTTTAAGGACCAAGCCTATTTTTCAGACTCAGTGTTTACAAATTTAAAACATTTTTTTTGCTAAACAATTACTTATAACCCCCAAACATTATATATTGTTTTTTTCTAACACCTTAGAGAATAAAATGACGATCATTGCAATACTTTTTGTCACACCGTATTTGCGCAGCGGTCTTACAAGTGCACTTTTTTCTTAAAAAAAAACACCTTTTTGAATTAAAAAATAAGACGACAGTAAAGTTAGCCCATTTTTTTTTATATTGTGAAAGATAATGTTATGCTGAGTAAAATGATACCCAACATGTCACGCTTCAAAATTGCGCCCGCTCGTGGAATGGCGTCAAACTTTTACCCTTAAAAATCTCCATAGGCGATGTTTAAAAAATTCTATAGGTTGCATCTTTTGAGTTACAGAGGAGGTCTAGGACTAGAATTATTGCTCTCACTCTAACTATTGTGTCGATACCTCACTTGTGTGGTTTGAACACCGTTTTCATATGTGAGCGCTACGCACGTATGCGTTCGCTTCTGCGCGCGAGCTCGTCGGGACGGGGCGCTTTAAAAAAAAATTGTACTTTATTTTATTTATTTTTACACTGTTTTTAAAAAAAAAATAAACAAATGGGTCACTTTTATTCCTATTAAAAGGAATGTAAACATCCCTTGTAATAGAAAAAAAGCATGATAGGTCCTCTTAAATATGAGATCTGGGGTCAAAAAGACCTCATATTTACACTAAAATGCAATAAAAAAAAAATTAATTTGAAAAAATTACAACAAAAAATATGCCTTTAATGCCGGGTACTGACGAGCAAACATGTACGATGAAACCGGTCCGTCAGACCGTTTTCACCGTACATGTCTGCCCGGGGATTTCTGTATGGTGGCTGTACTCACCATCATACAGAAATCCGTGCATAAACAATACGCCGGGCGTGTCCGCACCATCGCCGCGACGATGACGCAGCGACGTGGGTGGGCCTGCCAGTTAAATGCTTCCACGCATGCGTCGAAGTCATTCGACGCATGCGAGGGATGGCGGGCGCTCGGACATGTACGGTAGGTCTGTACAGACGACCGAACATGTCCGAGCGGGCAGGATTCCAGCTGCTTAAAACAAGCCCGGAAATATTTGCCCGCTGGGAAAAGGCTCGGCGGGCAAATGTTTGCTGGAATCCTGCACGCTCGGGCCTACACACGACCGAACATGTATGCTGAAACTGGTCCGCGGACCAGTTTCAGCATACATGTTTGGTCGTCTGTACGGGGCCTAAGACGCATGGGCGGAAGTGACGTTTTGACGTTGCTTCCGCCCTGCTATGCTATGGAGACGGGTGGGGGCCATTTTGCCCTCACTCGTATCCATGCCACAGAGGGTGAAGGACCAGATCGCCTCCACCGCTACCGACGGCTCCGGTAAGCGGCAGATCTCGCGGCGAATCAGCCACAGAGACAACCATTATCGTTTACAGGACCGGTCATGGAAAAGATGGATATCTCGGTTGTGGCAGCAGATGCTTCCGTTACCGAGATATCCATCTTTAAAGTGCTGACGTATATGTACATGAGCCGGTCAAGTGGTTAATATGTCCCAGAGGACCCCTGTGTACAGACTACACAAATGGTATGTCTATCTCTTTCTTTCATTTTTATATATTAAAATATATATTGTAACAAAGATTACAACAAATGGGTAACAAATGATAAGCAAGTAGTTGGTTCCTCGGAAGGAAATAGATCATGGAGTGCCCAGCAAGGAAGAACATACAAACAAAATCGTGATAATCAGATATACAACATGTATAATGTGTTATATATATATACCCTGTTTCCCTGAAAATAAGCCCTACACCAAAAATAAGACCTAGCTTTATACTCGGGGATGGCTGCAATATAAGCCCTACCCCGAAAATAAGCCCTAGTCAAAGTCCTATTAAAAACATGTAATCCGTTTTATAAAAAGATTATATAATGGGCAGTGTCTCCTTTTGTAAATTTATTGTGGAAAATACAATTTTTACATCACTGCTGGATGCTCACGTGACCAGCCAGAGAGCTTCTCCTCTCCTCCCGGCTGACATCAGTGGCCCCTACCTCTGCAGTGCTTAGAGAGGGGCTGCCGTCAGCGGGGATCACAGTCCCTCCTTCAGCAATATTCAGAGTGGGAAAGAAGAGCTTTGGCAGGTCACATGCACTGTGCTGTCTATCATGCTTTAAGGGATCAGGATATATTTTTTTTTTTTTTTTTTTTTTTTTACTTCAGACTCCACCTCATAGAGTGTGCATTTACATGCTCATGTTCTGCGTACCAGCCCATTGCATCTCTATTTCGGTTTTGCATCATTAGTGTCTCTGTTTTTTATGCTAGTTGTTTTTGTTTTGTTTTCCACTTTTGTGTTTTTTTTTTTTTTTTTTTTTTTATTATTATTATTATATATGTATTATATTATTTTCTTGAGTACATTTTTGACTTCTTTTGCTGAGCATATACAAAAGTTTTCCCTTAATACTTCACCTCCCCTTACCCCCCCCCCCCCCCCCCCCCCCTCCTATCTCACCAAAACGATCTCCTTATACCTCTACTTCTCTCTGATTTTTCTATAATGGCCTTAAGTGTCTTCTCTTAATTTTTCCGCGTAACTCCACGATTTCTTAAAAGTTCTCCAATTTTCCCATTTCATATTTTGTAATATGTTATTACCCTCCATGTCCTCCTGCAGTTCCTCCATTTTATACGTTTCTTCAACCGCGTCGATCCATTCCCAGATCGATGGGCATTCCACCTCTTGCCAGCCCCTTGGAATTAATCTTTTGGCAGCATTCAATAGGTGTGGTACTAGCGATTTTTTATAACTTTTAATGCCTTCTTCCCCCCCGTGGAACAGGACAACCCAAGGATCCATCTTTATCTTTTTCTTTGTAATCTCTTCAACGCAGGCCAATATTTTTTCCCAGTACCTCCTTATCTTAGGGCATCCCCACCACAGGTGCGCCATATTTCCTGGTAATCCGCATCCCCTCCAGCACTCTCCAGTCTGTCCCTCTTTAAACTTTTTTAATTTGTCTGGTGTCATATACCATCCGGCTATGCATTTAAAATACATCTCTGCTGTGCGGCTATCCACCGCGGAGGAGTGTGTCAGGGTCAGCATTTTCTCTATTGTGGTCCTATCCTGATGTGTCCCTAGTTCCCTTTCCCATTTTTTAATGAATGGGGGTATGTTCTGCTCTTCCATCTTCAGTAACATCTTATATAGTCCCGAGATAGATCCTCTGGCATTTTTTATAGAGCATATTTTTTCCAATTCCAATAACTGATCTCCCGACCTCAGTGGGTGTGGAAGGTCTTGGATAAAATGGTTTAGTTGCTGATATCTCCATTCATTAATTTCCAGGAAAGAGTTTTTTAATTTCAACTCCTGTAGTGTTAAAATGTGCCCTTCCTTCGTTATATCCCTTAATTGTATAGTGTCCATTTTAATCCAATTTCCCCCCACTTGTGTTTTACCTGGTGCAAAATAATCGTTATTCTTTAGTGATATAAGGGGTGAATTGTACTCTTTCACAGTTTTTTTATAGACCGTGTCCCAAACTTTAAGTGCATTTTTAGTTATCTCGTGTGCATTTTTATCTATTGTCCTAAATTGTGGAGGGTTCCAAATTATCTTATCTAACCTTGCCTGTGACAGTTTATTTTCTACACTAACCCACCTTTTTTCTTTGCTAGCCCTGGCCCACTCCACCACTCTTGTTAATATCACCGCCTCATAGTATCTTTTGACATCGGGGACCGCTAATCCACCCTTTTTTTTTGGTTGTTTTAGGGTCTGAAGTGCTATCCTGTGCTTCTTATTTCTCCATATATAATTCATTATTAATTTTCTAAGGGCCGAGAACAATGTCCCGGGGAGGGCAATGGGGATCATCTGGAACTTATATAAAATTTTTGGCAGAATGACCATTTTGCAGTAATTAATTCGTCCTATCCATGATATTGCCCTGTTTTCCACCCTTTTTATTTCTGTCTTAATTTCATTTAATAAAGGGATAAAATTTATCGTATACATCTCCCTAGTAGATTTTGCTAGCAGTATTCCTAGGTATTTGAGTTTTTTAACCCAAGCAAATTTGTACTTCATTTTCAGGAGTTGTTCTTCTATCTTGCTTATGTTTATACTCATAATCTCCGTTTTTGTGATGTTTAATTTGAAGTTTGAGATTTCTCCATATTCGCTACAAAGGTTTAGGAGGTTTGGGATTGATGTTTTGGGTTCCATTAAATAGAAGAGGACGTTGTCTGCAAAAGCTGCAAGTTTATGTTCTTCCTCTCCTATTTTAACCCCTTTTATTTTTTGAGAGTTTCTGATCCTAGCCAGCAGGGGTTCCAATGCGAGCACGAACAGTAATGGCGATAGAGGGCACCCTTGCCTTGTACCGTTTCTCATTAAGAAGGTTTGAGAGAGACTTCCATTTATTTTTATTTTGGCCGTGGGGGACCTATAGAGAGTGCCAATCCACTCCATCATCCTCTGTCCAAACCCCATTTCCTTCAGGGTGAGCAACATGAGTCCCCAGTCTACCCTGTCAAACGCTTTTTCTGCGTCTATCGACAGAAGTAGCCCTGGGGTCCCCGCCGCCTTCATTTTCCGGAGGATTAACAGTGTTCTAACCCCATTGTCTCTCCCCTCTCTTCCCTGGACAAAACCTGTCTGATCCGGGTACACCAATCTCGCCATTTCCTGTTTAACTCTCCCGGCCAATACCTTTGCGAACAGTTTTAAATCTGTATTGAGCAGAGATATCGGCCGGTATCCTGAACAGTTTCCGATGTCCTTCCCTTCCTTAGGGATAACGGTGATAGTTGCCTCCGATGCCTCTTTACTTAGTTCGTACTCCTTTCCCAGCCCATTATAATACTGGCATAGCCTTGGCAGAAGTATCTCCTTAAATTTTTTGTAATACATTACTGTAAAGCCGTCTGGCCCCGGACTTTTACCTGAGGCAGAGCTTGATAATGCTACTCTAATTTCGTTTTCCGTTATTTGCCTGTCCATCCCCTCTGCGTCTATTTGACTGACTTTTGATAACCTTGCTTCTTCTAAAAATGCTAAGATTTTTTTGACTTTCTCCCCTTTTTGCCAGCTTTTTTGTTCTACTGAATATAATTTTTCATAATATAGTCTAAATGTTTCAGCGATATCTTTTGTTGTGTGCAAGACCTCTCCTTTTTCGTTTTTAATTTTATCTATATAATTCCTTGATTTCTTTTTTTGTACCATCCGGGCCAGATGTTTGCTTGTTTTATTTCCCCATCTATATCTCTCCCTTGCCACCAAGTTAAATTCCCTTCTTGTTTCCCGATCAATAAGTTCTTTAAGTTCGTTCCGCTTATTAACTAAGTCCAGATAGATATCTCGTTGTTTACCATTTTTCTTATGTGTTAGTTCCAAATTGAAGATCTCATCTACTAATTTTTCCTTCTTACTGTTCATTTCTTTTTTCCTCCTTGCCCCTTCGGAGATTAACACCCCTCTAATCACCGCCTTATGGGCATCCCATAATGTTGCTGCCGAAATTTCATCTGTCTTGTTTATCTTAAAATATTCCTCTAATTCTTTTTTAACCCTCATTAAACTTTTCTCTTCTATTAGTAGTTTCTCATTTAGTCTCCAATTTGGATAGGTCCTTTGATTGCCTATGATATTTATGGATATACTGATTGGAGCATGATCGGAAATCGTCATGGTCTCTATTTTTGTCTCGACCACCGCATCTAACATTCTATGCTCAATGAAAATGTGATCGATCCGGGAGTAACTCTCATGTACGTGAGAATAAAATGTATAATCTCGTTTGCTTGGGTTAAAAATCCTCCATGTGTCTACTAATTGGCTTCTATGTAGACTACCTTTTACCTTTCTTAATTGCCTTTCTTGAGTCTCTAATGTCTGGTGTGTTTTATCGGCCTTTGTGTCCATACAGAAATTTAAATCTCCTCCCAGTATTATCTTTCCCCTCCTGAAATCTTTTAATTTCCCCAGGATTCCCTGGAGGTATTTCATCGGGGAGGTATTCGGTGCATATATGTTTACAAGAGTATATTCCTCCTCCTCTAGTTTTCCCCTTAAAAAGAGGAATCTCCCTTCTGGGTCTGTCAATCGGTCTGTTAACACAAACCTAATCCCCTTAGCTATCCCGATTGCTACCCCTCTGGCTCTTTTAGAAATGGTGTCACC
Source organism: Rana temporaria (assembly GCF_905171775.1). Lineage (NCBI taxonomy): Eukaryota > Metazoa > Chordata > Amphibia > Anura > Ranidae > Rana > Rana temporaria. The sequence goes on along the minus strand of NC_053496.1, from coordinate 156,442,892 downwards.
ATAGTACCATATGGGGAAGTCAGGGGAATATAGCTTTATGTTTGATCCTAATGTAAGATGGGTTTCTTGTAGGAGGACAACATCTGACCTATACCTCTTTAGTTCCTTTAGTACCTTATGTCTCTTTGATGGACTATTGAGGCCTTTTACGTTATAAGATAGGCATTTAATTACCGGCATCTTGGTTGTTGGTTACAGTTTCTTCCGATTGTTTTGGTGAGATAGGATATCTTCCCCCCCCCCTCCCTTCCCCCCCCCCCCCCCCCCCCCCCCCCCCCCCCCCCCCCCGCCTCCCCTTTAGGCCAATCAATGACCTCTGAACCATCCTCCATGTCTGGTTCAGCTTTCTCTAGGTGGGGTCCTGGAATTTCCTCCCCCTCGGTCCGATCATGGGACCCAGGGGGGGGAGGGGCGGCTCGTCCCCCACCACCACGGGAGAAAAGAAAAAAAAGAGAAAAAGAAACACAAAAAACAAAAAAGAGAAAAGAGACTTAGAGAGACTCGCTAAGAAGACTGGAAAGGAGAGGGAAGCTCTTCATCTTCCCTCCCTATCTCATATTCCTCTATCCCCATCCTGGCAGATCGGGTATCTGAATGTCTAATTTTTTACAAAACTCATCCAGGTCCTCCGGAAATCTCAATGTTGCAGACCTCCCCTCCCTTGTCCCAACTAGACATGCCGGAAATCCCCAGTTATATTTGATGTTCAAATCTATCATCCGCTTTAGAAGTGGTCTTAATACTCGTCTCCTTGCCAGGGTCTCTGGTGATAGGTCGGTGAATATCTGTAGCTCTGTCCCTTCATAGATTATCGGGGGTTGTCCCCTTAGTTTCTTCCAGACTTTTTCTTTATCCTCATAGAGTCGGAACCTAATTATCACGTCCCTTGTTCTCTCCGAGCTGACTCTTTGCGGATTCCCTACTCTATGGACCCTTTCGATCCTTATTGGGTCTTCCGCTGGTCTTTCCAGCAGGGGGTTAAATATCTTCTGCATTATCTTCCTAAGATCTTCTCCCCTCTCCTCTGGTATTGACCTTATCCTCAGATTCTGTCTCCTGTTTCTGTTTTCCTGGTCTTCTAATTTATAAAGAATATGTCTCTGTTGTAATTGTGTCTGTTCTATATGGTCCCTTAATACTTTTGTTTCTTGCTCTTGCTTCTCCATTCGTTCCTCTATTGTTTCAATTCTGGAAAGCAGATGTCCCAGGTCGGTCCGCAGGTTCTGTATTTCACCTTTAATTTCACTCTTAATCGCTATTTCCATTTTTAGCAGCATCTCTGCCATTTCTTCTTTTGAAAAGAACTGTGTGTCTGTGCGTTGATCCTCAATCCTGCTACTTTCGGGGCCATACTCTACATTACCTTCTTCTCTTAACTCCAAAGATGTTTCACTGGGGTTTCCCCCCTGGGGTTTCTTATTTTCAGATTTTTTGTCTTTGTTCACTTGTTGTTGCTTTGTTGCTCCTTGGGCTCCATGTATTCGTGGGCTTTCACCTTTAGTCATAAAAGGTCTAATAGAGCTTGTTGTTGTTGTTATGTTACTCGGCGTTGTCGGGGGTCCGCCCTTTGTAGATCTGCTCGTCATTCTGCTCATCTTATTCTCCCTTTTTCTAATTCTCTTCCCCAGCTTGACCTACTACTAGCCCCTCTCCGCTCTTACCTCAGTAATCCCTCCCGTCCCAATGACTGGGAGATATCCGACAGGATACCGATTACTGATTTTGAGGGCCACCTCCCTGTTTATATTTATCCAAAAAATGTTCAGAGTGCCTCCCAGTTCATTACTGTGGGCGATTATTATAGGTGCTGATGTAGTAAGGGGGGAAGGGTACAAACAATTTCCCCTCAGTCCGGGACAGATAATACTTTGTGGCAGGATTGGTCTTCGGACTAGTAGACGCACAATATGTTATGCGTGGAGTTTCAGTTCTGTACTTGTATGCCGGTTTTTATCTGTTCTGGGTGTTTCTCAGAAGAATATGGGTGCTCCACCTAGTTTAATGCTATAGCATTACACCTACAATAGACAGCTACCCATGCTGACGACATATTATTCCGTGATTACACAGCTCATATGTATCATCTGATTGTCAAACAGTTTTAAATACCGCTCCACTCAGTTTATTGGTCCTCTACTCTCCCTAGTCACACGATACCTGGTGTACCCTACCAATCAGTATCAGTGTGTAGTGTGGCTCCAGGGTTTAGTCAGCTAGGTACTCAAAAAAAAAAAAAAAAAAAAACCACAAGGGGGAGGTGTAAATGGCAGTCCGTTAGTCACGGTTCAATATGTACTAGTTCAACTCACACCCCTCAAAGCAAACACAGATGGACCCCCAGAGTTTCCTCCCATAAGCATATGTCTCCCCCCGCCATCTACCCAGAAATGTAGGGTCAGGGAAGGACCTGGGAAAATCCCCAAAATCCCCAAAATGTTAAGGGTATTTCCTGTATGTATCCAATTTCTGAGGATCACTTTGTATGAACTGTAAGGAAGGTTTTTATACAAGAGAGGGGAGGCTCCATCCAGGTTCGTATGTTTATTTGTATGTGAGTTTTTAAACTACTGTGCCACTCCTCCCTTTTTCCTTGCCGTCTTTCCAATTTTCCTCTCAGATCTCCTCACCTTGTACCATACATTATCTCACAATACGCCAGACCTATTTAGGTAACACAGTCCCGTTTACTTAATTAGAGAGTTTGTCGTTTAATATTTATGGATAGGTTTTATGACTCCTAAAAAGACAGTTGTGTATTTTATTATCCATCCAGATAGCCCGCGGCTGAGTGAGACCAGACTTTTAACAGACCTCTAATATACCTCAATCCACATTGGTTATATTCACATTGTTTTCATTACCTTCTTATCTTCATCCCCCTGGGACCTATCTCTACTTTACCTCCGCCAGAGAAAGACAACATAAAGAGATGGAGACCGACCTTTTCTCCCGTGATGGTGTGGGTAGATGTATACTACCATACGATCAGAGCAGATTCAGACCTCCCACTGCACGACCCGCTCTCCTCCTCCTCCTCTCCCGTCCATCTCCGCCCAGCCACTATGAACTCCAATGCGGCCATGCAGCACAGTGTGGAACGGGATGGAACGGTCCGTCTTCGTGCAGCTCCCCGTTACCTCCGCTACGATGCAGCAGGTGTCCCATGGGCTGCTCTCCAATCGGCAGCGTGCGGCGTGCGGATAGGGGCTGTCGTCTCCGCTCTGCATCCGTCCCCAGCAAACTCCCAGCTCTTCACTCCCCCCACCTACGAGCGCGCCTCCACCTCACGTGCACGTGCACGCCATGATGGGCAGTCCTGATGTAATGTGCAGGTTGAGATATAATATATTTTTGGATCAGGATATATTTTGAAGATGACATGACTGTATTTGAATAAATGTAGATTATTGTACATACCATTAATAAATAAGACATCCCCTGAAAATAAGCCCTAGTGAGTTTTTCATAGCCAAAATTAATATAAGACCCGGTCTTATTTTCTGTGAAACACGGTATAACATGCATATATGCATATATGCATATACCATTATATGACTGATCAATACAATTAAGTATCAAACGGTGGGTAATGAAGCGAACAGGACGAAGAGGTTGAATAGCCAGCCCATAAAATAGGCCAAACATGTCCTCATCCAGGTAATAGGTCAATCAAGGTGGTAAAAGAAACAGTAAAGAACGGTAAGACGTGGACAGAGAAATGTGAGAGAATAAGTAAGATAAGGGAAAATAAAATAAGATTAAAGCATTGGGATGGATTTTCGGTAACATAGTGAGGTCTGACCAGGCTTAATAGGTAGGGATCATTTATATTTCATAAGGATGGTTTGTTTATTTATGGGAGTGAGTCATATAAATCCATAGGTTCCAATAGTGGTCAAATAGACGTTTGTTTCCATATCGATATGCTAGTATATTTTCAAATGTGTAATTACACTTAACTATGTCAATTACTTCAGATATATTAGGTGCTAGGTTGGATTTCCATTTTATGGTTATAAGTGTTTTGGCAACTATTCCTCTGCAGTTGGGGGGGGGGGGAAGCATTCTATGCCTAAAGCTGTAGAAGGTGGGGTAATGACACCAGTAATCTCTGAGATCGTGCAAAATATTTTGTTCCAGAAACTAGTTAGATGTTTGCATGACCAGAAGATATGTTTGAGTTGGCCGATCATACCACATCTTCTCCAGCATAGTAGGGATTGCGATGGAAGAAATGTAGAGATTCTGTATGGGGTAAGATACCCTCTCAAGGCAATTTTTTGGGATAGTTCCCAGCAGGGCTGTGGAGTCGGAGTCGGGGGAAATTTTGGGTACCTGGTGTCGGAGTCGGCAAACAATGCACCGACTCTGACTCCTACTAAATTTAGATTGGAATAAAAAAGAAAAAGCAAGTTTAAATGTCCCAATTCACAAAAAGTTATAATTAATGACTTCTCCACTGTAAGAATAAAGACCAATGCATGCAGTGCCTCACGTAACCGCAAAACGAACACGTTAAGTGACCGTGAAGACGCATGCTGGAAAATGAAATCTTGTTAGCGGCTATTTATGTCGACCCAATGAGCCGACTTTTGTTGAACAGTGAACAGACTGCTACTGGGAAAAAGGCCCTCTATGATGTAGCAGTTCGCATGAAGGGATTACGACCTGAAATACCTCCACAGGATGAAGTTCTTTTAAGCAATAGTGGTAACTCCGGATCATCTTCTTAAAACGAAGAATTAGACTTTGATTCCTTCTTAGACAAAATGGAAGTTGCTAAAGGAAAGAGACGTCGCATAAGCGTTAGAGAACCAGTAAGTGTCCAAATAAAAAAATTCCAACAAGAGTTTTATAAAGCACTAAAAGAAGTTGAAAAGTATGATCGCTCATCAAAACTTACTGTTGAAGAAGCCATCCTTGTTTATCCAGAGATCGTTAGTGATGTGGCCAGAATAGTTACTGCAATGCCACCCACCCAAGTCAGTGTCGAAAGATTATTTTCAGCCCTAAAAATAATAAAGTCTGACTTAAGAGCCTCTATGAAAGAGGATCTGGCAGAGGCAATTCTCTTCCTTAGAACTCTACATTGAATTGATTTGCATTTGCTAAGCCTATAACTACATTTCAAGATTAATATAAACCATTTCTAGGTTTTACAGATTTTGTTTTTGGTTCATTATAGATAAGCTTTGTTTTTGTTCTAAAACAACCAAATAATGTGGTTTGTATTTTTGAACTGGTAAAGATCCTGTTCCTGATGTTTATGCCTGCTGCTACTATCCAGCCACTTGATTGATTAATAAAAAAAAATTAATAAAACTTTGTTTTCATTGTGTTTGTCTTTTGCTTAAACTGTGCAATACAGTAGACTGTTGGCTTCCCAGCCAGTAGTCCTGTGGTAGGTTGCGTTTCTTTCCCTCAAGGAATGTATAAAATACATTTGCATATTAATACAGAGGAGTCGGAGTCGGAAGTACATAAAACTGAGGAGTCGGAGTCGGAACATTTATCTACCGACTCCACAGCCCTGGTTCCCAGTGGTTGGCACATTTAGAGGTTCGGTATATTGTCTTAAAAACTGAATGTCATTGGTGGGTAGTAAAGGTCTCCCCAAGATCTGTTTCCCATTTTAGGTATGGGCTGGATTTATGGAATGCAAGCTTATTTTGTTGTAGAATAGGGAAGTACCTATAACAGGGATAGATGTGTTTTGAAGGTATTGCCATCCTTGTTTGTGTACTAGTATTTCAGGGGAACCGACGGATTTTAGGCAATGAGACGTCTGTAAATAGGAGAAGCGTTCGGGTTGGGGGAAGTTGGAATTCTTCTTGAAGTTGTGCATTGGGGATTGATTTTCAAATGTATGTGATAGGGTTGGAATGCCCTGTTTTTCCCATTTGCGGAGGGATAAATGTGGAATAATTGTTTCTAAGACTTTGAGTGAAAGAGGAATTAATATTGTCTGTGGTCGTGGGAGGTTTAGGGAGTAGAAAGTTCTCCATGCTAGTAAGGAGGCTTAAATAGGCAGAGGAAAGTTATTAAATGGCCAAGGTTTCCAGATATCAACTAGTAGTTGAGTGCTAAGTGAGGGTGCAGGGCTTGAAGTTTTTTCAATATCTATCCAGAGTTTATCTGAACCAACTCTGTAATGTGATAAATGGTTTGCAACCCAGTAGTTGTGGTGGCCCGTCATACCCATGCCACCCACGTTCCTATGCTTAGGAAGTAGGGCATGGAACCTACAAGATGTCATATTTTTCCATACAAATTTTCTAAGAATCACGTTAAGTGCTAGCATATGTGTCTTCTTTACTGGTATGGGGAGAGTTCTGAAGAGATACAATATTTGGGGGAGTAGCATCATCTTGGAAGAGGCAAGACGACCCAACCAGGAAAGCTCGTATTTGGACATACTTTGTGCAGCCTTTGATATTTTCTCAACCGTGCTAGTGCCGTGACCCCTTTGATAAAATTTCCCAAGTTGTGGGGACCCCTAACAGTAAAAATGTTCGTAGCGTGGGTTGTCAGCACCCAAGGCAAAACAAGTAATTTACGCCCCTAACCCTTACATTTGTGAAGTATTAAAACCCCTTATGGTACATTTTAGTATGTAGCACTCTTTGTTCTGCTTCCTTTCCCCTTTTATCTCTCTATCCTAATTTCTTCTTTTTTTTTTCCCCCCATCCCTCAATCTAGCCATCTTTCTTGCTCTTTCTCTTAATCTTTCTCTCCCTTTTTATTTGTTGTTCCTCCTCTTTTGATTTCCTTTCCACGTAATCTCTATTTTTATTCCTTCCCTTACTCTTTGGGGGTGGGGAGTTGGGATGAGTGGGGGTGGGAGAGTTGGGATGAGTGGCAGTGGGGGTGGGAGAGTTGAGTGGCAGTGCTGGTGGGAGAGTTGGGATGAGTGGCAGTTCTGGTGGGATGAGTGGCAGTGCTGTTGGGAGAGTTCTGGTCAGCCAACATAGGTGTTTTTTTAAAAGGTCATTTGCTGATCTGAGAACTGTAATGGGGACTTTTAATGAGAACTATAATCACAGGTAGTGTTACTCACTATGTCTCCCACTTCACATTCCTCACCAGTCAGCTGACCTAAAGTCTCTGCCTCCCCAGCCATGTTGTGAACTGAATGGGCGGCTGCAAAGAGGCTGAGTGGGCGGCTGTGGGCTCCAGGGACAGCCCTGCTGGGTGGCTGCAAAAAAGGTGCAGGCTTCAGGAACAGCCCAGAATTTGGTGACCCCTGGCGAATCATCATTTGACCCCCAGGTTGAGAACCACTGATGTAGACCAACAATTATTTTTTTCAGACCCTCAGAGAGTTCTTTTCCTATGAGGTGCCATGTTGAACTTCCAGTGACCAGTATGAGAAAGAGAGAGCAATAACACCAAATTTAACACACCTGCTCCCTATTCACACCTGAGACATTGTAACACTAACGAGTCACATGACATTGGGGAGGGAAAATGGCTAATTGGGTCAAATTTGGACATTTTCCCTTAGTGGTGTACTCACTTTTGTTGCCAGCGGTTTAGACATTAATGGCCGTGTGTTAAGTTATTCTGAGGGGACAGAAAATTTGCACTGTTATACAAGCTGTACACTCACTACTTTACATTGTAGCAAAGTGTAATTTCTTCAGTGTTGTCACATGAAAAGATATAATAAAATATTTACAAAAATGTGAGGGGTGTACTCACTTTTGTGAGATACTGAATATAAATAGTAAAAGAGGGAGGTCGGATCATTTTGGCCCCATAAAGAATGATGAAGGGAATCTGGTTACAAAACATGGAGAGATGGCGAAGGTATTGAATTTATTCTTCTCCTCAGTCTTCACAAGGGAAACAGGGTGATTCAGTAACCAAGACTGCAATGTTTATCCTCATGACACATCACAGGAAGCACCCTCATGGCTAACAGAGGATAGAATTAGATAAATAGACTTGAAAAACTTAACATTAATAAGTCACCAGGACCAGATGGCTTGCATCCGAGGGTCCTTAAGGAGCTCAGTCAAGTAATTGCCAGACCATTGTTCCTTATCTTTAAGAACAATCTACTGACTGGTATGGTACCAGAAGATTGGAGAGCCCAATATTTACAAAAGGACCAAGATATATCCCAGGGAATTACAGACCACTTAGCCTAACATCAATAGTATGCAAGCTCTTGGAATGGATGATAAGGGACTATATACAAGATTTTTGTAATGAGAACGGTGTCAGCCGTAATCAGCATGTCTTCATGAAGAATTGTTCTTGCCAAACCAATCTATTAAACTTCTATGAGGAAGTGAGCTGCCATCTAGATAAAGGAAGGCCCGTAGACATGGTATATCTGGATTTTGCAAAGGCATTTGATACAGTTCCCCATAAACGTTTACTGTACTAAGGTCTGTCAGCATGGATCAAAGGGTGAGTACATGGATTGAAAACTGGCTACAGAGGGTAGTAATAGATGGGGAGTACTCAGAATGGTCTGGTGTAGAAAGTGGGGTCCCCCAGGGTTCTGTCCTGGGACCAATCCTATTTAATTTATTCATAAACAACCTGGAGGATGGGATAAGCATCTCAATCTCTGTATTTGCGGACAATACTAAGCTAAGCAGGGTAATAACTTCTCCGCAGGATGTGGAAACCTTGCAAGAACATCTGAACACATTAATGGGGTGGGCAACTACATGGCAAATGAAGTTTAATGTAGAAAAATGTAAAATAAGGCATATGGCTAGCAAAAACATAAATTAAATCTACTCACTAGGGGGTGAACCTCTGGGGGAATCTAGGATAGAAAAGAACCTGGAGGTCCTAGTAGATCACAGTCTCAGCAATGGCATGCAATGCCAAGCTGCTGCAAGCAAAAATTTTAGCATGCATTAAAAAGGGGATTAACTCCAGAGGTAAAACGATAATTCTCCCACTCTACAAAACTCTGGTCCGGCCACACCTGCAGTATGCTGTCCAGTTCTGGGCACCAGTCCTCAGGAAGGATGTGCTGGAACTGGAGAGAGTCCAGAGAAGGGCAACAATGCTAATAAAGGGACTGGAGGATCTCCGCTATGGGGGAAAACTGCAAGCACTGAACTTATTCTCTCTGGAGATGAGATGCTTGAGAGGGGATATGATTTCAATGTACAAATACCGTACTGGTGACCCCACAATAGGGATAAAACTCTTCCGCGAAAGGGAATTTAAAAAGACACGTGGCCGTTCACTAAAATTAGAAGAGAAGCGGTTTAACTTTAAAGGTTCAGTTCACCTTTACAGAAAAATCTGTAAGGTGAACTTACACAGGACCCCTGCCTCGTTACCCCCCCCCCCAGTCCCGCTGACCTGGATTGTGGCAATCTCCTGTTCTAAGCCCCAGTATATCTGCGTCAGGAGTACGGGGCTTAGAAATCATGGGTGGCGTGGACCAATCAGCAGCCACATAGCCCGTCCTGTCAACTATGGAGAAGACACGTGGATGCCGAGGGGATTTCTTAGCCCCGAACTCCTGACGCAGATATACCAGGGCTTAGAAGAGGAGATTGTCGTGGTCCAGGTCAGCGGGATGGGGGGGGGGGGGGCGAGGAGTGGCTCCTATGTAAGTTCACCTTACGGATTTTTTTTGTAAAGGTGTACTTACACTTTAAATTGCGTAGAGGGTTCTTTACTGTAAGAGCGGTAAGGATGTGTAATTCTCTTCCGCAGGCAGTGGTTTCAGCAGGGAGCATATATAATTTCTAAAAACTATTAGATAGGCACCTGAGGGACCATAACATACAGGAATATACAATGTAATACTGACATAAAAACCCACACACAGGTTGGACTTGATGGACCTGTGTCTTTTTTCAACTTTACCAACTATGTTACTATAGGGCCATTCTGGACACTGGTGCTGCATTCCAGAATGGCCCTATACAAGTTTTTAATGTGTCAGTACGCAGTATGAGGTAAGAACTTGAGATGAAGGGTCTTAGTGAAGGTTACTTCATTAAGGATGGGGAATGGGTTAGGGGTATAGCTTAAAATCACAATGGTCATTTAAGGCACTAGAGCTAAGTGCTGTACTACAACAGGTTGCAATGCAATTCCAGACTAAATTGAGACATAAGACATATTTGATAGAAACATATGTAATCATAAACTAGATATAATGAAGCAAGTAAGTAAATGAAGGCAAGGGAAATAACTCAGTTTTTATTCCAAAAAAAAAGAAAAGATTTAAGAAATGGGTGATTAGGAATCTTTTATAACATTGTTCGACTAGGTCAGTGCTTCAAGCCCCAACCCTGTGTTAAGTTCCACCCCAGATTTTAGGCTCCATCAGAGCAATGAAACAGATCTTGCATTACTACACAGGTTTTCTGCTGTCCATGGGAGTAGGCCTGGAAGCAAGGTGAAAACCAAATCTCATTACACCCCTGGAGAGTGCCACCCAAAATAAGGTTATCAAATTGCCTTTTGGTAGAAAAAGCTGTGATTGTTTGAAAATGATCATTATTGCTACTTTGAGTCCCAAGGCTGAGTTGGCTTGTATATGCACACAAATGGAAGCTTCTCACTACAGCTTAGTTGACTCCAAAAATTTCCACCTAGGAAAAAAAAAAAAGTTTAGTGTGATGATGGGTCAGCTTTTAGGTAAAAACTGTGTATTTCCACTTTTGCAGCCAAAATTGGCATAGCACCTACTAAAAAACATATGCAAAATGGCTTTTTATATTTTTTTAGATGCTCTATTTCAGTCCCTCCAGCAAGAACAAATCATTGCTGTGTGAATGGGAACACATATCAAACATATAGTTAGACTTTCTTAAATTTGACTGCAAAAGTGGAAATACACTTTAAAGAAAAGAGAAAAGATTGCAATGTTTTCAGACCCTGTTGTGAGTCTACCTCTCCAGATAATAGAATCAGGAAACAGTGATAAAGGAGTAACAAAATAAGACACAATCTAGCAATTTAAGTTGGTGAACATCTACTACAGCCACTGAAAAGCTGTGATGGCTGCCATTGTCAGACTACAAGGTCCCAGTGAAGGGAATCCTCCATCCACCTTGATTGTATGGCTGGAGGAATCAATTTCATTATTTTTTTTATTCAGTCTGCTGACAGCATGAAAAGAAAAAAAATTACCATTTTATTTAAAAAGATACAAAAAGAAATGTCATTAGGCTGGATTCACACCTATGCAGTTTTAGTGCTTTTTGCATTTTGCAGATTTGCACAACAGAACATGTTCCAAAGGGAAACCATGTTAAAGGGTTGTAAAGGATTTTTTTTTATCTTAATAGCTTCCTTTACCTTAATGCAGTGCTCTTTTCATGTCCTCATTGTTCGTTTTTGCTCTCAAGTTGCTGTAATTTTTCTCTGATCTCCACACTTCCTGGTTGTCTATTTCCTGGTAACCACAGTGCTGGGAGCTTTCTCTCTGTGGTCACTAACTTCAAGGAGCTGTGATTACTGTGGGGCAGATTCAAAGACAATTGGACAGGCGCAGCGTATCAGAAATACGCTACGCCGCCGTATCTTACCTGGCATAAATTCGAATCCAGGAAGAATTTGCGCCGTAAGTCATTTTTTTTACTTAAACGTGACTTAAGTCCATCCCTATTCACGGACGACTTACGCAAAAAAAAATAATCAAATTTCGACGCGGGAACGACGGCCATACTTTAACATGGCAAGTCTATCTATACGCCATAAAATAGCAGCTTTAACTATACGCCGGAAAAAGCCGACTACAGACGACGTAAGAGAATGCGACGACCACGCGTACGTTCGTGGATCGTTGGAAAAAACTAATTTGCATACCCGACGCGGAAAACGACGCAAACTCCACCCAGCGGACGCCAAAGTATTGCATCTGCGATCCGAAGGCGTACGAAGCCGTACGCCTGTCAGATCTTACCCAGATGCTGTCGTATCTTGGTTTGAGGATTCAAACTAAAGATACAACGCGGGAAATTTGGAAGTACGCCGGCGTATCAGTAGATACACCGGCGTACTTGCTCTGTGAATCTGCCCCTGTGTGTCTAAAACCCCTCAGCACCAATCAGTTTCGTTTTCCAAACCATCACTGCCCTGTATTGGTAGCAGAGAGGCAGGAAACAACAAAAACGAAACTAGAAACTACAGGTACACATTATATGATTGATTTTTATCTATTTTTAATCATTTTTAAAAGGAATCAGTTAACTATTATGTCTCTATACCCTGTAAACGGTCATTTCAGCATAACATTTTTTTTTATTTACAACTCCTTTAAATGAACTGTAGTCCAAATCTGCAAAATGCAAACAGCACTAAAACTGCATAGGTGTGAATCCAGCCTTAGGATGCATACAATTATACAAATATTTGTACTAAAAACAGAATTAATTATATTACTCTTCCAGTCAGCTGTCATAGAACTAAGCAGGAATCACTCCGGACAGTAACCTAGCATGCAATACCAGATATTATATAGAGATATAAAATGGTGTTTATTCTTTTTGTCTTTTGTGACCAGAATAAATACAAATGAGAGCCTTGCATCCTTACAAGCAAGCAAAAAAATAAAAATAAATCGGGAGCATATTAATGCATATACAGTGGTCTGCCATTCTTTTTTTAGGCCGGGTTCACACTATTGCGAATTGGATGTCGAATCACCGCATCCAATTCGCAATAGCAAGAGAATGTGAATTGCTCTCTATGAAGCTGGTTCACATATCTCGGATGCGGCTCCAGTGCGAATTTGCACTTTTGGTCTGTTTTAGGTCTTTTCAGGCTGAATTCGGACCTGAAACGGTGAACCAGGACGCACAGGACCCCTGTTGTGAGCCGCATCGGCATTAGGTGCGATATAATCCAGGCTTTTGGAAGCAAGACTGTTACTTAGAAAAATTCAAGAGTGGTGATCCAGATTATTACAGACATTGACATTTTTAATTCAATTTTTGCAGGTAAAAACACTTTTTCGGAATCAATTATAAACAGAGTGTATATTTCTAATAGTTATATTTACCACCATGGCAGATGCTCAAACACAACTTTCCACCAAATATTTTGTTTAAAAGGTTGCCAGGTAATTTCAAAAATTTTAGTGGAGATCCATCAGCCCAAGAATTTGATCCCTAAGAAAAAGTAAAAACAGGTTAATAATTTCAATATCAATCAGGTTACTACAAACAAGGCAACCTCAATCCCTTAGGCCCCTTTCACATTGGGGTGGGAGGGGCGGTGGCGGTATAGCGGCGATATACCGTCGGATTTGCCGCGGGATTCGGCCGCTAGAGGTGCGTTATTAACCCCCGCTAGCGACCGATAAAGGGTTAATACCTCTGCAGAGGCGCATTGCGGGCGGTATTGCCGCAGTTTCCCATTGTTTTAAATGGGAAGAAGCGGTGAAGGAGCGGTATACACACCGCTCCTCTCACCGCTCCAAAGATACTGCTAGCAGGAGATTTTTTCCTCTCCCGCCAGCGCATCGCCTCAGTGTGAAACCCCTTGGGCTTTCACATTGAGTATGCAGTGCAGGAGTTTTTCAGGCGGTATAGCAGCGCTATTTTTAGCGCTGTACCGCCTGAAAAACTCCTCAGTGTTAATGGGATCTAAATCATTTTTCAGCATGTCTGGCACCATCACGTATACAGTTTTCTTAAAGAAATAGTTTTCTGTGAATTTGTTGCAAAGTTTTTACCTGGAGATCCTGCCAATAAAAGCACTTTCTGTTGTGGGGTGATATCGCTAAGCCCCTGCCTAGCATTTAGCAGCAGAGCTGTAAACCTGCACTCCTTCAATTTGCCATTGAACAGATAGGCAACTTAACAACTAACTGAAGGATTGCCCTTGCAATATACAGACATTGGCATAAAATCTGTCTGAGATGTATTGCTTTAGGTACAAATGCTATTTTTATGTTCAGTTTTTCTATCTTAAGATAATGTAAAAAAACATACACAATACACCTACACATTTCCTGGAAGCAATGTTTCTATATGATCAGGTTAGTCTGGATTGAGAACTGAGACCCGTCTTACTAGAGGCCTGTGTGGGCGACTAGGTCTAGATTCACACTTTTGCGGTTTTGCTTAGTGTGTTTTCCATTGGAATCACATCATTCCATTGGAATTTCATCACATACACAGCATTCTAGATTTTAAATTCTTCCCTGTGGGTATCCTTTAAGCCAAGCCATGCCACTTTTTAGAGGACCTCATAAAAGTTATGGTATCAGAATTAGAACTATCTTTATCAAAATGTGGTCTTTATAGTAAGGTCATATGCACAGTGTTCATCAGTAATTTGGTGGACCCCAAGCAGAGCTGGACTGAGGTGTAGGCAGAAGAGGGATGCAAAAACGACAGGGCTTAAAACTGAAATAGTTAATGGCTCATGAAGGGGCACTTTGGCCCTTTTCGCCTTGGGTGCTAAAGGACCTTGTTCCAAAATATGTCTACATGTTCTAGGGCCCAATAGTTAGTTTGCTGTTTTCTTAGGCCTTGAGAGAACCCCACAGGATATTAGTGAGGATTATTGTAGGCAAGTGTTAACAATTTGGGTTTGAAGGGATTTAAAAAAAAATACTGTAGTGCTCCTTTAGAATCTTAATTCACAGGATGCATTCCTTGTGGTTAGACTATTAACAGAATTCCTGAAAGAAACACAAATGCTGCAATAACTGAGCTTGTTTTCTAAAGATACGAACTGTCTGGCTATCAGGCTTGGGGTTCATGGTATATATGAGGCCAGCTGAGGTGTAACGATGAGATCCATGGCAAAGTTTTATGGGACACCATTAGAGATGGTAGCCTTAGCACTGGTGGTCAACCTATGACGCGCCCCTACTTAGCTACATATTATCACTGTTATTGAACAAGTTGTAGCCAAGCACTATGAATAGTTCACTGCACAGCTTGTGAGTTGGGCAGAGCTGCTCAGAGATTTTCTTCTTCTTTTTGGGCTCCTGCCATACTGTTTGAAGAGGGTCTTCTGCTTTGTGGTCACCCAGAACTAAGCTGACTTGGGCAGATGAATCAATGCACAGAAAAACTGTGTTTCTTAACCCATGAGTTGAAAGGGACAGATTGATGAATGTAGTAAGTAAGCAAACTTTTTGTACCATTCCTTTTCAGACATGGACCAGTCTTTCTCTGACTCCTGGGCTCCATAGCAGTTTCAGAATAGAATAAATGGTAGGAAAAGATGGAAAGTATCACATACAAGAGATAGTGACTTCACTAAATATCCATTAATTCGCAAGTAACATGTAAATATCAATAGAGTAAAACCAATGTGTTATTGGGATACAGCACTACCATCACCTAGCATGGAAAGCTATAGGGATAGGGTAGAATTTCTATATAGACTCCCATCAATGAGACTGAATAGCATTGCATCATGTGAGTCATACTACCCATCTCCTGCACTTTTAGTGAACCTGTCATTCATGTCACCATCCTGCAGTCCTTGTACAGCAGAGTGTAAAATGGGAGAGGAAGAAGCATCCATCACAAGGAGCCAATCAGTTCATATGCTGACAGAGACCATACCGATAGGAGGAGTGAGCAGTGTAATAGACAGAGCTCATCAGTGTGCTACTTTTCCTTCGTGGACCACTCAGAGGACAGGAGGACTCAGAAGAATGTGGAAATCTTGTGCTGAAAAGAAGGACTAGAGGTCTTGTGACTGCCCCCCCCCAACATACACAGTTATGACCCTACAACCATGAATTAAATAGACAAAATTCTCAAGCGCCTAACCCTACCATAAAGGCATAGCGATACAAAACCAGACCATTTATGCCCAAACTTTATTTGTCCAGAGTTTGGGAGAATGTTTACCTTCTCGCTGTTGGCTCCAGTCCAGAACTTGTCATTAAGGGAGCCTTGTGATTCTGCAAGTGCCATAAGGAACAGGTTGTGGTTCTCGTTCAGGACACTGGTCAGATGGGCACGGCTGAAGAGAGACTGGCAGTGACTCTAGGTGTAATGGAGATAACTGTGAGTACATAAAGGCATTAACAAAAGATGGTTGAATTAAACTTGTGATTTTTTTTTCCAGCCAATAGCCTACTCTATTGTCTTTCAGCCTTGATGGCTGAAAAGCTGTAACAAGAAGCTGAGTTAAAATTATGTTTTTATTGAAGGAGACCTATTTATACATAGACCTGTTGCCATTGTTGACCTTCTTTTAAAAAGTTTCCTGTCAGTTTCTCTCCTCAATACCTCCTACAGTAAATCACTGACCCAAACCAAAAAGAAGTATAAGTAACCTCCTAATTTGCACATTTAATGCAGTCAGTGACCTACAGTGTTGACCTCAGAGGATCATCTCTACAACTAGGGAAGTTGTAAAGGGGGGAGGCAACCAGATTTTTTCCACATGGCTGACACGCACAGCTGGGCCCCACCTGCATACAGGGTCTTCAGGGCATCACCCTTGTGTTCTGCCCAAACCCACATACAGTATTGTTCACGTGCACAGATGCTGGTCCCTCTTGGTCACCACACATTTAACCCCTTACATAGGCCTAAGTTTTCTGTGGTACAGATAGAAGCTCCAGAAGTCCAACTGACCACCCAGGGCCCATGAGACATGGGGGCTCAGGTCACCTGATGCATAAATGGGGGGGGGGGGGTTACTCTCACAACACGCAGAGGCTTCTGGCTGTAAAGTTCACTCTTTTACTTGTATAACAGAAACAGAACAGTCAAAATCCATGGCAACACAATCTTTAATATATTGGCAATAAAGCTTGGCTTCGGTAGACAAAACATTATTTGGTAATAGCTGGGAAGGAGCATGGCAGTACTCACTCACACACCAAATCTCAGTCCTCATCTCAATTCCCACTCTCAGGCCTTAGAGTGATGCTTCTCTTTGTCCCCAGAAGCAGAGAGTACACCAAACCCTCTCTGATATCCTCTCCTTGGTGGTTCCAAACTCCAACCAATATCCAGTCCCTCCCACCTATATATTGGGTAACCCCAAGGTCACCACTCCACCTCTAAGGAGGAGCTAATATTATAGGTGTATAAGAATATATAAATGTCAACTACACAATACATGCAAATCAAAATAAATTTCAATGAGTGACCATTTACATAGTGTTTGGGCTCCAAAACCCTGGACGCCCAAAAAATATTTAGTGATACAAAAACACCTCTGGGGTTTCGCCAGAAGTGACAATGGAATGTTGTGAAAAACACACAAAAATAAAATAAAGAAAAAAATAAAATTAAAACATGAGAAAGTTCATATTCCCAATGAAACAGGAAGGGAAGAAAGTTTGTGTTTGTGTCGGTTGATAACACCCGTGCACTTTCAACCATGCAGCTTTCGTGGTCTAGAATAGCCTTAAGTGAGTCCACCACTAGTATTCGCAAACCGCTTACCAGATTTGACCAAGCTCAGCATGTAACTCCAAAATCAATGGGTATTAGTATCCGGATACAGCAAACTCCAAGTTAGTATTCAAACTCCATGTTAGTATTCATTAAGCCAATCGGAAAACTATGCTGGAAACATCACATACAAACCATCAGATAGGAAAAAAAAACTTGTATGCCCAGCTCCTCAGTCAAAGTTTACCTTCTCGATCATGTCGGAGCTGCATGGCAGAAATGCTTTTATGATTCTTCTGAAATGTGAGTGCTGTACATGTGAATAAAAGTTACCTGTGGTTTTATGCTATGGAAGCATCTCTTTTCCTTTTTTCCGATTGTATAGAGTCCCTTATCATCCCCTCCCAGAGCTTGCATACTATTGATGTTGGGGTAACTGATCTGTAATTGCCAGGCATGTAAGTTTGTGTCTTTTTTAAATATTGGTGCTACATTGTTTTTTGTCCAATCAGCTGGTTCCATTCCAGTCAGTAGACTGTCAGTAAAAATTAAGAACAATGGTCTGGCAATTACTTAACTGAGTGTCATGAGGACAAACACTGCTAATTATACCAGTCAGTCATGCTTTTGTTGTTTATAGAGCAGAGGTGATCAAATGCCACCAAACGAAAGCTCAATTTGTGGGGGGAAAAAAGGACATCAATTTTGTTCAAGGTACAACATTGCATGGCCGCCTAATTGTCAGTTAAAGCGAAGCAGTGCCATATCGCAAAAAATGGCCTGATCATGGGGCTGAAGTGCCTTGCCTATGTTCCAGTTTAAGCTGGTGCTATGACCACTGCCCCAGGTTCCCTGTTGCTGGGTGGCTTCTTTCTCTTGCAGCATTCTGCAGAGCCACCCTTGCATGCAGGGAATCGAGTTTTGCCTCCCTACAGTGTGTGGAACAACAGAAACACACAGTCCTGTAGCCTAGGATGGCAAAGTACTCCCCTGCTTCCCCCACCTACCTTTTCCTAACTAACAGACTGACACAAGACTGTACTGTCTACTGTTAACTCTTTCCTGTAAAGACCAGAAGTTCTGGGGAAGCAGCCTGGAGGAGCAGGAGTGTGGGGCTAAAAAATGTATCAAATAGTTTACATAGGGATGTGTATTTTATTGTGCTCACCATGATAAGCTAAAAAAAACACTGATGGTTTACTTTAAGATGTATATACACTATATGATAGAAGAATTGGAGGAGCTGGGCAGAAATGTGTCAGCTGAACAGTGTTTGCATCTAGTCAGATGCAGCCGCTATGGGGGTGTTCTGACAGGTGCTGACTGCGGCTGCCATAATACAATTGTCACACTGAGAGATTCCCCCCCATCCGCACTGTAGAATATGAATGGCGTACTCTGTTATATTATTTAAATTGAAATAATCTATGTCTATATACCCAGTTTTAGTGCCTGGTAATGTGACACATTGACAGCTACTGCAGGCAAGGCTGGCTGATAACAAAGAACAAATGGCTGCATAAAAAATGTTATATAAATAAAAAAATCAATCTCAGTTTCTGTACACGGTAGGTTTACTGGCTTTTTATTGAGCACACAGCATTTATAAGGGCAAGCCATTGAGTGTAGTGTAAGTGTGTGTCTCAATTATGTTTACAGGGCCTATAAAAACAGTTACACATGTCACCGTAATGCTATACACTTTTTTTTTTTTAAATCAAAGACGTTTTTATTGCTCATAAAACATACATAGAAAAGAAACAGTATGACACGACAGCAGTAGCATATACAGTACACTTTGCCCAAACCTCTCCATCCAACATCTAGCACATGTTTAGCAATTACCGATGGCATGCCCTCCAATCCCGCCTCCCCATAACTGGCAAGTCTAGTTACCACCCAACAGTCTCCCCTGGACTAGTTCCATAGGGCTCAAGCCAGGTGTGGCCAGCCACGCGTCCCACAGCCTGTCAAATTTGCCCGCGTTCCCTCTGTGTTGAAAAATATATTTCTCCATAACCAGCATCTTGCCCATGTGTGTCAACCAAAATTTAAGTGTGGGGGGAGCCTCTAGTTTCCATTTCAGGAGAATGGCCGTCCTGGCCTGGAACAGTGCTCTGTTAAAAGCCAGTCGAGTCCGCTCCTCCATGATTACTCCCTCCAGTACCCCAAGCAGACAATGTATCGGCTCCAGGGGGACAGAGACCTGGAACACAGAATTGAGTGTTTCCAGGACCCCGCTCCAGAACCTATGGAGCTTGGGGCAGCGCCACAGCAGATGAATCAGATCACCAGACATTACCTTGCATCTGTTACACATTGGGTCGGTGACCCCACCCATCTTAAAAAGTTTCACCGGGGTAAAGTGGACCCTCAATAAAATATATAGCTGGGATACCTTCTGTGCTACATTAAGCGAGCAGCTGTTGACCGCCAGCAGCGCCTGCTCCCACATGTCTCCTGTCATCGGGCCCACGTCTGCCTCCCACTGGTCTGCCACCTTCATGGGGTGCCCCTCTAAGAATGTGTCCAGCAGCATGTTGTAACATTGCGAAATAACACCTTTAGTCTCAGATGCAGCCCTCAAGACGCGGAATACCGGAGTGGGGGACTGAGCCCACTCCACCGCGTCCCCCTGGGCTCTAATTGCATGTTGCAGTTGTAAGTAGAAAAAGAACATGCATTGGGGGAGTGCAAACCTGGACCGGAGAGTATCAAACGGGAGCAGCGCGCCACCTCGGAATATCTGTTTGAGAAGCGTTATGCCTTGAAGGCGCCACCTTGGGCCCTGATCTAGTTTGGCCAGTTCGGGGTACGAATTGTTCCCCCAAATCGGGCTGAATTCAGTGAATCCTGTGACCCCCTGAAGCTGCCTCGCCTTATTCCACACCTTCTGGGTGAGCGCGAAGGTGGGCATTTTCTTATTAGGTTTTTGAAACTGTTGGGCCTCAAGTCCCTCTGGTATCGACGTAGCCCCCGAGCCAAGCAGCAAAAGCCTAGCCGAGGAGCCAGCCGGAGCCGGGGACATGGCACCGATTAGGTGCTGTAGCTGTGCTGCTAAATAGTAGATCCATGGGTTAGGAAGGGCCAGCCCCCCACCCTCCTTGGGGCGCTGCAGTTGTTCCAGTTTTATCCTGGGGGTTTTAACATGCCAAAGCAGTTGCCTAAAAAGTGAATTGACCACTCTAAACGTTTTGAGGGTAATGACTACTGGGGAATTGTGGAGCAGGTACAGTAACTGCGGCATCAGAATCATCTTGATGAGGTTGGTCTTACCCGCTAGGGACATTTTCAGCCTATTCCATATATGGATTTTGTCTCTAAACCGAGTCAGCAAGGGAAAGACATTCAGGCTACAGAAGTCGGTCACCCTAGGGGAGACATATACCCCCAAGTACTTAAAGGTGGTCACCACGGGAACAGGGCATGTGGGACCAACGTCGGACGGGGGAGAATGCTATACACTTTTGTGACGGTATCGGTATGATATCCCCGTCAACGTTCCCTTCTTCCCATAACGACAATCACCCCAATATTCCACGAGGAGGGATATCCCTGGAATCGCCCAGAAAGCCACACATGAGACAAGCTTACTGCTAGAACAAGACACTTTAATGACACAAAACCCCAGCTTATATGTGGTTACAGCCTGTTAGGAACGCCCCCCTCACACAGTGGGGTTTCCCATACAGATTATAGGAGACAAGTCGGAGCCGACCATGCAGACACATTTCTTTAGATAAAGACATCACTGGAGTTAATTACTACACTGAAGCAATCAGAATAATTAACATACTACTTCTCTAATCATTTAGCCTGATGATACAATACACATCTTTTAAGGGTAAACACAGATCTTCTTTACACAACACAATAGATCAATTAACCTTTAGAATAGTGAGGGGACATTAGCACGTCAATAACCTGTCAGAGGAATGAATCACACATGAAATTCCTTTCTACATCTACCCATGGCTAGCAGGGAGCAGTACACTGAGACATATAGGCAAATGTATCACAATGGCCCCCCTTTTGCTCCCTGCTCCGGCAAACCCGGTTGGACCTTTCCTGGTCCAGTAGGGTTGACGGGTTTAGAGCTTTTAGTCCGAGGTTAACTCCGTTTGGCATGACTGACCTCCCTTGGCAACTGCTTCAGACTCAGGTATGTCACCGGGTCGTCAGATCACACGCCGGTCAGTCCCCAAGTCTTTGTACGATCTGCAAAGTCACCAGAAGTCAGTGTGAAGACAGCGAATGGGTCTGTGCGCCGCCATCTAGGTGTCCCGCTATGGGAGGGGGCAGGTTATGGCTCTGAAGTGACAATCACAGGAGATTCATAAAAAGAAAAAGTTATATTTGTTGAAATGCTGTAGCACTGGTGCTCAGAGTCCGGGGGGGGAGAGGGGAATCAGAGCCCCATAAGATCAGCCACCCCCTGCTCCCTCCGCAGCCGCCGGTTCTCCTCTTGGAGCTTCTCCAGCTCCATCTCCAGTTCATGGAGCCTGGGGGGGTCAGCCTGCTGTGACCTCAGGTGGTTGTTCTCCTCCTCCATGCGGCTTATCCACTCCTCCAGCTCTATGTACTCACGGATCAGATCCTGCTTGCTCATGTCCTGCAGGCTTTCCACGTGGTCCTTCATCATCAGGAACTGGGTGGTGGTGTAAGGGGCCACCGGTGGGCCCTTGGCGAACATCTCGGCCCGCATCTGGGGCGCCCGCTGCGATTCCATCTCCTCCAGTCGCTTCTTCTCCTCCCAGGTCCGCTGTTTATATGACTTCCAGGACCTCTTCTTCTTGGAGGGTAGCTGGCGGTGCCTCTTTCTGCCCAGCTCCCTCCAAGGCCCCTCCGGCTCATGGCTGTCGCCCATGACCAGCTGACAATGGTGTTCCCTGTTGTCCGTAATAACAGATTGTACCATGAGGGCTTCGTAAGGGGTGCCCAATTGTTCTTCCTGACCCAGCTCCTGGGGATCCCAAGCCGAGTCTACACAATGGGCTGCTGCTGGTGAGCGGTACCCAGGTTGAGACCAATTTGACCTGGTGTTGTCATTCATGGGGCAATTCTGCTTGAAGTGACCCAACTGTTTGCACCGGAAGCAGCGTTGTTCGTTGTCCTCCTGGCGTGGGTAGCGAGGGCTATATGTCATCGGTCTGTTAGGCGGTTGGTATCTAGCGGCTGGTGGGTGTGAGGGCGCCGTTGGTTGTGGGGGTTGTACCCGTGGTGTGACCTGGTTTGTCTTGCGAGTATCCGCATATTCATCCGCCAACTTCGCGGCCTCTGGTAGAGTCATGGGCCTGCGATCTCTCACCCAATCCTTGACGTCCGTCTGGATGTGATTGTAAAATTGCTCCAGGAGCATTAGTTGCAAAATGTCCTCTGCGGTGGTGGCCTGGCTGCTGTTAACCCAGTTAGAGGCCGACAGGGACAACTGGCATGCCCATTCTGCGTAAGAGTCTTTCGTGGTTTTGCGTGAGTCCCTGAACTTCTGTCGGTGGGACTCTGGAGTTACCGCATAACGAGCCAGGAGCACTTCTTTAACCCTGGCGTAGCTATGGATATCCTGATCTGGCACGGTCCGGAAAGCATCAGAAGCTTTGCCTGACAGTTTGCCTGACAATATTGCAACCCACTCTCTTCTAGCTATTCGGTGCAGGTTACATTGTCGCTCAAAATCCGCCAGGTAGTTATCAATTTCACAGTCCTTTTCATCAAAAGCTTTAAAAGCGCTGAACGGAATCTTCCTTGCGTCTGCTGTGCTGTACTCACTGTTCGGAGAAGGTGCGGCTGCTTGTTGGACTGCTGCCAGTTTTAACTGTAGCTCTGCGTCCCTTATTTGTTTAGCCTCCTCCGCTAACAGGTCCATCACTTTCAGAACCACATCCGGCGTTGGGTTCGGGCCGAACCACGCTAGCTTCTCTCTCATTAGCTTGTTGGTTGGTGACTCCTCCTGAATCACTGGTGTCTCCATCTCTTGTACTGCTGGCGTTGCTGCAATCCCGTCCTCCTGGTCTAGCTCCATTAATTCTGCTATGATGACCCGCTTGGTTTTGTTGCTAGCGATCCTTCCACAAACTTCCAGTAGTTCTTCCAGTGTCTGCTTGGAATCCGGGTGTGAAGGGGAATAGAAGGGAAGATCCCGCTGCTGCCAACCAATTGTGACGGTATCGGTATGATATCCCCGTCAACGTTCCCTTCTTCCCATAACGACAATCACCCCAATATTCCACGAGGAGGGATATCCCTGGAATCGCCCAGAAAGCCACACATGAGACAAGCTTACTGCTAGAACAAGACACTTTAATGACACAAAAACTCAGCTTATATGTGGTTACAGCCTGTTAGGAACGCCCCCCTCACACAGTGGGGTTTCCCATACAGATTATAGGAGACAAGTCGGAGCCGACCATGCAGACACATTTCTTTAGATAAAGACATCACTGGAGTTAATTACTACACTGAAGCAATCAGAATAATTAACATACTACTTCTCTAATCATTTAGCCTGATGATACAATACACATCTTTTAAGGGTAAACACAGATCTTCTTTACACAACACAATAGATCAATTAACCTTTAGAATAGTGAGGGGACATTAGCACGTCAATAACCTGTCAGAGGAATGAATCACACATGAAATTCCTTTCTACATCTACCCATGGCTAGCAGGGAGCAGTACACTGAGACATATAGGCAAATGTATCACAACTTTTACCTGTTAACCACTTTAAAGTGAGTAATCAGCAGCTGATTGAATCACTAACTGAGTAGGGATGAGCCAAACACCCTTGGTTCGGTTCGCAGCAGAATATGCGAACAGGCAAAAAATGTGTTCGAACACGCAAACACCGTTAAAGTCTATGGGACACGAACATAAAAAATCAAAAGTGCTAATATTAAAGGCTAATATGCAAGTTATTGTCATAAAAAGTGTTTGGGGACCTGGGGCCATGTTTCCTGTGCTTAGAAAAGTCTCTGCATAAAATGACATTTCTAAAGGAAAAAAAGTTCTTTAAAACTACTACTACTACTACTATAATGAATTGTCGGGTCCCGGCAACACAGATAAAAGTCATTGAAAAAAACGACATGGGTCCCCCCCCCCAGTACATTATCAGGCCCTTTGGGTCTGGTATGAATATTAAGGGAAACCCTGCACCAATTTTTTTTTTCAAAAATGGCGTGGGGTTCCCCCCAAAAATCCATACCAGACCCTTATCCGAGCACGCAACCTGGCACGCCGCAGGAAAAAAGGTGGAACAATAGAACGCCCCCCCTCCTGAACCGTACCAGGCCACATGCCCTCAACATGGGGAGGATGTCCCCATGTTGATGGGGACAAGGGCCTCATCCCCACAACCCTTGCTCGGTGGCTGTGGGGGTCTGTGGGTGGGAGGCTTATCGGAATCTGGAAGCCCCCTACCATTTCACCCAAAAAAGTGAGAAAAAAAACACACACACACACACAGCTTGGGACAAGTCCTTTAATAAAAAATAATAATAATCCAGCGCCGTAATCCTTCTACAAGTCCGACCCGCCGCTATGAATGATACAGCCTCCTCCATAGGAGGCACCCGGCCGAATGACGCGCGACCCATCTGACAGTTCTTTTATAACCGAGGGCGGAGCCACCCGTGAAGTGGACTGGTGACCCCGCCCCCTATGATGCAATGGGCGTTTCCCCGTGACATCACAGGTGACCCCGCCCCCCTCTGATGCAACGCGGGTTTCCAGTAACGCGGCAGAGGGGGTGGGGTCACCCCGTACACGCCACTGGGCAACCCTGGCGTTTCCCCTTGCGTCAGAGGGGGCGGGGTCACCCACACACATGACGGGTGGCCCTGCCCTCGGTTATAAAAGAACTGTCAGACGGGTCGTGCCTCCTATGGAGGAGGCTGTATCGTCCGTAGAGGCGGGTCGGACTCGTCTAAGGATTACAGCGCTAGATTTATTGTTTTATTTTTTTGTGGCTGTTATTGATTAAAATTTTCATGTTTGATTAATCGATTTTTTGACTAATTTCGATTAATTATAACGCACATATATTTTTTGGATCACCACCATATATAGTCCCCACTGTAAAATCCACAGACATTTCCCCCACTGTAATATCCACAGACATCTCCCCCACTGTAATATCCACAATCACCCCCACTGTAATATCCACAATACCCCCCACTGTAATATCCACAGACATCTTCCCCACTGTAATATCCATAGACCTCTCCCCCACTGTAATATCCACAGACATCTCCCCACTGTAATCCAAAAAAAAAAACCCACTGTAATCCACAAACATCTCCCCACTGCAATATGGTCCACATCTCCCCCGCTGTATAGGAAGATTAGTGTTTGCCTAGTCTTACCAGAGAAGCCGGCCGAAGACGAGCAGTTGAGGCCAGGTAATGACGTCAGCATGCCGCTCTAGGCTCACCTATGCCGCCGCCGGGTGGACCAAGATGGCCGCCGCTCCGGGAGCTAGACTGAAGACGCAGCCTTACCTATGGCAGAGGCAGCAGCGGATCACGTGGTGTGCCGATCTGCATATGGTGATCCATTCGGAACACGGATCATTCACAATCCGTTGCACCACTAGTACCGATCAAAAGAATTTTGATTGATCAAAAAAATTAACGATTAATCAAGGAATTAATTGTTAATTTCTGCAGCCCTAGATTTTTTATTAAAGGACTTGTCCCAAGCTGTGTGTGTGTGTTTTTTCCTTTTCGCTTTTTTTGGGTGAAATGGTAGGGGTACAATTTACCCCGTTACCAATTTACATAGGGGGGCCGGGATTTTTTTGGTTTGTTTTTTTTCAATTACTTTTATCTGTATTGCCGGGACCCGACAATTCATTATAGCCGCGAGTAGTTTTGAATTACTTTTTTTCCTTTAGAAATTTTGTGCAGAGACTTTTCTAAGCACGGAAAACATGCGCTACTTTACAGGCATACTATAGACACCCCCCAGGTACAAAATTTAAATAAATGTTTCACTTTTATTTTTTCACTTTAAGCATTATTAAAATCACTGTTCCCGAAAAAACTTCAGTTTTTAAAACTTTTTTTTGCATTGATACATGTCCCCTGGGGCAGAAAAAAGGTCCCCAAACACATTTTATGACAAAAACTTGCATATTAACCTTTAAAATTAGCATTTTTGATTTCTCTCAAAGACTTTAAAGGGTGCTCTGGGGCTTTTCGAATTTGCCACGAACACCCCAAATTGTTCGCTATTTGGCAAACAGCCAATGTTCGAGTCGAACTCATGTTCGACACGAACATAAAGCTCATCTCTATTACTGAGTATGCAACTTCTTTATCTTTATTAATCCTTGCCTATGTTCCAGTTAAAGCTGGTGCCATTACCACTGCCCCAGGTTTCCTGTTTCAGAGGGGCTCCTTTATCTTGCAGCATCCTATGGAGCAGGGGTCAAAATTTCAAGTCCTGAGCTACTAGCCAGGCCTCAAGGGTTACTCACCACCAGTTGTCCCACCCAGCCCGCCCGTCCCTAATTCCGCCCCTAAACACGCTCTCATAAAATGACACTCAAATGTATTTTGCAGAATTAAGTTATTAAAAAAAATATTAACAACAACTGTATCCATGCCCACCAATGCAGGCTGCGTGTGTCCACCATGCAGCCTTGTGCCTAGTGCCCAGCAATGCAGCCTTGTGCCCACCAATGCAGCCTTGTGCCTAGTGCCCACTAAAGCAGCTTTGTTCCCACCAATGCAGACTTGTGCCTAGTGCCCACCAATGCAGCCTTGTGCCCGGTGGCCACCAATGCAGCCTTGTGTCCACCAATGCAGCCGTGTGCCCACCAATGCAGCTTTGTGCCCAGTGCCCACCAATGCAGTATTGTGTCCACCATGCAGCCGTGTGCCCAGTGCCCACCAATGCAGTCTTGTGTCCACCATGCAGCCTTCTGCCCACCAATGTAGTCTTGTGTCCACCATGCAGCCGTGTGCCCAGTGCTCACCAATGCAGTCTTGTGTCCACCAATGCAGTCTTGTGTCCACCATGCAGCCGTGTGCCCACCAATGCAGCCGTGTGCCCACAATGCAGTCTTGTGTTCACGGTGCAGCCGTGTGCCCACCTATGCAGTCTTGTGTCCACCATGCAGCCGTGTGCCCACCAATGCAGTCTTGTGTCCACCATGCAGCCGTGTGCCCAGTGCTCACTAATGCAGCCTTGTGTCCACCATGCAGCCGTGTGCCCAGTGCCCACCAATGCAGCCTTGTGTCCACCAGTGCAGCCGTGTGCCCACCATGCAGCCATGTGTCCACCATGCAGCTGTGTACCAGGGCCCACCAATGCAGTCTTGTGTCCACCATGCAGCCTTGTGCCCACTAATGCAGTCTTGTGTCCACCATGCAGCCGTGTGCCCAGTGGGGGAACACAGTGATAACAGCTTTCATTTCAATAGCCGTGTTCCCGCCGCGCAATGTCATATACAGACCCGCCCCCTGGTAGGGGAACTTTGATAGACAGATCACCCCTCCAATCCCAGTGACGGGTGATCTGTCAATCAAAGTCCCGGGACCAGGGGGCGGGGCTGTATCTGACAGCGATCGGCGGGGAACATGGCTATTGAAATGAAAGCTGTTATTGCTGTGTTCCCCCCGCTGCGCTCTGAACACCTGGGCGGCTCTCTCTCTCTCTCTTCCCCCTGGCCTCCGTGATTGCTGGGAGAAGGACTCCCATTTGACACAGCCAAGCTGATGGCTCGCCCCCCCAACTCCCAGGCAGCCTTTCCTCGCCAGACCTCAGAATCCACTCGCAAAATGCGAGCAAGCGAGTGGATTTTTTGAGGGCTGCTATGGAGTCACCCATGCCACCCACTTCACTAAACTCTGATTTAAAAAACAAAATCCATTCAAGTATAATTTATCACCTTAAAGAGTTTTGTTAACCCAAAAAATAAATTAAAATAGATCCTGCACCTTTAAAGCATATTATATCACACAGTGCTTGTCCTGTGTCATTTGGCCCCCTGTAACACCTAAAAAACCTGGCTGATTCTCCCAGTTTCTCCCCATCCCTCTGTGGTCAGTTTACGTGCCTCTGTCATCAGCAGCCTGCTATCTGCTCTCCTCTCTGCTCCTGTGTCCTCCTCCCCCTCCCCTCTCTGTCTGTGTGTGAGCCACCCCTCCCCCCTCTTTCTGCTCTCATAACACTAACCTGTATACACCATCAGCACTGCCTCCCATTGAAGTGTCCCCCTCTGTGAATGAGCGGAGATTGCAATCACATGACAAGCCAGCTTTCTCCTCCTCTCCTCCCCTCCAGACTGACATCAACAGAGGAATCTCAGCTGCATCTCTCAGAGGAAGAAAGGAGAGAGCTTGACAGTCATGTGATCGCAATCTCGGCTGTGAAAAAAGGTATTTGCAGCATTTATTTTTATAAATCACACCCAGAGAGGGAAACTACAATAGGGCAGTGGCGGCCTGTCCATAGGGGGCGCCCGGGCACTGCTCCCCCCCCCCCTTTTGTAGTCACAAAAAAAAAACAGGCCCTTTGTTTTTACTTATACTAACTGCAGTGATGGCGGTCCGTCTATAGAGGGCGCTGCAGCGCCCCCCCCCCTCTGGGTCTCGCAAATAACATACATTCATGCATTGCATTAATGTATGTTATTGTTGCCAGCTGCCACTGGTCTATTCAGATGGCCGGACCTTGGGTTCCGGCTACCTGAATAACGGCAGCTGGTTGGCTGTGCGAAGTGCCTTCCGAGTACAGCCCTCGTCTCCCGGAAGCTTATCCAGGGGACGTACGGGGGGTGCTTACCTTGGATAAGACTGACGGCCGTCTCAGCCAATCAGGTTCGCTGATTCTGGTTATCGGTAACCTGATTGGCTGTAGCGTCATCGAGGGCGCAGAGGCGACAAAGGGCACAGTGGCATCAATTGGTACAGTGGTGATAAAGGGCACAGTGGTGACAATTAAAGAGCACAGTGACATGCACAGTGGCAACAATGGGCACAGTGGCAACAATTAAAGGGCACAGTGACATGCACAGTGGCATCAATGGGCACAATGGTGACAATGGGCACCGTGGCAACAATTAAAGGGCACAGTGACATGCACAGTGGCAACAATGGGCACAGTGGCGACAATTAAAGGGCACATGGGTGACAATTGGCACAGTGGCGACAATTGATGGCACAGTGGCTGCGTTTGATGGCATGGCACAGTGGAGACAATTGATAGCACAGTGGCTGCGTTTGATGGCATGGCACAGTGACTGCATTTGATGGCATGGAACAGTGGTGACAATTGATGGCACAGTGGCTGCGTTTGATGGAATGGCACAGTGGTGACAATTGATGGCACAGTGGCTGCGTTTGATGGCATGGCACAGTGGTGACAATTGATGGCACAGTGGCTGCGTTTGATGGCATGGCACAGTGGAGACATCTGATGGCACAGTGGCTGCGTTTGATGGCATGGCACAGTGACTGCATTTGATGGCATGGCACAGTGGTGACAATTCATGGCACAGTGGCTGCGTTTGATGACATGGCACAGTGGTGACAATTGATGGCACAGTGGCTGCGTTTGATGGCATGGCACAGTGGTGACAATTGATGGCACAGTGGCTGCATTTGATAGGCACAGTGAGGCTGCAATTTTTTTTTTTAGTTTGCGCCCCCCGAAAATTTTTAAGCACCAGCCGCCACTGCAATAGGGAACATTGCCAATGGTGTATACAGGTTAGAGTGGCTTAACAACTACTTTAACTCAAAATGTCCATTCTATTGCTTCCAGCCTCCTCCAAATCTCCAAATTCCTTTTTTTTCGCAGCTGTGATCTGACAACGATTGTAGGTTGACTACGTTCATTCTCCATGGTCCCACTGTATCTAGGCACATAGCCACCCTCTCCTGCTCCCTCCAGAGACACTGTCTGTAACTACACAGTGGTGTAGAGAAAGCCTCTTGAGGGGGGAGGGGGCGAACAGGAGTGTCGGGACACTATCTACTTTACAGATAGAGAAAAGGGCTGTGTGTTAGTGGGCATCCTGACACTCCTGCTCGCCCCCTCCCCCCTCGAGCCTTTTTCCACACCAGGAATAAAGTGTTGAATTACTGTGTTTAGTTACAGACAGAAGAACAGGAAGTGAGGATTTCTCAGAAGAAATAAAGACATTTAAAAGCAAAATCGAAGGATGAGATAAGTGAAGGAGGACTGCACTAAGGTAAAGGAAGCTATTTAGGGGGAAAAAAATTACCTTTACAACCCCTTTAATGCCACACTTTCACTTAGGTAAAGTCTCTTACGTCTGATTGTAAAGATGAAAAAAATGCTCTAAGTTCATAAAAGGTTTGAGCAGCTATATACCCCGCTAGCTCCGATCGATGTTGGCGATGTCAAGGAGACAGAGGCTCCCTCTTCCATATTTACTGGAGCTGCCCGCTGATTGTCCCCTACTGGACCGAGGTGCAACAACTGTTGGGCCGCCTCCTGGATGCACAGGTCCCCATGTCCCCCAAATTCTTCCTCCTGGGCCTATCTCCCCTGAGAATATCTGTGCCTTGTAGAAAGCTAACGCACCATATCCTCACAGCTGCCCGCTGCCTTGTAGCTCTAAATTGGAAAAAAACGCTCTCCCCCTGACCCGGGGGCCTTGCACGCTAGAATCAAAGATGTGGAGCTGATGGAGAGAATGACTGCCAGGATACAGGACAGATTGGAAGCCCACGACATGGTCTGGGGGCCTTGGCGCCTTCGGGAGGACCCGCCGTGATCAGGTAAACGAGCTAACTCGATGACCTTTCCCTCTTCTCCCCTCTCTACCCCCCATCCTATCACTTTTCTCTCCCTTCTTCCCTCCTTCCTCTTTTTGGGGGTACCCCTATGACCCCCTCCATGTTCAACGTTTCGCAGTGTACTTATGCATATTGATGTGATATGGCATTCCCGACTTCAGCTTTGTACTAGCTATTGGCAAGAAACATGTAGACGGCCCGCATTACTTATTACTTGAAAACATGCAACACAGGCAGATGCGTGCCTTATTTTCCTGTCTATCCTTATGCTGTGTCATATGTTCCTGTATGCTGTATGCAATCTTATTTTTTTAATAAAAAAAGTTATTTGGAAAAAAAAAAATGTTTGAGCAGGTACACTTAATATTTTGTTAGCCTATTGATGCAAAGCTCTTAATTTCCTTTTATGTTCACATTGCTTTTATGTTATTATTGTTAAAGTTGTTGTTGTTGTTAATATTTATTTTTGTAACTTAGAGCGGAGCTCCACCCTAAAGTGGAACTTCCGCTCATCGGAACCCCTCCCCCCTCCGGTGTCATATTTGCACCCACTTCTGGGAACACACTGCGGGGACCTGCGGGTAGTGCATCACAACCCCCCCATAAACCCCCCCCCCTCCCGTTGTGTTCTGGGAAACACACAGCTCCCAGAATACAGCAGGGGACCATTGAGGACAGCACAGCAAATCTAATATGGACTTTTGCCTCACTGAGGATGGCGGTGGGGGCAGCAGAGAGACGAGCGATTGCTCGTATTCTGCTGCCGACGTCTTTGGACTCCAGAACAGGTAAGTGTCCATTTATTAAAAGTCAGCAGCTGCAGTATTTGTAGCTGCTGGCTTTTAATATGTCATTTCATAAGATAAGTTACGAGGACATGTTTAGGGGCGGGGCAGGGTAGGGGTTGGGTGAGGCAACTGGTGGTGAGTAACTCTTAAAGGAGTTGAAAAGGCAGAAGGTCTTTTATCTTAATGCATTCCATGCATTAAGATAAAAAACTTTTGTGTGTAGCAGCCCCCCCAGCACCCCCTAATTACTTACCTGAGCCCCATCTCTCTCCAGTGATGTCCATGAATGTCTAAGCCGTCCGCGACACTCCTCCTGATTGGCTGAGACACAGCAGTGGCACCATTGGCTCCCGCGGCTGTCAATCAAACTCAGTCAGCCAATCAGGTAAGAGAGGGGAAGGTTTCAGGTCGGGGCTCCATGCCCCACACAGAGCTGTGACTCGGCTCCAGTGCCCCAATAGGAAGCTACTGGCTGTAGGGGCACTCGATAGGAGGGAGGGGCCAGGAGCAGCAAAGAGGGACCCGAGAAGAGGAGGATCCAAGCTGCTCTGTGAAAAACCAACAACACAGAGGAAGTAAGTATTATTTAATATAACTTTAGAATCACTTTAAGGCCTGGCTAGTAGCTCAGGACTTGAAATTGTGAGCCCTGGATTACATGGCCATTAAGTAGTGGATTTATATGGATTATTTTTGGAGTTTAAGAATATAATTTAGTGTCACTTTAAAGGCTCAAATCATGGCATTATTGTCAATCACTTCCTTTCGCATTAAAGGCAGTGCTGCTCAAATGTGTGTGTTCCCATGTAAAATGCAGCAAAAGTCCATGTTTGATCTGCTTCACCAGCGATGACCTGCTGGATTAAAAGAAATCAAAACGGGTCAAATGCAGCTTCGGAACTGTCATCCACAAGCACAGGTTCAATTTAACCACTTCCCGACGGCCATACGACTATATACGGCCGCAGGGTGGCTCTACTTCTCTGGAAGGCCGTGTTTTTACGGCCGCCCCTTTCCTCGTTCCCCGCGCGCGCTCCCGAGCACGCAGCGGGGGAACTGCTGTGCTGGCCGTGTCCCTTGGACACAGCCAAACACAGATCGCGGTAAATAGCCAATCACAGCGGCTATTTACAGCGCGATCTGTGCGGCCAATGAGAGATGATCTCATATGTAAACATATGAGATCATTTCTCATTGCCGGCTCTCACAATGACAGCGTCCTGTCAGGGAGAGAGGAGACGATCTGTGTCTCTTGTACATAGGGACACAGATCGGTCACCTCCCCCAGTCACCCCCCTTCCCCCACAGTTAGAACACTATATAGGGTACACATTTAACCCCTTCCTCACCCCCTAGTGTTAACCCCTTCAATGCCAGTCACATTTATACAGTAATTAGTGCATATTTATAGCACTGATTGCAGTATAAATGTGAATGGTGCCAAAAATGTGTCAAAAGTGTCCGATGTGTCCGCCATAATGTTGCCGTCCCATTAAAAATCGCAGATCGCCGCCATTACTAGTAAAAAAAATAAAAAAATAAAATAATTCTGTCCCCTATTGCGATTTTTTTTACCAAAAATATGTAGAAGAATACGTATCGGCCTAGACTGAGAAATTATTTATTTTTTTTTAAATTGTCGCTCTTTTTTTGTTTATAAAAAAAAAAATTTCAGTGTGTTTTTAAAAAATAAAAACGGGAGGTGATCAAATACCACCAAAAGAAAGCTCTACTTGTGGGAAAAAAAGGACGTCAATTTTGTTTGGGAGCCACGTCGCACGGCCGCGCAATTGTCAGTTAAAGCGACGCAGTGCCGGAAGCTGAAATTTCACTTGGTCAGGAGGGGGGTATATGTGCCCAGTAAGCAAGTGGTTAAAGTGTTTGTAATCCCTAACAGAAAACAAGCAGTTGCTCTCTGCAGCCATCTGACGTGCTCCCTGCTTAGTCAGACAAATAGCTTTGCAGTCAGAAAAGCATATGCTCCCTGCTGTAACGCACAGGGCCTCTGCAGACAGGCTTCTGTTTCCACACAGGGAGCAAAGTGCCTTCTTTATGGCATGTTGTCAAAGAGACAGGCTTTTCTATGCACGCTGTGACTTCTGCCTAAAGAACACAAACTGTAAAATTTACCTCAGCATCCTTCCAGGTGAGTTTCTGAGAGACGTATTTGTGACAAAAGCCAAGGTAGGAAATCCATCCATCTTTACATGGGCCCTGACAAAAATACTCTGGGTTCAAGTCATCTGGGCCCAATGGCAATTGTGGTTTTTCATGCTTTTCTTCTGATGAAGAACTCTTCCCGAAGTGGTTTTCCTTTGACTTAGAACCCTTATGGCTCTTTTCTTCTGATGAAGAACTCTTCCCGTGCTTCCCAAATATAAAGCCTACAAAAAGTGTTCTTGGGTTAGTGGTCTTAAATGGAATGTAGAGTATTTTTTAAATGTTTTCTTTATAAGGATTAAAAAATAATTTATGTACATGTTTCAGAGTGGAACTAAACTGAAAAATAATGTTTCTTGATGGTGACAACAGTAATCGATGCTTGTGCAATGTAATGGCTATTTGTAATCTTTATCAGAAGACCATGTAACAGGATGCCAATGCAGGAGAACAGTTTGGGGGACAGGAGGGGCCTAACTGAGAACCTTCATGGCACTAGGTATTATACTAGGTGCCATATCTAAAGAGGACACACTTGCCACCTTTCTGCCATTTTCAGGTATTATTTAAATGAAAGCTGTAGATTTAAAATATTTTGAAAATATATTTGCTTTGACATGAAAACACTAGATTAGTAACCAGGTTTGCATATACTTTAGTTATTTTCTACTAATGCCAGTAACAAAACATATGAACTTTAAATAAATGGCCTGGAAAAAGAATAGCTTCCCAGAAAAATGTCACAAAGTTGATCATGTCCACAGCACCTTGCTAACTGAAGCGAGAAAAGGAAGACGCTAAAAAAGAGCCATGAAACAGTAATTAAAGCCTGCAACACCACAAGCCACCACTAGAGGAAGACTAACCCAAATCTATCTGGCTGGACAGACACAGGCAGAAGCTAACCTTGCATACAATCTGGTGTGCTTCAAAAGCTAACTCTGCTTTTCACTGCTTGCACAGTCGCATCATTTATTCACTGGAAGTTGTAAACGAAAATACTACTAAGTCCCACTTACCACCATAGCAGAGGTACTGCAGTTCTCAATGCAAGGTCCAGTGTTGGGACACTTATCTCTTAAAGCGGGAGTTCACCCATTTGTAAAAAAAAATTTGTTCTCCCCTTAGCTTCCTGCTCGTTCGGTCTAGGGGAATCGGCTATTTGTATTAAAATATGAGCAGTACTTACCCGTTTTCGAGCTGCATCTTCTTCCGTCGCTTCCGGGTATGGGTCTTCGGGAGCGGGCGTTCCTTCTTGATTGACAGCCTTCCGAGAGGCTTCCGACGGTCGCATCCATCGCGTCACTCGTAGCCGAAAGAAGCCGAACGTCGGTGCGGCTCTATACTGCGCCTGCGCACCGACGTTCGGCTTCTTTCGGAAAATCGTGACGCGATGGATGCGACCGTCGGAAGCCTCTCGGAAGCCTGTCAATCAAGAAGGAACGCCCATTCCCGAAGCCCATACCCGGAAGCGACGGAGAGGATGCATCTCGTAAACGGGTAAGTACTGCACATATTTTAAAATAAATAGCCGATTCCCCTAGTAAAAACGAGCAGGAATCTAAGGGGGAAAAGTGCCCTCTAAGGGTGAACCCCCGCTTTAAGGAGGGTGAACCCCCGCTTTAATCTATTTAAAAATGATACAGAGTCTGGGATTAAACGTACCATTTTAGTGTTTAAAAACTTGGAAAGAAGATATGGACAGCCGCACACCAAAAAAACGTAAAAAGGTAGCCTTTTAATGGTAAAGGAAAGAAGGCACTACAAAAAACAGCAAGCAGTGGGGTATATAGCATTTCAGTGTTTGTAGATGATCCCTACAGGATGTCTACAGGATGTCTCCAATTTACAAATTTACCTCAATGCACTGTTTAATTGGGCAACTAGGTGGCAAATGAGGTTTAAATGTAAAGTTATGCACTTGGAGGCTGAAAACAAGCCTGAAACATACCTAATAGGAGGCAAACAGCTGGGGAAGTCAATGGTGGAGAAGGATCTGGATGTTCTGGTAGATCATGGACTTAGTAATAGCATAAAATGCCAAGCTACAGGCCCGGATTCAGATAGAATGCTCTATCTGCGGGCGTAACGTATCTTAGATACGTTACGCCGCTGTAACTTTGGGCGCAAGTTCCGTATGCAGAAAGAACTTGCGCCCTTAGTTACGGCGGCGTAACGTATGTGTGTCGGCGTAAGCCCGCCTAATTCAAATGGGGATGTTGTGGGCGTGTATTATTTAAATTTCGGGTGACCTCGCGTTTTTGACGGTTTTTTTTTAACGGCGCATGCACCGTTCGTGAAATATCCCAGTGTGCATTGCTCCAAAGTACGCCGCAAGGACGTATTGGAATCGACGTGAACTTAAATGACGTACAGCCCTATTCGCGAACGACTTACGCAAACGATGTAAAATTTTCAAAACTCGGCGCGGGAACAACGTCCATACTTAACATTAGCTACGCCTCATATAGCAGGGGTAACTATACGCCGAAAAAAGCCTAACGTAAAAGACATAAAAAAATGCGCCGGCGGGGCGTACGTTTCTGAATCGGCGTAAATACCCAATTAGCATATTTTACGCGTAACTATACGGAAGCGCCACCAAGCGGCCAGCGTAAATATGCAGCCTAAGATACGACGGTGTAAGACACTTACACCAGTCGGATCTTAGGGTAATCTATGAGTAACTGATTCTCTGAATCAGGCGCATAGATACGACGGCCCGCACTCAGAGATACGACGGCGTATCAGGAGATATGCCGTCGTATCTTGTATCTGAATCCGGGCCACAGTTTCTAAAGTGAGCAAAATACTTTCTTGGATTAAAAGAGGTATGCAAATCATTAGTAAGACCTCATCTGGAATAAGTAGTTCGGTTTTGGACACCAGTTCACAAACATTTCTGGGGAACTGGAGAAAGTGCGGAGAAGGGCAACCAAACTGATAAGAGGCATGGAGGAGCTCAGCTATGAGGAATAGATTAGAGGAAATGAATCTATTCCCTCTTGAGAAGATTCAAATAAGAGGAGCTATGGTCAACAAATATGGATATGTAAGTGGGCCATATAGTGAACTTGGTGTAGAGTTACTGGCCCGGATTCATATAGATTTCTCTATCTTTGTGCGGGCGTAACGTATCTCCGATACCTTACGCCGATGTAATTTTGGGCGCAAGTTCCGTATTCAGAAAGGACTTGCGCCCTTAGTTACGGCGGCGTAACGTATCTTGTCCGGCGTGAGCCCGCCTATTTCAAATGGGGATGATGTGGGCGTGTTTTATTAAAATGAATCGTGACCCCGCGTATTTGACGTATTATTTGAACGGCGCATGCGCCATTCGTGAAAAAATCCCAGTGCGCATGCTCGAAATTACGCCGCAAAGCCTCATTGGTTTTGATGTGAACGTAACTTACGCAAAGCCCTATTCGCGAACGACTTACGCAAACAACGTAAAATTTTCTAAATTTGACGCGGGAACGACGGCCATACTTAACATAGGATACGCCGCATATACCCCTCATATAGCAGGGGTAACTTTACGCCGGAAAAAGCCTAATGCAAACGACGTAAAAAAAATGCGTCGGGCGGACGTTGGTTTCTGAATCGGCGCATCTACCTAATTAGCATATTTATCGCGTAACTATACGGAAGCGTAAATATGCAGCCTAAGATACGACGGTCATTCCCTCTCCACATTTAGGAGAGCAAGGAGCTATTCTTTACCCCCAAGGGGAACCTGCCTGGGGAAACCAGAAACCCTTTTCAGGATTTACCTGGATTTAGCTGGATTTTGGACACAGGATTCCCAATCACTGGTGGATTTCCAACGCCACTCAAATTGAACCAATTGGTTCTATCCACTCTATGAGTGATACTAAATAGGGACTTCTCTGTATGGTGCAGCCTGTAATAGGAGACATCTGGGTCCCAGGACATCGAGGGGCTTTTTGGTTCACACCCTTGGGCGCGGAATTTTTAAACAATAGATGTAATACTTGTTTATGTCATGATGAAGAATGCGTAGCATTCGAAACACGTCGGCTTTCAGCTACAACTTACCTCCCAATTTGGTGATGGTACCGTATGCCGGACAGTATTTGCATCATTTATGATTTGTATAATGAACATTCATGTAATTTTTGAGATATTTTTGTAATAAATTGATATAATTTTTTTTAAATTTTGAAACCTTTTTTGTGTTGCCTACACAATCCCACCCCATGAGGTATATTCGAATAATTTCAAGATACGACGGTGTAAGACACTTACACCAGTCGGATCTTAGGGAAATCTATGCGTAACTGATTCTCTGAATCAAGCGCATAGATACGATGGCGTATCTTGTTTCTGACTGACTTTAGGTCATTGCAGAGGATAAGAGGGCGCTCTTTACATCTGAAGGAAAAAAGAGTTGACCCCCAAATACAGAAATGTTTCTTTGCAGTAAGAGTTGTGAAAATGTGAAATAGAATCCCTCAATAACTAGTTCTGGCCAGCTCAGTAGATTGTTTTAAAAAAAAATTAAATACATTCCCAAATCTACAAAACATAACTGGATATTAACATGTATAGGTAATAACTCCAGGGAATATCCATATTGCCTCCTAGTGGGTCAGGAATTTTTTTATTTTTCTCCGCACCGGAGCAAATTGGATCATGCTTTGTAGTGTTTTTTGCCATTCTATGGATTGGCTGTGGGTTTATAATGCTGTATACAGGTATGTTTCTATTTATTTATTCTATTTATTTATTTATTTACTTTCTATTGGCAGACATAGATGGACTTGTTTATTTTTTCCAACCTGACTAACTAGATGTAACTATGGCTAGAAGGGAAGGGGTTAACCGCTCCAAATGGGTGTACGGAAATGGAACTCTCCTCAGGGTGGAAGCAGCAGGTGCAGGCAAAAGCATGTAGCAATTAGAAGAGGGAAGGTCTGGACTCCAATAAAAACACCTTTATTGTGCAAAATAACAAAAGTACAATCCACAGCAGGGTACAGGATAAAAAACTGATGCGTTTCACACTCTCAACAGTGCTTAGTCATATGCCTAAGCACTGTTGAGAGTGTGAAACGTGTCAGCTTTTTTATCCTGTACCCTGCTGTGGTTTGTACTTTTGTTATTTTGCACAATAAAGGCGTTTTTATTGGAGTGTGGCTGTCCAGACCTTTCCTCTTCTAATATGTAACTATGGCTGTAGGTAATGTTGATGAGCTGGTTCTGATGGCTATATTGCAGTTTCTGACACCAGCGCATCATCTTGATCACAGCCATTCAAAACACATCATGGCTGTTGACAACAGAGACCACAAAACTTTTATTCAGTCCCTAAGGCCAAGACATACTATTTTGCATACACATTCAGCTCATAGCTTATACTTTTAGACGGAATAACTAATCTCCCCACGATTAGTATTTTGGATTTTACAGTATGAGAAATGGAATATGTGTGCTCTGAGAAAATGACAAATGATAGCAGACAGTTGGAGCCTCGGTATAGACCTATCTTGCCCTCCTAAGTAAGCAGTCATCTGGTATAGGGGATTCTTTGATGCCTTGATGTCCACCCCAAAAAGAACAGGTTCTAAAACCTATGCTGTTGTATTAGTTTACAGCTCATGGAGGGAGGTGCAATTTGGCCTTTTCTTCTTTGGTACTAAAGGATGTTATGGAGTTTGATTGGCCCCTATTGTTGATCTTAGTCCAGGTTGTGGTGTGCAGGGTGTTATGGGTAGGTAATAGAAAGACTCATGTCACATTATTTTACTAACATTATTGAAAAATAGATTGAATGTTTTTTAGAACCACTTATCAAGATTGAAGAGGGATTTTATACAGTCATTCTTTCAAAAGTCTTAAAGCTATTTTTCAGGTCAGTCAGTTAGTGTATCTGTCTTTACAGTATATTAAGGGGCCACAGATGAGCTGAAAGATTGTAGTGGAAGCTTCTATTTATTTCGAGTGGTAGGTGGTATCTGGGTCTCATGTATCATGGCCCTTTGTAAGTCCACTGTGGCATTTTAACCCACATTCTGCATTGACCCCTTTATGTTCCCCAAAGGTAGGTGCAACCAAGAACTCGGGTCTGCTTGTTAATTTAAAATATTAGCATTCAATAATTTTCGAATGACCCCCTTAATATGATATATTTTTCAGAATATGGAGCTACATGTGAAGACCATGTTTCTTACCTTGAGAATCAGGAAGTAAAGACAGTAAAGTCACCATTAAGACCAAAGATGGCAACAACGACATTTTAGACCTACAGAGTGAAGAAGAAACATAGTTATATAGTTAATCAGGATGAAAATAAATACATGTTCTTCAAGTTTAACATGGAATCAAAAATAAAAATAACAAAACCTTGTATGCTCAGAAGCATAAACCTTCAGTTTCTTCAGAGGAAGGCACAAAAAACCCTTAAAGTGGATGTAAACCCGAATTCCTTTTTTTTTTAAATTAAGTCTTGCACCTTGTACAGTATAGGATTTCATGTCATCTGTGCCCAGTCTTGCCACGAAGGGTTAATCCAGCTCTGAGCAGTCCTCTTATCTTTTTTCAGTGAGATAAAAACTGACACATAGAGAAATAGGAGTTTGTTCTTCCCCCTTGCTGTGAGTGACAGGTGATTAACATATCTCATGCACAAGCCTGAGAGAGGCATTCTGTGTACTTCAGATCCCCTCATCCTTTCTTCTCCAGCTCTCTGTTACATACATAGTAGGTGAGGTTGAAAATAAGACACCAGTCCATCAGGTCCAACCTATATGTGTACTGTATTTATTGGCGTATAACACTCACTTTTTTACCCTGAAAATAGAGGGTAAACTGTGCCTGCGTGTTATACGCAGGGGGCTGTGGAAAGCTTTTTTCCTGAAAATTCCCTCTTAAAGTTAGGGTGCGTGTTATACGCCTGTGCATGTTATATGCCGATAAATACGGTAATTATAGTTCAATATTACACTGTATATCCCTGTATGTTGCAGTCATTCAGGTGCCTATCTAATAGTTTTTGAAACAAAACAAACGATGCCCCCCACTGAAACCACCGCCTGTGGAAGGAAATTCCACATTCTTGTGGCTCTTACAGTAAATAACCCTTTACGCAGTTTAAGGTTAAACCTCTTTTCTTCTAATTTTAGTAAGTGGCCACGTGTCTTATTAAACTCCCTTCGCGAAAAAGTTTTATCCCTATTGTGGGGTCACCAGTATGAGGTATTTGTAAATTGACATCATGTCCCCTTTCAAGCGTCTCTTCTCCAGAGAGAATAAGTTCAGTGCTTGCAACCTTTCTTCATAACCAATATCCTCCAGACATTTAATTGGCTTTGTTTCCCTTGTTTGTACTTGCTCCATTTCCAGTGCATCCTTCCGGAGGACTGGTGCCCAGAACTGGACAGCATACTCCAGGAGAGGCCGGACCAGGGTCTTGTAGAGTGGGAGAATTATCGCTTTATCTCTGGAGTTAATCCCCTTTTTAAGGCATACCAATATTCTTTTTGCTTTGTTAGCAGCAGCTTGGCATTGCATGCTTTTGCTGAGCCCATCATCTAC
This sequence comes from Rana temporaria, assembly GCF_905171775.1. Taxonomy (NCBI): domain Eukaryota; kingdom Metazoa; phylum Chordata; class Amphibia; order Anura; family Ranidae; genus Rana; species Rana temporaria. The sequence goes on along the minus strand of NC_053496.1, from coordinate 156,401,294 downwards.
TAGGACCCCCAGGTCCTTTTCTATCCTAGATTCCCCTGAGTATAACCCATTTATCACCACCTTCTGATCTAGCCCTTGTAGCCAGCTTTTAATCCATGTACTCACCCTATGGTCCATGCCAACGTACATTACTTTGTACAGTAAACGTTTATCTGGAACTGTGTCAAATGCTTTTGCAAAGTCCAGATACACTACGTCTACGGGTCTTCCTTTATCTAGATGGCAGCTCACCTCCTCATAGAAGGCTAATAGATTGGTTTGGCAAGAATATTTTTTCATGAATCCATCTGATTACTGCTAATGATACCGTTTTCATTATTAAAATCTTGTATATAGTCCCTTATCATCTCCTCCAAGAGCTTGCATACTATTGATGTTAGGCTAACTGATCTGTAATTCCATGGGATGTATTTTGGCCCTTATTTAAATATTGGGGCTACATTGGCTTTTCTCCAATAAGCTGGTACCATTCCGGTCAGTAGACTGTCAATAAAAATTAGGAACAATGGTCTGGCAATTACTTGACTGAGTTCCCAAGCCATCTGGTCCCAGGGATTTATTAATGTTAAGTTTCCCAAGTCTATTTCCAATTCTATCCTCTGTTAGCCATGAGGGTTCTTCCTGTGATGTGTCATGAGGACAAACACTGCAGTTTTGGTTACTGAAGCCCCCAATTCCATTGTGAAGACTTAGAAGAATAATGTCAGAGAAACATATTGGATTCTGAACACTAGATGGCAGCAAAGTTGTCAGTGGGAGCTGTCAAAGTAACCTTCAGCTGCAGACTGGCTGTCACATGACACGCACCACATGACTTCCACATGACTTCCTTGCTGCCTATAAAGCTGAGCAGATGCCCAAAGGAAATTGCTGGTTTGTCTTCAGCTTCCTGTACCTGAGTTCCTGTTTCCTGATTACCTGCTGTGACCCGGATTGACCCTGACTTACTCTGATCTTCTCCTGGACCCGACCTTGGCTTGTTTTATGGACTTTGTTCCTGCCTCCTGTGTTTGACCCTCGGCCTGTGACCCAGATTCACCTTCAGACTCCTGTGCTTTGACCTTCTGCTTGTGTCCTGGTTTTGGCTCCTGTGTCCAGTGCCTTGACCCCCAGTCTGTATCCTGGATTGTCTGCTTACCTGTGTTTGAGCCTCAGCCTGCTCTGGACATTTTACCTGTCTTCTTCTTCTGGACCCTGATACCCATCAGTCCCTGCTCCGGTTCTACAGGACTTCCACGCAAGCTCTACCCTGCCTGCTGGTAGCTTGTGCCTCTTGGTGCCATCCACCCTCTGTACCACCTCCAGGGGGCGGACTGCGCTTAGTCGCAACAGTGAACCGCTCTCGGCATCTTAGCCTTGGTAAGTACCCTATTCTGATAAATAAATTCAATACCTTTGCCTTCTCCCCATCCTTTGTAACCAGATGTCCTCCTCATTCTTTATGGGACCAATATGGTCCGTCCTCCCTTTTTTACTGTTTATATACTTAAATAATTTTTGGGGATTTTTTGCTCTCCTCCCCTATGTGTCTTTCGTGTCCTGGATGGCTTAACTACAATGTAAACTTCTTAGCTGCCCTAATTGCACCCTTACATATCTTGTTGCATTCTTTGTAAAGTCTGAATGCTGATGATGATCCTTCAGGCTTGTATTTTTTTAAAGCATTCTCCTTTGCTTTTATATGCATTTTTGCATTAGAGTTAAGCCATCCAGGACTTTTGTTCGCTCTTTTAAATATCCCTATTTCCCAATGGGATGCACTGGCTAATGCCCTTATTTAATATGCACTTAAAGCAAACCCATCTCTCCTCTGTGTTCTTTGTTTCTAATATTTCATCCCAATTTATATCTTCTAGCAAGGTTCATAGTTTAGGGACATTGGCTCTTTTGAAATTCAGAGTCTTTGTGTTCCCCTTGTGTTACCTGTTTGTGTGAGTTATACTAAAGCCAATTGACCTGTGATTGCTGTTTTCTAAACTGCCCCGTATTTCTACATCCGTGATCAGGTCTGTATTGTTGGTAATCAGTAGATTTTAGTTTCTAGTTGGTGCGTTTACCATCTGACCCATTAAATTGTCCTGCAAGACATTTAGGAACTGGCCAGCCTAAGGCCGCGTACACACGATCGGTTAAACCGATGAGAATGGTCTGATGGACCGTTTTCATCGGTCCAAACCGATCGTGTGTGGATGGATTCCTAACCGATGGGGGGAAAAAAACGATCGTTAGTAGGCACAACCATCGGTTAAAAATCCATGCATGCTCAGAATCAAGTTGACGCATGATTGGAAGCATTGAACTTCGTTTTTTTCAGCACGTCGTTGTGTTTTACGTCATCGCGTTCTGACACGATCGTTTTTTTTAACCGATGGTGTGCAGGCGTGACGGACCATCAGTCAGCTTCATCGGTTAACCGATGAAAATGGTCCATTGGTCCGTATGCGCAGTTCATAAAAACACCATGGGCCAGATTCACGAACGAGTTACGCTGGCGTATCTATTGATACGCCGCGTAATTTAAAAGTTGTGCCGTCGTATCTCTGCGCGGTATTCTGGGAACAAGATATGCCTGAAATATGGCTTCAGCCGACCGACCTAAGTCTTAGTACGCCGTCGTATCTAGGGTGCATATTTACGCTGGCCGCTAGGGGCTCTTCCATAGATTTACGCGTTGAATATGTAAATTAGGTAGATACACCGATTCACGAACGTACTTGTGGCCGCTACGCCGTTTACGTTGGGCTTACGTCCGGCGTAAAGTTACCCCTGCTATATGAGGCGCAGCCAATGCAAAGTATGGACGTCGGCAAGTGTATCTTTTTAGGTCGTTTACGTAAGTCGTACGTGAATGGGGCTGTGCGTAGGTTACGTTCACGTCACAGACAATGGGCCTGCCGTATCTTATGGAGTAAATTTAACATGATACTGAGCATGCGTGCGCATGCACCGTTCGTTAGGCGTGTCATTTAAGTGGGGTCACGATTGATTTACATCCAACACGCCCACCTCGTCCACATTTGAATTACGCAGGCTTACGCCGGCCCATTTACGCTACGCCGCCGCAACTTACGGAGCAAGTGCTTTGTGAATACTGCACTTGCCCGTCTAAGTTGCGGAGGCGTAGCGTAAATAGGATACGCTACGCTCGCACAAAGATACGCCAGGATACGTGAATCTGGCCCTATGTGATTGATTTACTAAAGGAAAATAGACTGTGCAATTGCAATCTGCAAGAGCAGTTACTCCAGAGCTTAGTAAATGAGCAGAAGCCCTGCTCACTTCAATTATCCAATCATGTGAAAGCAAAAACACATTTTTTTTCTATTTCTTGCATTTGATTGGAGACTCTTTGCAAAATGAAGCATTACCTTATTTTCTAAGCTCTGAAGCAACTGCACTTTGCATAGTGCACAGTCTATTTGCATTTAGTAAATCAACCCCTGTATTTTACTGTGCTATTTTACACGTGCTGTGGTGCAAGTAAATGCTCCAAAGTGCCGTCCAAACTCCTTTGTGATAACACAGCACCATGTAACCCCCTCCCTGAGCACACAACAATCTCACCATAAGGCATATAACAAAAACTGTACTAAGTTCAAATGATGGTAATGTCACACTGTTTAAAAACACACAAACGCTACATCTTGGCAAAAAATGCTCTCTGCATATTACAGGTTAATCCTCCTGGTCCAGTCCCACCATCATCTCTCATACATATATAAAGGGGGAAAGAAGTGCCCCTAGTTTAAAATGCTCCAAATTTATTGATCATACATACATACTGTAAGTATTGCACTTACAATAGGTGAGTGTCAGCCGGACACTAAGGAATGAACGCTCAAGTTCTGTAAGCACTGTTGGCTCTGACTGTCTCCAAGTGGACAGGCTGTGCGGGATAACGTCACAAACCAAGCTACACTTTACGCGTTTCAGCATCAAGCTGTCATCGGAGGTGGAGACTCTGTGGAGGCCAAACAATCACTCCCAGGACTCCTTGTTCTTCTTTTACACTGAAGATTATTCTTAACGACATTGGCTTTTTGTTTGGGGTTGTTGTCCTGCTTCACAATAAATCTGAGGCCAATCACACACTGTCCTGATGGATAAGAATCTGCCTATATTTCTCAGCTTTGAGGACACCATTGATCCTGACCCAATCTCCAATTCCATTTGCAGAAATGCAGCCCCACCTTGCAAGGAACCTCCACCATGCTTCACTCTTGCCTGCAGACACTTATTATTGTACTGCTTTTCAGTCCTTCGGCAAATAAACTGCCTTCTACTACAGCCAAATATTTCAAATTTTGACCCATCGGTCCAGAGCACCTGCCGCCATTTTTCTGAACCCCAGTTCCTTTGTTTTCATGCATAGTTAAAGGATCACTAAAGGAGATTTTTTTTTTTTGCTGAAATGACTGTTTACAGGGTATAGAGACATAATAGTTAACCGATTTCCTTTTAAAAACGATTAAAAATTGATAAAAATCAATCATATAATGTGCCTCTTAGATGCAAAAACGAAAGTGAAACTAGTTTAGTCTTTGCATGGTTTCTTTTTTGGCTCTGTGCTGGACAGTGCCATAGAGAGTCATGGCTAGGAAAACGAAACTAAACTCTCCCATGACTTTTTTCATACGGAGCCAGACAACCAGGAAGTGTCCAGAACAGAGTAGTATTACAGCAACATCAGAGCAAAAACGAGCAATGAGGACATGAAACCAGGACTGCAGTAAGGTAAAGGAAGCTATTTAGCTAAAAAAAAAAAATCCTCTAGTGACGCTTTAAGTTGCTTAGCCTTGTTTCCATGTCAGAGGTAGGGTTATTTGGCTGCAATTCTTCCATGAGGCCACTTCTGGGCAGACTTCTCTGGATAGTGGATGAGTGTACCTGGGTCCCACCGGTTTCCACCAGTTCTGTACTAATGGCACTGCTGGATATCTTCCGATGTTGAAGGGAAGTAAGCATGATGTGTCTTTCATCTGCTGCATTAAAGTACACTTTACTTAAGGCAAACCCTTTTATTTTTTTAATTTTGGATAGAGTGGAGAGGGATTAGAACACTTTTTATTTTTATAGCTGTCTGTGCCCCCGTTAGAGTGAATTACCCTCTTTCTTTATCCTTTTTACCATTATAATTGAAGGTGAATTTTTGGTTGTCCTCAGAAAAGCAATAGAGGGAATATCTTCCAAGGTGGACACTAGTTTTGATGGCCTGGGGTCCCCAAGGAATTCCCTTTAATTTGCAGGGAATTCCTGTCGCTTCCTGTTTGGTTAAAGAACAGGGAGTGAAGGGAAATCTCTGCAATGGAACATATATGGCGAATTTTTTTTTTTTTAACAGGGTTGTATCCTTCCCTTGCTCTATCCATAATGAAAAAAAAAAGTTTAGCCTATAGTTCCACTTTAAGTTTCCTTGGCCGACCACTGCATCCACGGTTTTCAACATTGCCCATGTCTATATATAAAATTATTTTTATAACAATTTTTTTTATTTTCTTCCCATATTTCCTATGTGTACCTGACATCCTAACTTTGTTTTGACACTGATACCACTTACATACCAGTCAAAACTACCCTGATCACAATCTTTATGCGTTATTTGTAGCTCTGATGAAGGAGGCCCTTTAGGCTTCATTCAGACGAGGCGGACTTCGTCACTACGGAATCCGCCAGCTCAGCGGGAGATCTCCGCTGAGCTGGCGGATGACAGGTCCCTCTTTGCTCACTGAGCGGGGAGGGGCTTGTCGAGCGCTGCTGTCTCCTATGGAGAGATCTGATGAAAACAGACAGCATGTCCGTTTTCATCAGATCTCACCCAATCCCATTCCACCATGGACGGATGGTGACGTATCGCCATACGTCTGATTTTAGCGGATCAGATCGGGTCGGATGTCAGCGGACATGTCACTGCTGACATCTGACGCTTCATAGGCTTGCATGGAGCGCCCGTTCAGGTCCCCCGACAAACTGACAGGCGGATCTTAACAGTTCGACCGTATGAAAGGGGCCTTAAACCCTGAAACGCATTGAACTTTTATGACATAGTCTGAATAACATTAAATTGGGACTTTATATTATCTGCATTTAGCACATAGAGTGGAGAGGGATTAGAACACTAACCTTCAGCCTCCATTCTGGGAAGAGCAGTATAAACAGAATAAATTCCTTAAGATCTGACTGAGAACATCAACTACTTTTAATTGTCCAGTGCCCCACACCTTTCTTTTACTTCCCAGGTTTTTATTGCAGTTTTTGCAATACTTTCCGAGGCACTGACCAGGAACATGCACAAAGGAAAGTCAGAGAAAAGGTCAGAAACCCTGATCTGTGTACGTGTTCTAGGTCAATGACTCAAAGTGTTGAAGCCAAAGGGACCACATGACCATGTAAGAGTTTTATCTAAAAGCCAATGGAAAAACAAAAGTGCAGAAGGGCTCTCATAGTGTAGTAAGTAAAAACAATGTATTAAATATAAGCACATTAAACACACAATTTGCATTCATAAGAGCAGCAGTACATATCCACCATAAAATACTAACTGTCCCGGAGTTCGGCTTTAGGTGTCAGACTAGATATTTCAATTTTTGGTGGCTACTGAGAGTTAAATCACCTAAAATATTTTTCTTCCCCCTCGGGAACTCAGGAACTATTTGTGCGATTCTAATGCCGCGTACACATCATTTTTCAGGTTCTGAAAAACGACAAAAAAAAAATTCGAACATGCTGCATTTTTAAACGTCGTTTTAAACTATGTCATTTTTCGGGTTGTAAAAAATGATCGTGTGTGGGCTAAAACAACGTAAAATACCTGCGTATGCTCAGAAGCAAGTTATGAGACAGGAGGGCTTGTTCGGGTAAAACTACCGTTCATAATGGAGTAAGCACATTCATCACGCTGTAACAGACAAAAAAGCGCGAATCGTCTTTTACTATCACGGAATCAGCGAAAGCAGCCTAAAGGCGAATGGAACTTCCCCTTTATAGTGCGGTCGTACGTGTTGTACGTCACCGCGCTTTGCTAGATCATTTTTTAAAAACTATGGAGTGTAGGCAACGTCGTTTAAACGATGAAGTTGGGAAAACGATGTTTTTTGGACATGATGAAAATGATCATGTGTACGCGGCATTATGCTGAGTTATCACATCTGCATACTTGCTGTGCCAATTAAGAGGGGTTCCCACCATTGCTGACTCTTATCTACATTTATATTATGAAGCTGGAACACACATAGGTGGGCAGGAACACCCAAAACTCCAAGGTGGATAGGAACAGCATCAGGAATTGCAGCAGGAAATCACTCTGTTGAAAGAGTCAAGACTCAGCTTCCACAGATGATTAAAATAATTGTGTATTTAACCTCTCTGGTACAAAAAGAGGTAGAAAATAAAAAATGTTGCCGTTGTCTTAAAAACAGAAATCTTCCCATACATAGACCAGTTTTTAGTAATAACTGTTTAGGGGGTATGTGCTCTCACTTTGGGGAGATCTCTTCTCCTGTGCCTATGGGACAGGAAGTCAAGGGAAATATCTCCAATAGAATACAGACATAAAAACAAAATGACAAGGTTTTCAAAGTGTTTGTCCAGCCAAGCATCTTTTTTTAGTTTTACAATAGAGTGTAAAAGAGTTAGAACACCTGTTTGGAATGTAAAGCCATCCAGGACATTAGCCCATCACATGGACCTCATCTACATTCTCAGCGTGTGGTAGCAAAAAATACACACAGATGAGCCATGTTTTACCACCCCCTAACTAGTTCTCCTTAAAGGGGTTGTAAAGGTAAATGTTTTTTCACCTTAATGCTTCCTATGCATTAAGGTGAAAAAACATCCGACAATACTTACCTGAGTCCTCGAAAGTCCCGCGCTCGCCTCCCGTCATCCTCCTTGTTTCTGAGCCTGGCCATTGATTGGCTACACTGGATAGATTGAAAGATAGGCTCGCGCTGCCGTCAATCACATCCAATGACGCGGCACGCCGGGGGCGGGGCCGAGTGATACAGTAAGCGGCAATATCCGCCGGTGATCTGCCGAGCTGGTTCCAGCTATGGTATTTGTTCCTCTTAACAGCTGACGATCAGCTGTTGCGTTCGGCTATTTCCGTAGCCTGCTACTGCGCATGCCCGGAGTCTGCGCAGTCGGTTGTGGAACTTCTCAGATGGTGGAACAAGAACTCGGGTCACAGTCTCATCTTCTCCCCCTCCTCCTCCTCCCTCCCTGAGGCCACTATGGGGCCTCCCCCGCCCGGGTGCTCGCTGACTGGTGCCCTGGATGGCCGGGTGACGCAGGCCGTGTGTGTGTGAGAGGAATGGCAGCCGCTCTATTGTCAGTCAGTGAGCTCCTCCTGCTCCATCAGCCCCATAGAGCTGCACACAGCCCCCCTCTCCGGTGCTCCGGGATCCCGCATGCCGCGGACACAACACAATGTATAAAATAAATGAATGCAAACTAAAAAAAAAAAAGTAAATAAAAGCGCCGTGTGCACGCCTCTCAGCAGCTGCCCATTCCGCCGGTGATCTGCCGAGCTGTGTTCCTCTTAACAGCTGACGATCAGCAGTTGCGTTCGGCTATTTCCGTAGCCTGACCGTAGCCTGTTACTGCGCATGCCCTGAGTCTGCGCAGTCGGTTGTGGAACTTCTAAGATGGTGGAACAAGAATGTTAAGACACCGGCTGTATCACGGGAACGCACCCGCAGGAAGCAACACAATGCAAACTCGCTCGCATTAAGGTGTTGAGTTCTTGCGGGGAGGAGCCGAGACAGCCGAGGGACCCCAGAAGACCAGGTTCGAGGACACTCTGTGCAAAACGAGCTGCACAGTGGAGGTAAGTATAACATGTTTGTTATTTAAAAAAATATATTTAAAAATAATATATTTAAAAATATATTTACTTTACAACCGCTTTAAGCTACAAAGGCAGCTGATAGAGTACACATGCCGTAACACTTTTCATCACTGTGCAACAAAAACATTCCTTCCTTGTTGAACTCGATGGGGACTACCACCTGCCAAACGCAAATCGATTCATCTGAATAGGGCCATGTCACAACCGCCCCACAACCACTTGCATTGCACACGGTTGTGGCTCAGTGGTGCAGGTTTTGTATGGGCTAATGCTAGTGTAAACAGACCTCCCCTGACGGGTTTTACTAAACAGAAATAAATGTGTTCTTACACGATTTTGGGAAAGGTGTCTGCTTTTTATTTGAAATAAGAATTTAAATTGAAGAGCCACACCTCTGCTACAAGGTCCAGAAACAACTTTATTCCATTAACAGTCAGGGGTACAATTTATAAAATAGCCAACACGTTTCAACAGAACATGAGAAGGTTTCCATATCAGTCTGATATTACTACAGTATCCCCTCCACATGGTCATAATTTGCTTCAATTTAAATTTTTGTTACATTGCACGGATACTGGGGTATAGAATCTACCTGCCCAGGAACCAGATCATTTACACCAATATCAGTACCTTAAAGCGGGGTTCCAACCACAATTAGCATTTTTTAAATGTACGTCCTTTCATCATGCGTTTTTATAACATAAATCCAGTCACTTACTATTTTACAATAGTTATTAAAAAAAGATCGTTTATAAAACTATGTCAACACCGTTGTCATTTTGCTTGTGGGCATTATGAAGCATACAAGAACTTAGGGCCAGATTCACAAAGGAGATACGACGGAGTATCTCAGATACTCCGTCGTATCTCTTGTTCTATCTATGCGACTGATTCATAGAACCAGTTACGCATAGATAGCCAGAAGATCCGACAGGTGTAATTGTTTTACACTGTCGGATCTTAGGATGCAGTACCGCTGCTGCCGCTGGGGGGAGTTCGTGTCGTAAACCAGCGTCGGGTATGCAAATTAGGAGTTACGGCGATCCACGAAGATTTTTCCCGTCGTTACGGCGCCGCTAGTGTTAGATTTCCGTCGCAAAGATAGGGCTGCTTTAACATGGTGTAAAAGTACTCCACCATGTTAAAGTATGCCTGTCTTTCCCGAGTCGCTTTTGAATTTTTTTTAAATCTTTTATTTTTCCCGGCGTAAATCTTTTTTCACGTCGCGATTCACAAAACGTTGGCGCGTCGTAATTTCGCGCAAAGCACGTCGGGAAATTTTCGACGGGAGCATGCACAGTACGTCCGGCGTGGGAGCGCGCCTAATTTAAATGGTACCCGCCCCATTTGAATTGGGCCACCTTGCACCGGACCTGTTTACGATACACCACCGCAAATTTCCAGGTAAGTGCGTTGTGGATCGGGCACTAAATCTGAAAAATTGCGGCGGTGTAACGTAAACCGGTTACGTTACGCTGCGCCCGCTCTACGTGAATCTGGCCCTTACTTCCTGGAAGTCTTGGATGGGGAGTGATAATTGGGTAGCCCACTGCATCCTGGGAAATTATGACACACATTTCCCAGGAGCATTAGAGGGAGATGAAGTCAGGATCCTAGGTGATTCCAAAGGCAGATTTCGTGGGACTGCATAGCAACAGGCATTTCCAGATGAGTAAAAAAAAAATATATTTTTTCTTTTTTAGGTCTAATGAGCACAATAATGAAAAAAAAATTGGGATGGAAACTCCACTTTAAGGTAACAATACCAGTAAGACCCTATGGGGGAGATTTAGTAAAAAACTGTAGCACTCAGAATCTGGTGCAGCGATGCATGGTAGCCAATCAGCATCTAACTTTTAGCTTGTTCTAGATGGCCCCACGTACATTTACTGCAGCAGGGCAGTCTCTCTGGGCGAAATCACGTACCTGTATGTGATTTTGTTCTTCCTGGTCTGGGGCAAGCACACGTTCTGCCGATCGGACCGTTCCTGAGGCAGACAGAATGGCGATCTGCCTATGTAAACAAGGCAGATCGCCATTCTGTGACAGGAGAAGACAGAGATCTTCCTGTCTTCTTACAGTACAAGCACCCCCCCCCCCTGTTAGAAAGCACTCCCTAGGTACACATTTAACCCTGTGATTTGCCCTGATGTTAACCCCTTCCCTGCCAGTGTCTTTAGTACAGAGACAGTGCATATTATTTAGAACTGATCACTATATTAGTGTCACTGGTCCCCAAAAATGATCACTTAGTGTCCGATTTGTCTGCCGCAATCCCGCTATAAGTTGCTGATAAAAATACCACAAAAATATCCCATAGTTTGTAGACGCTATAACTTTTGCGCAAACCAATCAATATATGCTGATTGGGATTATTTTTTACCAATAATTTGTAGCAGAATACATATTAGCCTAAATTGATGAAGAAAATAGATTTTTAAAAAAATTTTTACTGTGTGTGTTTTATAGCAGAAAGTAAAAAAAATACTGTTTTTTTTTTTCAAAATTGTAGGTCCTTTTTTTGTTTATAGCGCAAAAAATAATAACTACAGAGGTGATCAAATACCACCAAAAGACAGTTATATTTGTGGGAAAAAAAGGATATCAATTTTATTTGTGTAAAATGTCATATGACCCGCAATCGTTGGTTAAAGTAACGCAGTGCCGGCTATATTGCTATACAACTGTACTATATGTAAAAATGCTGTTCTACATTGTTTATGTGATGGCCTGGACTCGCCTTTCGTGGTATAAAAAAAATAGTAACACAGTGCCGTATCGCAAAAAAATGGCCTGATCATGAAGGGACAGTAACACCTTCCATGGCTGAAGTGGTTAATTAAGCTTTTGGCAATAAAGCCTGGAAGCTGATCAGTTTCTATGCAGCGCAGCACCAGATTTTGCATGCTTCAGGTTTAGTAAATAACCCTCTATGGGCCCAGCATTATCTTTTCACTTTCCTAAAGGCTTTTTATTTCTGACAGTCTCCCTATGGGAGCAAATCTCTCAAATTGAACCCCAGCCAGCACAAAAAAAATAAAATAATTTGATCTATTCTAATCCCACTCTATCTAAAAAAGAAATTATTTTGGCTAGACAATTCCCCATTCTATCCTAAAAAAAAAAAAAGGCTTTGATTTATAAACATTTTTGTTATGAACTATGGTTTGAAAATGAGGTAACTCAGGTATAGCAACCCACACTGAGCTTAGATTGTCTGCAATGACTTTGCTCAGGGGTCCTGTATTCTTATATCTATAACAGTACTGAATAGAGTTACATACCTGTAGGTGTTGTCTCAATGCCTCCTCTCCAGTAACAGAGAGGACCTTTATATATCTGCAGAACTGGTTGAAGGTGCAGTAAAATGCCAGCAATGAGATTTATGTTGTTTGTCTTCTGAATATATAGGTGGTAAAAAGATTTACACACCCACTGTGCAAACACAAGTGTGTAACCAGTCACCCCTCTCCAGTGCCGATCCTGACCTCCCTGGGGCCCTAAGCAAAATGACATGTCACATTAAAGTTGAGAAGCTGGGGGGGGGGGGGGGGGGGGCGGCGCTGCCGACAGTGACATGTCAGCTTAAGCCCTGGTTCACACTGGGCTGCGGGAGTGAAGCCGTGCGAGTTCAGCTGAACTCGCACGATTTCACTCCCGCCGGCAGTCCCGATTTCGGCCGCGATTTAAGAGACATCTGTGCAGGTTTCTGCACAGATGTCTATGTAAATCGCGGCCCGAAATCGCAAAAAGTAGTACAAGAACTACTTTTTGAAATCGGTGCAGCGCCGCAGATGCGGCGTCGCACCGATTAGGACGGCGCCATTGCCGACAATTGGCGGCATTTGAGATGCGATTTCACATGTGAAATCGCATCTCAAATCGAATGAAATCGCACCCAGTGTGAACCTGGGCTCAAGTTGAGAAGTCATTTTGCTGTGTTTTGCTGTCGGAAATTACATCTTACATTAAAGTGAGAAGCGGAGGGTGCTGACTTCTTTCCTCTTCTCCCATGCAGCCAGCGAGTTGAGAAACGGGGTCGAAAATTACTTCTCACCAGGCGGGGCCTCTAGTAATTTGCGGGGCTGTAAGCGGATTGCATAGTGAGCCTATAGGGCGGATAAGCCTCCCTTGTCACTGACACTTGTATGTGCATTCTGCTGGCACACAACTGGCTAAGATCAACTCTGAAATATGACCATGCAAGAGGTGTAATAGGGTGGGCGCTCAAATAGGTATCTGTAACATGATTTAGTATTGTTGAAAAATCGGTCAAACAGTGGGAACTCTAGTTCAAAATTTCTGCAAAATAATTCACTTAGTAAAAAGAATCCTTTCACTTAGTAAAATATTGTGCCCCATTATGACCTTCTAGCAGCTGGCGTCTTAAAGCGGATGTTCCCTGGACAAAAAAATATTAAAAGCCAGCAGCTACAAATACTGCAGCTGCTGACTTTTAATATTAGGACACTTACCTGTCCTGGAGTCCAGCGGCGTCCACAGCAGAGGACGAGCGATCGCTCGTCACCCTGCTGCTCCCCCCGCCATTCACGGTGAGGGAACCAGGAAGTGAATCGCTCTGGCTTCACTGCCCGGTTCCCTACGGCGCGAGTCGCGCTGCGCCCGCTGATTGGCTCCCGCTGTGTGCTGGGAGCCGAGTGTTCCCAGCACACAATGGGGGGGGGGGGGGGGCGAGGGGATGTGACGAAATGCCCGTCTTTTGCCCGTGAATGCCGGGCCGGAAGTGGGTGCAAATACCTGTCTTTAGACAGGTATCTGCACCCCCCCCCCCCCTGAAAGGTGTCAAATGTGACACCGGAGGGGGGGAGGGTTCCGATCAGCGGGACTTCACTTTAGGGTGGAGAACCGCTTTAACAACCAATGATGTCACCAGTTGATAAGGAGGATGTAGGTCGTCAGCACAGCATCCTTGTTTGACCCTCCCCTGCCCCTCTCTGTCAGTGGTGTGGTCACATTAGCTGATTGATGAAGAAAACTGAGGGAGAAGAGAAACATTGGAATACTAGTCAGTACCAGTGTGCAAAAGTGTACTAGATTTTGAAGAATAAATCCCCTAACGTTGGGTGTCCTATGTGTGTGGATGTTGATGTGTTATGTAAACTATTAGAATAGTTTTTTACATTTTAGAATGGGGTGCCTCGAGATTGTCCATGATTTTAAAGGGTGTCTCGACTGAAAAAAAAGCCCGAGAAACAATGTGCTAGTGAGCCCAGATACCTGCAACAAAAATGGTGCAAGGTCTGAGGCCGCAATCACATCTGGCTATTTGGGATTGTGGGCAGAATTTTATCACGTGATAAAGCCGGAGCTTCTTTTGGGCAACAAGCTTCGCGCAATGCGGTTTGCCATGATAACTGTGCGATTTATGATGCGACAATCGCAGTAACACTGCACTGTGTTTAGATGCCGATAAAATGACTGGCACCCAAATTTGCATGGTGTATTTTGCCACTATTGCACTGAGATTTGGGATTTCAGACAGAATCGCAGTGATTCTGCTGCAGTCCCAGATCACCAGATGTAAAAGTGGCCTTAGTGGCAAAACATATGAGACTAGGAAAAATTATTATGTACAGCTTCAAGGAAAAGGGGAAAGGGGGCATAGTTACAAATATTGGGTTGAAAAAAAGATGCAAGTTCGTTCAACCACCAGACAAATCAATAAATAAATTGATAATCCCCATATATAGTGAGTGGGGCAAAAAAGTATTCAGTCAGCCACCAATTGTGCAAGTTCTCCCACTTAAAAAGATGAGAGAGGCCTGTAATTGTCATCATATGTATACCTCAACTATGAGAGACAAAATGTGGAAACAAATCCAGACAATCACATTGTCTGATCTGGAAAGAATTTATTTGCAAATTATGGTGGAAAATAAGTATTTGGTCAATATCAAAAGTTCATCTCAATACTTGGTTATATTTCCTTTGTTGGCAATGACAGAGGTCAAACGTTTTCTGCAAGTCTTCACAAGGTTGTCACCAGGGCCGCTGATAGGGGGGGACCACCAGCCCTCCTGTAGGGGGCCAAGGCAAACAGAGGGGCCCGGACAGCAGAGGGAATCATTGTGGTCGGATGGAGGGGCAATTACAGAATTACTTCCCCTGCACCGATCCCCCTCCCTATTGTGCCTGCTTCTGATCCCCCTCTGTGCCCCCTGTCACTGTGCTGCCCCCCACGGCACTGCTGGCTTACCTGTCTCGTAAAAAAAAATAACAAATTGTAAAATAAAATACATTTTAATACATTTTAACATTCTTTAAAAAATTATATAAAAAAAAAAGTTTAAAGATTTTTAAAAATGGCTAATTCACACAGGTTCTCTGTTATGTTTGTGTCTGCTAATAAGGATTTCAGTGTATTTGTTTGTGAAAATATTGTTTTGATATATTTTGGGGGGCCCTGTCAGGTAGGCTGTACGGGGCCCCGTGATTTCTAACAGCAGCCCTGGTTGTCACACACTGTTACTGGTATGTTGGCCCATTCCTCCATGCAGATCTCCTCTAGAGCAGTGATGTTTTGGGGCTGTCGCTGGGCAACACAGACTTTCAACTCCCGCCATTGGGTTGAGATCTGGAGACTAGATAGGCCACTCCAGGACCTTTAAATGCTTCTTACGAAGCCACTTCTTCGTTGCCCGGGTTTGTTTGGGATCATTGTCATGCTGAAAGACCCAGCCACGTTTCATCTTCAATGCCCTTACTGATGGGAGGAGGTTTGCACTCAAAATCTCACGATACATGGCCCCATTCATTCTTTCATGTACACGGATCAGTCGTCGTGTTCCCTTTGCAGAGAAACAGCCCCAAAGCATTATGTTGCCACCACCATGCTTCACAGTAGGCATGGTGTTCTTTGGTTGCAACTCAGCATTCTCTCTCCTCCAAACATGACAAGTTGTGTTTCTACCAAACAGTTCTACTTTGGTTTCATCTGACCATATCACATTCTCCCAATCCTCTTTTGGATCATCCAAATGCTCTCTAGCAAACCTCAGACGGGCCCAGACATGTACTGGCTTAAGCAGGGGGAAACGTCTAGCACTGCAGGATCTGAGTCCCTGGCGGCGTAGTGTGTTACTGATGGTAGCCTTTGTTACGTTGGTCCCAGCTCTCTGCAGGTCATTCACTAGGTCCCCCTGTGTGGTTCTGGGATTTTTGCTCACCGTTCTTGTGACCATTTTGACCCCACGGGGTGAGATCTTGCGTGGAGCCCCAGATCGAGGGAGATTATCAGTGGTCTTGTATGTCTTCCAGATGAAACCAAAGTAGAACTGTTTGGTAGAAACACAACTCGTCGTGTTTGGAGGAGAGAGAATGCTGAGTTGCAACCAAAGAACACCATATCTACTGTGAAGCATGGTGGTGGCAACATCATGCTTTGGGGCTGTTTCTCTGCAAAGGGAACAGGACGACTGGTCCGTGTACATGAAAGAATGAATGGGGCCATGTATCGTGAGATTTTGAGTGCAAACCTCCTCCCATCAGTAAGGGCATTGAAGATGAAAAGTGTCTGGGTCTTTCAGAATGACAATGATCCCAAACAAACCGCCCGGGCAACGAATGAGTGGCTTCGTAAGAAGCATTTCAAGGTCCTGCAGTGGCCTATCCAGTCTCCAGATCTCAACCCCATAGAAAACCTTTGGCGAAATTTAAAAGTCTGTGTTGCCCAGTGACAGCCCCAAAACATCACTGCTCTAGAGGAGATCTGCATGGAGGAATAGGCCAACATACCAGCAACAGTGTGTGTGACAACCTTGTGAAGACTTGCAGAAAACGTTTGACCTGTGTCATTGCCAACAAAGGGTATATAACAAAGTATTGAGATGAACTTTTGATATTGACCAAATACTTATTTTCCACCATAATTTGCAAATAAATTCTTTCCAGATCAGACAATGTGATTGTCTGGATTTGTTTCCACATTTTGTCTCTCGTAGTCAGGGCTTTTTTTCAGGGGGAACTTGGGGGAACTCAGTTCCACCACCTCTGGCTCAGACCCTTTGGTGCCTGCTCACCACAATCACTTGTAAACACAGAAGTCTGGTTTCTGTGTTTACAAGTGACAGCTCTACACTCTGTATATAATGCAATCCTGGTATTTAATGCCCCTTTAAGACCCTTCTACTGTTTGTGAAATCTGAACGGGGTCGTGGTTGAGTTCCTGCACCTATTTTCTGAGAAAAAAAGCTCTGCTCGTAGTTGAGGTATACCTATGATGACAATTGCAGGCCTCTCTCTCATCTTTTTAAGTGGGAGAACTTGCACAATTGGTGGCTGACTAAATACTTTTTTGCCCCACTGTACAGGCATACACCGCTTTAAGTACACTCACTTTACATACACTCACGAGTAAGGAGATACCCGTGAGTGTATGTAAAGTGGCTCTCAAGCTAGAGCTGCAGCTGAGTAATCCGTGCACGAATAGTTCAGATTTCCTGCTACTTGGAAACACACTCCCTGACCCCCCCCACTACAGTCCCTGACCCCCCCCCCCCCACTACAGTCCCTGACACCCCCACTACAGCCCCTAATGCCCCAGAAATAAAAAAGGGTATTGCTTCACTTTAACCACTTAAGGACCGCCTAACGACGATATACGTCGGCAGAATGGCACCGCTGGGCACAATCACGTACCTGTACGTGATTGTATAAAGCCCAGCGGTGGGTCGTGGGCACGCTCCCGCGACCCGGTCCGAAAGGGCCGTGACCTCGGCCGCGGGACTCGCGGACCCGATCGTCGCTACAGTCCCCGGAGCTGAAGAATGGGGAGAGCCACGTGTAAACACGGCTTCCCCGTTCTTCACTGTGGCGTTGTCATCGATTGTGTGTTCCCTAATATAGGGACGCACAATCAATGACGTTAGACCTACAGCCACACCCCCCTACAGTTGTAAACACACTTCAGGGAACACATAACCCCTTCAGCGCCCCCTAGTGGTTAACTCCCAAACTGCAATTGTCATTTTCACAGTAAACGATGCATTTTTAATGCATTTTTTGTTGTGAAAATGACAATGGTCCCAAAAATGTGTCAAAATTGTCCGATGTTTCCGCCATAATGTCGCAGTCACGAAAAAAATTGCTGATCGCCGCCATTAGTAGTAAAAAAAAAAAAAATTATAAAAATGCAATAAAACTATCCCCTATTTTGTAAACGCTATTAAAGCGGGAGTTCACCCAATTATGTTTTTTTTATCTTTTCCCCTTAGATGGATGCTCGTTTTGTCTAGGGGAATCGGCTAGTTGTTTTAAAATATGAGCCGTACTTACCGTTTTCGAGATGCATCTTCTCCGTCGCTTCCGGGTATGGGTCTTCGGGAGCGGGCGTTCCTTCTTGATTGACAGGCTTCCGAGAGGCTTCCGACGGTCGCATCCATCGCGTCACTAGTAGCCGAAAGGAGCCGAACGTCGGTGCGGCTCTATACTGCGCCTGCGCACCGACGTTCGGCTTCTTTCGGAAAATCGTGACGCAATGGATGCGACCGTCGGAAGCCTCTCGGAAGACTGTCAATCAAAATAGGAACGCCCAGTCCCGCAGCCCATACCCGTAAGCGGCGGAGAAGATGCATCTCGTAAACGGCAAGTACGGATCATATTTTAAAACAACTAGCCGATTCCCCTAGACAAAACGAGCATCCATCTAAGGGGAAAAACTGTCATGTGCGGGTGAACCTCCGCTTTAAATTTGCGCAAACCAATCGATAAACGCTTATTGCGATTTTTTTTTTTTTACCAAAAATAGGTAGAAGAATACGTAACGACCTAAACTGAGGGAAATTTTTTTTTTTATATATATTTTTGGGGGATATTTATTAAAGCAAAAAGTAAAAAATATTGCATTATTTTCACAATTGTCGCTCTGTTTTTGTTTATAGCGCAAAAAATAAAAACCGCAGAGGTGATCAAATACCACCAAAAGAAAGCTCTATTTTTGGGGAAAAAGGGACGCCAATGTTGTTTGGGAGCCACTTCGCACGACTGCGCAATTGTCAGTTAAAGCGACGCAGTGCCGAATCGCAAAAAATGGCCAGGTCCTTTACCTGCCTAAAGGTCCAGGTCTTAAGTGGTTAAAGGGGTTGCAAAGGTTTTATTTTTATTTTCTAAATAGGTTCCTTTAAGCTAGTGCATTGTTGGTTCACTTACCTTTTCCTTCGATTTTCCTTCTAAATGTTTTTTTTCTTTGTTTTCTTTGTCTGAATTTCTCACTTTCTGTTACTCCTCAGTAAGCTGTTCAGTAAGCTGTTCTGGCTGACTAACCACCGCTCAGATGATGGTGGAAAGCTTACTGAGGATAAACAGGAAGTGAGAAATTCAGACAAAGAAAAAAAATTAGAAGGGAAATTGAAGGAAAAGGTAAGTGAAATAACAATGCACTAGCTTAAAGGAACCTATTTAGAAAATAAAAAACTAACCTTTACAACCCCGTTAACAGTGCATGTCAGAGCACAAACCAAGCCATAAAGTCCAAGGAATTGTCTGTAGACCTTCCAGACAGGATTGTATCAAGGCACAGATTTAGGGAAAGGTATAGAAAAATGTCTGCAGCATTTAAGGTCCCAATGAGCATAGTGGCCTACATCAGGGGTCCTCAAACTACGGCCCGCGGAGGACATTTCACCGGCCCACCACACCCTGACATGCACGGCAGGTTGCACAGCAGGTTGTAACACAGCGATCCCGCTGTGTCACGGAGCTCACAGTGTTAACAGTTCAGGCGAGCTATGATAAAAGTCCCGCCCTCTTCCTGACCTACACTAGCTCGTGTGATAGAGCCAGTGTTCTGTCTATCACACGAGCTGGTCTAGGAGGAGGAGGGCGGGACTTTTATCATAGCGCGCAATGAGGGGCTTGCAATGAGGGGCTTACAATGATGATGGCGAGGGGGGGCTTGCAGTGAGGGGCTAATGATAATGGTGAGGTGGGGGGGGGGCTTGCAATGATCATGATAGTTTTTTTTATAGTCCGGCCCTCTAACGGTCTGAGGGACAGTGAACCGGCCCCCTGTTTAAAAAGTTTGAGGACCCCTGGCCTACATCATCTACAAATGGAAGAAGTTTGGAACCACCAGGACTCTTCCTAGAGCAGGCCACCCTGCCAAACTGAGCAATTGGGGGAGAAGTCAGAGAGGTGACCAAGAACCCTATGATCACTCTGACAGTGCTCCAGCATTTCTCTGTGGAGAGAGGAGAATCTTTCAGAAAAACAACCATCTCTGCAGCACTCCACCAATCAGACCTGTATGGTAGAGTGGCCAGACGGAAGCCACTCCTCAGTAAAAGGCATATGACAGCCCGCCTGGAGTTTGCCGAAAGACACGTAAAGGACTCTCAGACCATGAGAAACAAAATTCTCTGGTCTGATGAAACAATGATTAAACTCTTTGGCCTGAATTGCAAGCGTCATGTCTGGAGGAAACCAGACACCGCTCATCACCTGGCCAATACCATCCCTACAGTGAAGCATCATGCTCTGGGGATGTATATCAGCAGTAGGAACTGGGAGACTAGTCAAAATCGAGGGAACGATGAATGCAGCAATGTAC
Organism: Rana temporaria; assembly: GCF_905171775.1. NCBI lineage: Eukaryota > Metazoa > Chordata > Amphibia > Anura > Ranidae > Rana > Rana temporaria. The sequence continues at coordinate 156,380,883 of NC_053496.1, read as the reverse complement.
AGAGACATCCTTGATAAAAACCTGCTCCAGAGCGCTCTGGACCTCAGACTGGGGTGAAGGTTCATCTTCCAACAGGACAACGACCCTAAGCACACAGCCAACATGTAGCGCTACCCCCTCAAGAGCTGCTGGTTGTTTTGGGATCGGCGTATTAAGTTACCTTCAATCATTGTCTAGGGTGATTGTAGTGAGTAGAGCAGTAAACGAATGTCCAATCAGCAGATAAGATTTTCTGAATGCTTTATTGTCTCGGCCCAACACGACCAACATGAGATAGAGAACCTTGCAGTATCAGGCTTGGATAAGAGACGAGCAATCCTGCTCTCAGTAGTAGTAGATGTAGTTCGTCGCCACTCTAGCCAGAGTGGGTGAAGTGCCCCCGGACAGACTCCTGCCACGAGCCTGGCAGCCGAAGTGTCACTTTAAGGTTGCTGGGATCAACAGGCCTCTGCCACAGGCCTGGCTCTAGTGGGGCCTCTGCCACAGGCCTAGAACTTGGATGAGCGGAATAGTTGAGCTTATCCTCCCAGTAAATTGTGCTTTGGGGTCACCGACTGACAGTACTAAGGTTATCTGTCAGTATTCGGTCACCCAGATCCCGATGGTTCGTTCAAGCTTCTTGAGCCGATCCCCCACCGCACAGCACGCAGCTTGGGATCTCTTCAGTAGAGTTGGGAACGCATTAAGTCACTGGGGCCCCTGGTAGCATCAGTTGCTCCAGGCCATGAGGGCCCAGAGTCAGGAACTCCACGTTGCGCGCGACCCCAGGCCAGGTGGGCCATAGTGGTGGGGCCCGCGATGTGCGCACACCCTAAAGGTGGGTGCCGCACCCGGAACCAGGAACCCGCGAAGAACCCAGAACAACGGCTTCCGCCACAGAAATACTCCTCCCCAGCATGCCCTGAGAGGGAAAACTCCTCTAATTGGCTGCTAGGGAAAAGCAGCTCCGCCTGGACCTCTCTGGCGCCACCTGCCGCCCAGGAATGGCGTCTCATCCCTAGAACACAGTCTAGCACACGGAACAATCCAGATTTGGCGACAGCCAAATTTGACATAATTCAGAATGAGAGCAAGCTTTTTTTCTCAGAAAATAGGTGCAGGAACTCAAACACGACCCGTTCAGATTTCACAAACAGTAGAAGGGTCTTAAAGGTGCATTAAAAACCAGGATTGCATTACATACAGAGTGCAGAGTTCAGGGGGGGTTACACACAGTGCAGAGCTGTCACTTGTAAACACAGAGACCAGACTTCTGTGTTTACAAGCGATTGTGGTGAGCAGGCATCAAAGGGTCTGAGCCAGAGGTGGTGGAACTGAGTTCCCCCAAGTTCCCCCTGAAAAAAAGCCCTGGAGCAAACTATCTCTCTCATTCTCCCACTAATTTTAGCGTAGCGCCTTTACTGAAAGTAAGGGGGCGTTACAAACATAACAGCCAAGATAACGAAGGAGTGGCTACGGGACAACTCTGTGAATGTCCTTGAGTGGCCCAGCCAGAACCCAGACTTAAACCTGATTGAACATCTCTGGAGAGATCTGAAAATGGCTGTGCACCAACGCTCCCCATCCAACCCGATAGGGCTTGAGGGGTCCTGCAAAGAAGAATGGAAGAAACTGCCTAAAAATAGGTGTGCCAAGCTTGTGGCATCAGACTTAATGCTGTAATTGGTGCCAAAGGTACTTAAAAAAAAGTATTGAGCAAAGGCTGTAAATAATACTTATGTACATGTGATTTTTGTTTTTTTAATTTTTATAAAATTTGCAAAGATTTCAAACAAACTTCTTTCATGTTGTCATTATGGGGTATTGTTTGTAGAATTTTGAGTAATAAAATGAATACATTTTGAAATAAGGCTGTAACATAATAAAATGTGGAAAAAGTGAAGCTCTGTAAATACTTTCTGGATGCACTGTATATATTTATACATGTTGATTATATTCCCCCTTAAATGCCTCTTCAGAGGAGAGAATAAATTCAGTTTAGCAAATATTTCTTCATAGATGAGATACTCCACGCCTCATATTAGTTTAGTCGTCCTTCTCTGCACTCTCTCCAGAAGGGATTTGCTGAATGTACCTGGGTTCAAAGCAGATTTTTTATGTTTTTGAAGTTGATGCGCTGAATCCAAACCCCATTGAAAATAAATGGGAGCCAACAGTGTGCCCACAACTACTCATCAGCAGATCAAAATTGGATTTCCATATGAATGAGCTGGTCACTGAATTAACATATGAATGAGCTGCTGTGGCTCATTTATATTCAAAGCTGATGGAGGCTCCTCCTCAGCATCCGATCTGCATTCACAGCCAATCAGCAATCAAATCCCCCTGTCAGAACACAGAAGCACAGTGGGGGAGATCGCCACACTCATGCCGTGTACACACGGTCGGAATTTTCAACAACAAATGTTCGATGTGAGCTTGTTGTTGGAAAATCCGACCATGTGTAGGTTCCATCGGACATTTGCTGTTCAAATTTCTGACAACAAATGTTTGAGAGCTGGTTCTCAATTTTTCCGACAACAAAAGTCCGATCATCTGTAGCTAATTCTGACGCACAAAAATCCTACGCACGAATCATTGAACTTAATTTTTCTCAGCTTGTCGTAGTGTTGTATGCATCTTCCTTTAAAAAAGTAATTAGTTACAGTTACAAATTACTTGTCCGAAAAAGTAATTGAGTTAGTGACTCAGTTACTACATTGGCAAAGTAATTAGTTACTCAGCAAAGTAACTGACTTTTTTTTTAATATTCTACAATTACGTTCTATAACATCTTTAATATCAAAGATGTTTATATTAACTGATTGAAGAATAAAAACACTATGGGCCAGATTCATAGAGAACTGCGGCGGCGTAACGTATCGTCTTTAAGTTACACCGCCGCAAGTTTTCCTCGTAAGTGCTTGATTCACAAAGCACTTGAGTGCAAACTTGCGGCGGAGTAACGTAAAGACGTCCGGCGCAAGCCCGCCTAATTCAAATGGGGCGTGTACCATTTAAATTAGGCGCGTTCCCGCGCCGAAGTTTTGCGCATGCTCCATTAGGAAATTTCCCGACGTGTATTGCGTGAAATTACGGCGCCCTGACGTGTTTTTTGAATGGCGACGTGCGTAACGTACTTTCGTATTCCCAGACTTCTTACGCAAAAAAAATATAAATTTATAAATTCGACCCGGGAACGATGGCCATACTTTAACATGGCTCGTCTAAAGTTAAGCCATGAAAAAGCAGGCCTAACTTTGCGACGGGAAAACCGACTAGCGACGACGTAACGAACGCGCGTACCTTCGTGGATCGCCGTAAAAGCTAATTTGCATACCCGACGCTGGAAAACGACGCAAACTCCACCCAGCGGCGGCCGAAGTATTGCATCCTAAGATCCGACGGTGTAAGTCAATTACACCTGTCGGATCTTAGGGCTATCTATGCGTAACTGATCTATGAATCAGCCGCATAGATACTCTCAGAGATACGACGGCGTATCAGGAGATACGCAGTCGTATCTCTTTTGTGAATCTGGCCCTATATACAGTATTTTAGAACATTTGGTATTTATTAAAAAATTTAAGCAAGTAGCAAGTGAAAGAAGAGTCCATATGAAACATCCACCAGTGCTGAAGATTCACAATATCGTGACAATCCCTCCACCAGAAGTCTCACTAGTAAGGATGAGCTCTGGCGTGTTCGCATAGAACACGTGCAGAGCCCGCCAGGAAGTGTGCACGGCGCTGTGCTAATAACAGCCAGGCAGACATTTCACGATCCCCGCAGCCGAGCATCGGGACAATGTCTCCCTGGCTGTTATTAGCGCAGCGCCGTGCTCACTTCCTGGTGGGCTCTGCACGTGTTCTATGCGAACACGCCAGAGCTTATCCTTACTCACTAGGTAGTAGGGAGACTGTAATGTAAATGAGGGGGATCTGTGATGTAAAGGATCTGAGTCATAGCATAGACACAGGGCCAGATTAAGAACATCATGGGCCTGGTGCTGAGGATTTTGGTGGGGCCTTTTATAAATAATAAATAAATGTGTGGGAATGACATGAACGCAGCCCGGCCAAGGCAAGTGACCAAAGGCACAGAACTCAGAAGGAAGGCCGGGTGAAGATGGAAGTGCCTGGGCCCCGCCTGATTCATCACAGCGCAGCACTGGAGGGCTCAGTCTGAAAATTTAAGTGTACACTAATGTGCTGATATGCTGTGCATACTTGTACGTTGTGGCATAACCTACCCCAGGGCCTCTAAAAAGTAGTAATGTCAGGAAAGTTTACTACCACTTTAATATCACAGCAGGATCCCAGGAGCCTCTCATGGGGCCCCTACTGACCCAGTTGCCCTTGGGCAGTGCCTAAGTGCACAGTTGCCAACATTTAAAAAATATTTTCAGGGACACTTTTTTATATAAGTGCTATATTTAGAGTAGCTGAGATCCCCTATGTTCCTCTATACATCATAGTAGTAATCACAAAAATAAATGAGTACTAATAATGGGGCAGAATAAATATGAGAACTGAGATTTCCTTTAGTTGAACTAACAAAAGTGTGTCCATTCTAGAGCTGGTAACATTGAGGATATTCAGTATAATCTTAAAGAACTGTTTTTGTGGGTAAGCGACATAGGGGAGGAGTATGAACGGTATATAAGTGGTAAGTATGTGCAGGTGAGGGAGAGGAATGTGGAGGGTCTAACAGTGGGCACTATGTGCAGGAGAGGAGTGCAAATGGCACTATGTACAGGAGAGGAGTGTGAAGGGTATGACAATGGGCAGTATGTACAGGAAGAGTGTGGGGGTATGACAGAGGGTAGTATGTACCAGAGAGAAGTGTGGAGGGTATGATGGGGCAATATGTACAGGAGAGGAGTGTGGACGGTATGATAGTGGGCACTATGTATAGGAGAGGAGTGTGGAGGGTATGACAGTGAACGCTATGTATAGGAGAGGAGTGTGGAGGGTATGACAGTGGGCACTATGTAAAGGGGAGGAGTGTGGAGGGTATGACAGTGAGCAGTATGTACAGGAGAGGAGTGTGGAGGGTGCGACAGTGGGCACTATGTACAGGAGAGAAGTGTATGACAGTGGGCGCTCTGTATAGGAGAGGAGTGTGGAGGGTATGACAGTGGGCATTATGTACAGGAGAGGAGTGTGTAGGGTATGACAGTGGGCACTATGTACAGGAGAGGAAGGATATTTAGGGACTGCGTAGTGGTTAAGAGGGTCATACATGGATTAAAATTACGTCAATTATGCAGAGACCAGCCATAGTCGATCTATGTATGGGCTAGCTGGTTTTACACAAGTCAATCTATTAATCGACTTGAGTACAACCAGCCTGTTAGGTTTTTCCCAAAACAATCAGTGCTGCCAGCTATAGTTAGCAACACTGATCATTGTACTCACTGGCAGAACACAATAACACTGCAGGAGTGATTCCCCCATCCACAGGTCAGCAGGTGAGAGGGTGTGTGGGGACAGGCTGGGGAGAGATACTAGTCAGTGGCTGGGTAGGCACTGGTAGTATCAGAGCCAGATACACACAGGTTACATACGCCATGATCGTTAGAGCAGTGTTTCTCAACTCCAGTCCTCGGGGCGCACCAACAGGTCATGTTTTCAGGATTTCCCTCAGATCAAACTGCTGTGGTAATTACTAAGGCAGTGAAACTGATAAAATCACCTGTGCACAATAATGGAAAGCCTGAAAACAAGACCTGTTGGTGCGCCCCGAGGACCGGAGTTGAGAAACACTGCGTTAGAGCGAGAACACGTGACCTGTGAGGCTGGAACAGACTACATCCTGAAGGCCACAGGACAGGCCTGAAGACTCCACACAATCTGCTTTCTTCACTTCTAAAGCAGCCCATGGATCCGGGACGAGGACTACATGACCAGTGTACTTCGGATAGCTCAATTACCCCCCAAAACCATCACCCCCCATTTGTTACCATACCTTAACCCCTTTCTAGATTAACGAGAGACACAGATTTTGTTGGAGTAAATTGGCCACGACAGCCAGTTTTTTATTTTAAAGCATAATTAATTTAAATAAAATAATTAAAACACACTAACTTTTCCTTAAACAATTCAATAAACACTTTTAATAATAATAACCCAGCTTGTTGGTCTATGACGGTAACCCGGCTTAAACTTCCTTTCTTTAACCTTTCACCTTACACTGCGGAAACATTAACCATAACCGGCCCCCAGCCGAACCAGCTCGGAGACGAACCTTTTTCCACCGCAGTGCAACCATCACCGTATTCCAGCAGACACCGTTCCACTGGAATAATCCCCCATAAGGGTCCCATCCCACCGATGAGCCCACCACCATTTCCATCCCATCTGTAACTGCCACCATCAAAGACCAACGAACACCGCCAACCCCACTTCACAGCTGTCATGACGAACTCAACCTTCCGACCTGAAAGAAAAGAAAACACACAAACGACACCAAGAAAACACACAACACATAGGGAGGGTGGGTGGGAAAATCCTGCCTCCTTGGTCTTTTCCTCCCGCACTTTTCCTCTGAGTCCACGCCTCCCCTTTATATAATACCCCTCCCCTCTCCTCTCAGGCTGCCTTTTCTTGTTCCTCCAATCAGCTTCCACCTTTTATTTACAGTAACTCCTGCTTGCCCTACCTCCACACAGTCATGCCTGGCCCTGCGTTATTTTGCTGTGCTGTCTTTCCACTCCGGGCCTCCCTTGACCAGTGTACTTCGGATAGCTCAATTACCCCCCAAAACCATCACCCCCCATTTGTTACCATACCTTAACCCCTTTCTAGATTAACGAGAGACACAGATTTTGTTGGAGTAAATTGGCCACGACAGCCAGTTTTTTATTTTAAAGCATAATTAATTTAAATAAAATAATTAAAACACACTAACTTTTCCTTAAACAATTCAATAAACACTTTTAATAATAATAACCCAGCTTGTTGGTCTATGACGGTAACCCGGCTTAAACTTCCTTTCTTTAACCTTTCACCTTACACTGCGGAAACATTAACCATAACCGGCCCCCAGCCGAACCAGCTCGGAGACGAACCTTTTTCCACCGCAGTGCAACCATCACCGTATTCCAGCAGACACCGTTCCACTGGAATAATCCCCCATAAGGGTCCCATCCCACCGATGAGCCCACCACCATTTCCATCCCATCTGTAACTGCCACCATCAAAGACCAACGAACACCGCCACAGCCCGAAAGGGTAAAGCCTTACCCTTACGGGCCCCTCCACACCCGCAGGGCCCTCTGGATCCCCTCCTGTAAATCTAAAAACCACAACTCCATACCCACGTCCGATAGGTGAATACCATCTCTGCGGAGGTATAGGCCCACGTTCTCCTCCAACTCCAAGTGTCTCACCACTAACCCCCCATGTCTCACCACAAACCGCCCAATTACCTTGTTTTTTTTTTTTTTGTTTTTTTTTTTTTTTTTTTTTTTTTTTTACCTTGTTGACCTTAATCCGCCCCTTGTTCACCCTCACCACTGATCTCGCCATGCGCCAGGTGGTCCGAGCGATGATGTCGGACCAAACCAGTAGCATCCTGGGATACGCCGCGCGAAATGTCAACACATCCGCCTTAACGGCCGTGATCAGGTCCCCAATAGGCCTAATTCCTAAGTCATTCCCCCCTACATGGAGAACTAGCACATCAGGAGAGCGGTCCAGTCGGGCATAATGCTGCACCTCAGGCAGCACCCTGCCCCACTCCATTCCCCTGATCCCCAGCCACCGAATCCTAGCCACACCCCTAGGGAAACCCAGCTGCCTGCCCTCCGGCCTCGCTTCTGCCCTCCTAGCCCCCCAGTACACAAATGAATGCCCCAGAATCCAAACGAGGCGCTCCTGAACACCATCTGCAAAACAAACAACAACATTTTAATGACAATATAATGCAACATGTCAAACGATTCACCTTCAGGCTCCTGCCCCTCCCGCCCCGAACTGTTAATCCATCACCATATGAGGTCTAACGTACGACCTGAATCGTCTAGACTCCCACCTGCCTATACGCTTTATTGCCGCCTCATCCAACCCGCACCGAGCCGCCTCAGTAGCCGCCCCGATGCGGAAGGAGTGCGAGGCGAACTGTTTGTCCTCAAAACCGGCCACCCGTAAACATTTCCGGAACACCGCTATGAACTGGAACTTGGATACAAATGACCCATCTTCATGCATTAGCAAGGGCCCCTCCACCCCTGGGCGAATGGCCAAAAACTCCCCAACCACCCTTACCGGGCAAATTTCTGACCCTTGTAAAGCATATAAACACACGTCCACCCCTTTCCCGGCCTGATCCGTTTTTGACCTGCGCAACCTAAACACCACCCTACCTTCCCTCACGTGCACGTCCGTGACTAGCAACCCCCCCCCCCAACTGTTTTAGAGGGGCAAACCAATTCCCTCACCCGGAATGCTCCGAAAAACGCGATAGTGAAGGCCGCCCTAAACAAACTCACCTCGTATGCCGAGGAGCATACCTCAACCAGCACCCCACAAATCGCCTGTAAAATGTTAAAAGAAACTGGCCTCCTTGAATCCCTGCACCTATGGCCCTTCCTGTATCCCTTCATCGCCTGCTTTATCCAAAAGGACTTAGTAAAATCCACCCTGCCCTGTAGTTTAAACAAGAACGCCAGGGCCGTTAGCTTCTTATCCAGTGCAGAAACCGACCCGCCTCCCTCCATGTGCCGAGCCGCAAAGTACAGTACCAACCAACCCATTTCAGCATCACCTGGCTTCCCATCCGTTAAGCGCATGTAACTGGACCACTCCTTCCAGACCTTTGCATAAGCCGCCCACGTGGCCCCACTCACCGAGCGCCTGATCCATGCTGCTGCTGTTCCGAGACAATCCCCCACATCCAACCCGGGCAAGGCACCCCTTCTCTGTCTGCAAGCGGGGCCAACTCTCTGAACTTGTCCCACTGAAAGCGAGACAGCGCATCAGCCAGCCTGTTGTCCACACCCGGAATATGCACAGCATACATGAATATGTTCCACTGAAGGCATCTTAAAACCAGATGGCGCAGCAACCTAACCACCGGCAAAGAAGAGGCGGTGATCCGGTTGATGACCTGAACCACTCCCATGTTGTCACAGTTCAGTCTGATCTTCAGATTCCTGCAAGATTCCCCCCACAACTCCATGGCAACCACCACTGGGAACAGTTCTAGCAACACCAGGTTCTTTACCAGACCCGTCCTGACCCACTCCTCCGGCCACCCTTCCGCACTCCACTTTCCCTTAAAGAAGGCCCCGTAACCCGTCGACCCGGCCGCGTCCGTGACCAGATCTAAATCGAAGTTACTCACCGGGCCTTCCATCCACAAGGACCGGCCATTGTACTCCTCCAGAAACGAATGCCATACCTGCAAGTCCGCATGCAGCTCTTTTGTCAACCGGATAAAATGCGTTGGTACTTTAACCCCTGCAGTAGCCGCCGACAGCCGTCGACTGAACACCCTCCCCATGGGAATGATGCGGCAGGCAAAATTCAATTTGCCCAACAGGGATTGTAGCGCCCTCAACTGCACTTTGTGGCGCCCCAACATACCTCTAATCTCCAGCCGGAGATTCACCACCTTTTCCACTGGTAACCTACATTCCATGGCCACCGAGTCCAACACGATCCCTAAAAAACTCAATTCTGTAGTCGGGCCCTCCGTTTTGTCTGCCGCCAACGGAACTCCGAACCTTTCTGCAACATGCTGCAGCGTTGCTAGCAACGTCGCGCACACCCTGGAAGACGGAGGGCCCACGCACAGAAAGTCATCCAGATAGTGGATGACCGAGTTCACTCCTGCCACGTCCCTGACCACTCACTCCAAAAAAGAACTGAACTTCTCGAACAGGGCGCACGAGATGGAGCAACCCATGGGCAAACACTGGTCCACATAGTACTTCCCCTGCCACCGGCAACCCAACAGCCAAAAACTGTCCGGGTGTACCGGTAACAAACGAAACGCGGCCTCAATGTCAGATTTTGCCATGAGCGCCCCCTGCCCGTAACGCCTGACCCACTGCACCGCCGCGTCGAACGATGTGTACGACACCGTGCATGCCTTCTGGTCAATCGCGTCATTCACCGATCCCCCTTTTGGGAAGGACAAGTGGTGGATGAGGCGGAACTTGTTCGGTTCCTTCTTGGGCACCACCCCCAGAGGCGAAACCACTAGCCTGGTTAGGGGCACCTCGTCAAAAGGCCCCCCCATCCTACCCAACTCCACCTCCTTGGCTAACTTGTCTGACACCACCCCCGGGTTCTCTAGAGCGGACCGCAAGTTCTTGGCCAAGGGTGGCACCTCCGCCAAAGAACACGGAATGACAAAACCGTCCGAGAACCCGGAGGCGAGCAGAGCCGCCTCCGCCCTGTCCGGGTATCTATTTAGAAAAGGACGCATCCTTTCCCCCTTCACCGGCATCATCCCTTTTGTTCCCAGCCTCCCCTGCTCTCTTTCCTTTCTTAAAGCATCGCGACAAGGGATGACTGCCGCCGCAACCTGAACATTCGTGTATAAAACGGCAGGTTCCTCCATATGTGCAGGAACCTTCGTTAAATCTCCAACACACCCCCCACTTTTTTCCGGCCGGCGGTCCCGAGGTGGATGTACCTCCGGCCCCCCCCGAAAAAAAACTGGTTCTGCGTCCGCGGAGCCGACATCATGCGCATCCACAAGCTGATGTCTTTGTGGTCCCACCGAAGCGAGGGACGAACCGCCCTGCGCTGACGAAATTGCTCGTCATAGCGCAACCAACCCGTCCCCCCATAAACCCGATGCGCTTCCCCAATCGCGTCCATGTAGCAGAATAACCCGGAACAATGCTCCGGGTTCTTCTCCCCAATGACGCTGGCCATTATTGCAAATGCCTGCAACCAATTTACAAATGTACGGGGAATAAGCCTGTACCTCCTCTTCTCTTCGTCCTCCTTCTTGGAGTCATCCGGCTTCACTCTGTCCAGATTAAATTTCTCCAATGGGAGGAGGGAGAAGATTTCTATGTACTCACCTTTCACTATCTTGTCCCTCACCTCCTGCTTCAAGTGCGCCCCTAATGGGCCCTCGTAACACACATAAACTTCACATTTCGCAGCGTCAGCTATGCGCACCACATCAGATCTGACCACTGCTGGCTTGTCCCCCCCCGACTTCTCCCCCGATGTGCTGCTATCCGGGACCGGGCCCGACCCCCCGTTGAGGGGGACGTCCGCCACCACCGCAGGGGGTGCCGCCGCAGCAGCCCCCGCCCCCCCCCCCACCCATGGTGACACCTGCGGATGAGATTCCAAACCCCCAGAAAACCTCTGCACCAGATCCCGCAACCCCCTAAAAAATTCCCCAAGTCCCGCCGGTGCCCCTGGTGCGCCAGGCGGGGTGCCCGACACCACAGGTGCAACAGCAGGGGAAGAAACAGGGACCCGCACACCCCCCCCCCCCAGCAACATCAACCCCCACCCCCGCAGCAACAACAGGCAAAACCCCCCCACTCCCCACCCCCAACAACCTGCATAAAACAGACGCCATGTCCCCTTCCCCAGATTGAGCGCGCTTACCTTGTCGGCTGGATGCGTCTCCCACAGCCCTCGGAGGCCCGTCCACCGCCGGCGACACCACCGCGGGATCATCCACGTCCGATTCGGAGGCCTCCCCTTCCGACCTGGCTGGAGAAGCAGGCGTCCTCGGCGATGTCAACCCCCCAGGCGGATCCTGCCTGTGGGTCGCGGACCCTGGCCTAGTTGCCGGGCGACCTCTGGCGTGGGACCCTGCTGTCGTAGGGGCGGGACGCCCGTCTGTCCTCCCAAGGCCCCGACTAGGCCCCGCCGCGCCATCTTCCTGGCCTGGGGATTCCGCCCCCCTCTCCCTCCTGGAACCGGCGGCCGCGGAAGAATCCAGCCCTCCGGTCGTGTCACGGCTTTTCCCCCGGCGAGTCCCCCCCCTCACGACATCCGGACTAGAGGGGGAGACCGAACGATCCCTGTGTCCGCGGCGTGCAGGCGAGGTACGGGCGCCATCGTTACCCGTAGCCCCGCCCACCGAGCCCCCCCGACGTCGAGGATTCCGGTCCGCCTCACCCCCAGCAGAAGCATTGGCGCGCTTAGCCGGGGGGGGGGCGCCGGGTCCACATGTGGGCTCCTAACAGGGCGCTGGGCTCTGGCTGTTGGGCTTGGGGAGTAACGCTCCGGGGCCCTGGACCTCCGAGCGTGTGGCGACCGCATTTCCGTCTCGTCTGACCCCCCCGCCTCGTCCCGCAGCAGCTCACCGACCTGAGCCTCCAACCATCCGGGGTCCCGAGACGCAGCCGCCGCCCGTAGCCTGGCTAAAAGCCTATCAATGTCCGCCATTACAAAGAGGGTTACAGGAGCAGAGATAAAAAATCCTGCCTCCTTGGTCTTTTCCTCCCGCACTTTTCCTCTGAGTCCACGCCTCCCCTTTATATAATACCCCTCCCCTCTCCTCTCAGGCTGCCTTTTCTTGTTCCTCCAATCAGCTTCCACCTTTTATTTAACTCCTGCTTGCCCTACCTCCACACAGTCATGCCTGGCCCTGCGTTATTTTGCTGTGCTGTCTTTCCACTCCGGGCCTCCCTGGATGTTACAGATGAGCCTTCTTTCCTTACCTTCTTGTAAGTGTGTTTTTTACAATGTGTCATTAAAAGAACCTCTTTAATACTGCACTTAGGTGGCGCTTCCTTTCTCTACCCCTTTTTTGTTTACCACAGAGTCAGCTCTCTGAGGACAGCAGCCGCCATTGAACAGCCACATCACCTGCCTTTACGCTGGTCGGATCTGGCGCGGCCATGGTTTTTGTGTTTTAAATATGCAAATGAGGTTTTTGGGCCGATTCATCAACTTAAGCTTGACCGGCGCAGGCTACTCCCGGTGAGCGGAGCTGAAATTTCCGGTGCAAAGTTACACCTCATAAAAGCAGGGGTAACTTTGCACCAAACTTGCACAGGTCAGCTGGAGAGCAGCTAAAGCAGCAGCGTTACAAATGAACTTGCTGGACAACACATAGAGGCGGTCCCCATGTTGGGAGAGGCCCTCAATAATTACAGCCCTCTCCTCTGGGCTGAAATTGGTCATCCGCCCACCTGAGGATTCCTCATCAGCCATAACTGCTCCACCACAATGCAAACGACCTAGCTTAGAAAAAAAAAAGCTTCAGTACATTTGCACCTGCAGGGCGGAAGTCTGGGCTGATTCATGGACTGGGCTTTGGTAGTGGGTCGGCGTAGCTCAGGGATCACGCCGGGGCGCAGTTCTGAGCATGTGCAGATTGGGGCATTTACCCCTGGATGTCACTGAGCATGTGCGGTCTAAGATGCGCCCCGGCGTGACCCCTTCGCCACGGTTGGCACTTCATTAGCATAGGGTGACTCCCAGTTGGCCTTACCCCGCCTTACGCCGTCTAAAATCCGCCCCGCTGGGGCATCGTAGACAAAAAAAGTTTCTTGAATCACCTAACTGCCTCTCCGCGCTGGACAGGTGTAGTCTAAAAATGATGCACCACGCCGGTGCAAATCTGCACCATTGTTCATGAATCTGGCCCCGTGTCTGGTTTTCAGGAGCAGGACGCTACACTTTATTATTATTTATCGAAGAGGGAAAAACGTTTTATGTGTTTTTTATTCTATAGTTCATTTAACATGGCTTCCTATGGTGCATGTTCACATCTACAGCATGCGTCTTTCAGCCGCTGCATTTTTTAAAGGGGGCATTTTTTTCCTGCAGCAGATTGCATTTTGCGTGGAGTAGACTTCAAAGGACCCACACCAAATAAGTGTTGCATTTCTGATGCGTTTTTACATGCAGTGTGTTTTTTTGCATACAAACTGTGAATATCCGGTTGTTAAGGAGCGGGCAGTCGCTGTGTTCTCAACAACCGATGAGTCATCAGCTGTCAGCGGGGTTCCCCGCTGACAGCTGAATGTAAAAAAAAAAAAATTACTGTATCCCCTTCAGGCTGATAATCAGGCTAATTCTGAACATAGAGACAAATGGGTCGGTGATTTGGAATGTGTTAATGTCATTGGATCTGCATGACAGCCAGGCAACAGGCAATTGCAGAGGAGAGTACAGCTATAGCAGTGGAAATATCATAGCACAGGTGATGTTTAGCACTGATAAGCAGTCCCCCTGTCATACTGATATATGGACTTGGGTGTGATTTCCAGGCATATGTGCTGACTCCCTACCATTCAAACTCAGTGTAACCAAATAGACCCACCTGTCATTTATTACACACATTCCACTAAAAGGAGAAATATTTGTTCAAATAATCCTGGGCGGGGGGGGCTCAGAACAAAAATAACACCAGGGCTTCCTTTACGGACAGGTAAATATAATAATGTGTGTGGGAAATCCCAACCTAACCCCTTTACGACAAAGATAAAACAAATCCTGAACACAATTTTGCAACTTTGGCATGTGTTAGTAAAACTGTACAGCCGTGGCCAAAAGTTTTGAGAATGACACAAATATACATTTTCACAAAGTCTGCTGCTTCATTGTTTTTAGATCTTTTTGTCAGATGTTACTATGGTATACTGAAATATAATTACAGGCATTTCATAAGTGTCAAAGGCGTTTTTTGACAATTACAGTGCCTTGAAAAAGTATTTATATGCCTTTAATATTGTCCACATTTTGTCATGTTACTACCAAAAACTTAAATGTATTTTATTGGGATGTTATGTGATAGACCAATACAAAGTGGCACATAATTGAGAAGTGGAAGGAAAATGATTAATGGTTTTAAACTTTTTTTACTTTTTTATACGTGAAAAATGTGGCGTGCATTTGTATTCAGCCCCCCTGAGTCAATACTTTGTAGAACCACCTTTCACTGCAATTACAGCTGCAAGTCTTTTTGGGTATGTCTCTGCCAGCTTTGCACATCTAGAGTGACATGTTTGCCCATTCTTCTTTGCAAGCTCTGTCAGATTGGATGGAGAGCTGTGAACAGCAATTTTCAAGTCTTGCCACAGATTCTTTGACTGGGCCATTCAAACACCAGAATTTGCTTTGATCTAAACCATTCCATTGTAGCTCTGGCTGTAGGTTTAGAGTTGTTGTCCTGCTGGAAGGTGAACCTCTGCCCCAGCCTCAAGTCTTTTGCAGACTCTAACAGGTTTTCTTCTAAGATTGGCCGTATTTGGCTCCATCCATCTTGCCATCAACTCTGACCAGCTTCCCTGTACCTGCTGAAGAAAAGCATCCCCATAGCATGATGCTACCACCAACATGTTTCACAGTGGGGATGTTGTGTTCAAGGTGATGTGCAGTGTTCGTTTTCCGCCACACAGAGCGTTTTACTTTGCGATTTGCATTGATTTTAGTTTCATCTGACCAGAGCACCTTCTTCCACATGTTTGCTGTGTCCCCCCCACATGGCTTCCCACAAACTGCAATGCAAATGGAACTTCTTTTGGCTTTCTTTCAACAATGGCTTTCTTCTTGCCACTCTTACATAAAGGCCAGGTTTGTAGAGTGCATGACTAATAGTTGTCCTGTGGACAGATTCTCCCACCTGAGCTGTGGATCTCTGCAGCTCCTCCGGAGTTACCATGTGCCGATTGGCTGCTTCTCTGATTAATGCTTTCCTTGCCCAGCCTGTCAGTTTGAGTGGATGGCCATGTCTTGGTAGGTTTGCAGTTGTGCCATACTTTTTCCGTTTCCCGATGATGGATTGAACATGCTCTGTGAGATGTTCAAAGCTTGAGATATTTTTTTTTTTTTTACCTAACCCTTCTCCACAACTGTATCTCTTGCCTTTCTGGTGTGTTCCTTGGCCTTTGCTGTTTCCTGACGGCTCCATGTCAGCACAGCTGGGTGAGGCCCCGCCCAGCCCCACGTGATCAGGCCTTAACTATAGATTTTTAACTCACCTCGGCCTTAGCGTGCTTGTTCGTCAACATTGAAGTATATCATCACAGCAGGATGTCACAGTTATGCCCTTTTGAACTAATAGAGGTCCAGGGGTTGGGGGTCACCCCTTTGGTCAGTATGTGTCCCTTGTGGGATTGGCCATATACATGACCTTACCGTCAGAAGATGTGACCTTCAAGGACAAACGCTAGCACTGCATTTATTTTTCTTAATCGTGGAAGGTCAAGCCTAAATTTAATGGTGGCCAGTTTGGTTTCCTGCCTCAAGATGAAGGTCTACTGAATTAAAGAAAACCGAAAACTCAAGAGTCAGTTTTCCACATTCACTCTTACGCCAGAGAGCTTAGCTTCTGCATTTTCTGTCCGGAAGTCCAGGAAAGACAGGGAAGCCAATGCATAAACTAAGGCATTAGTGAAACTTCCATGCCATACATGTCCTAGGGGCACTATGTGGACATAGGTGCGGCTTTGGTGATTGACAAGTGGTCCCCTAAGACAAGCATTGTTGGGCCATATTTGGAGATCTTTCATCCTTCACGTCTCAGATTGAGCCATAAAAATCACCTCGCTCCAGCAGCTCAGGTAGGCCCAGTTTAACTCTCACTCCTATCCAAGCCGGGTTTCTGGACCAGTGGCCGAAACTTGTGGTTGAACAAACTAATCGTCTGCAATGTCATTCCCTACAGACGACCTGGTGATGCATTTAGACACCAGCCAGTGTAAGGGAGCCCTACTTCAAGAACTATGAGCTTGGGGCCAATGGCCTTGCGTCAAGGATCCAAGACTCAGTTCTGGAGTTGAGGGCAGCCTTTTCAGGCTCTTAGCTTTCAGTCACCTCATGCAGGGTAAGCCTGTCCTGGGAAAGTTGGACAGCACAACGACTGTGGCCTACATCTGGAAACAAGGCTCAGTCTCTCACTCCTGAAGTTTTCTCTAATTCTAGAATTTACCCAAGTTAATCCTCCCAACGATCTGCGACCTATGTGCCTGGTCGGAAGAATCTTTAGGCAAACTACTTGTCCAGGACAAGTCTGGACGACAATGGATGATCCAGGTTACTACGAGTCTTCTGAGAACCAACAGAACTTGGTGTTTCTTCTATCAGAGGTAGACCGCTTACATTCCCAGTCGGCACTAAGTTGCTGAAGTTCCATTCCAGGGCTCAGGATCCACAAGCTCTCAGAGTGGAGGTGCTGACCGCAGAATGGATCGCCTAGACGGCTTATGCCTTTTCTGCTGCTCCCTCGAATATTCAGCTTCCAGCTAGGGTGTGACAAAGGAAGGTGACAGTTCTGGTTCCCGCTACTCATCCTGATACTCATCAGGAAAGGAAAATTACAGTAAGTATTTGAATTCAATTTTCCGTTTTGTTTACTAAGGTTCTCTTCACAGAATGGCTGTATTTATACTGAGATTAAATTACACACAGGTGGACTCTGTAGGAAAATTAAGGTGACTTCTGTAGGAAATTAGTTCAACTAGATTTTAGTTAGGAGTATCAGAGTAAAGGCGGCTGAATACAAATGCACACCACACTTTTCACATATTTATTTGTAAAAAATGATGAAAACCATTTATCATTTTCCATCCACTTCACAATTACCGTATTTATCTCCCTATTACGCGCTTCGGCGTATAGCGCGCACCCCTAATGTAGCCCTGAAATTCCTGGAAAAAAAATGTTTTATACTTACAATTTTGGTGTTTTGCAAGGGCGTCCATCGGCGGCCTTGTCCGGTCCGGAGTTCTTCTGCGGCCATCGTGGTGTCCGTGGTGTCCTCCCGCGCTGTCTCCGAGTCGAATCCCTGCTTCCCGCGCTGTGTTTGAACCACTCCGCCGACATATACCGAGCGCAGTACACTCAGGTATAGTCGGGCAGGCTTGGCTCCTCTCGCGTAAAGGACGTACAGGACGTGACCGCAAGAGGAATACTGCGCTCGGTATTAGGGATGAGCCGAACATACCCGGGTTCGGTTCGCACCAGAACGTTCGAACAGACCGCGGGTTCGCGCGAACATTTCGAACCCCATTGAAGTCTATGGGACTCGAACGTTCGAATTCAAAAACGCTCATTTTAAAGACCAATATTCAATTTAATGTTGGAAAACGTCGTTCAAAACCCGGGTCTTGCCCCAGGGAACATGTATCAATGGAAAAAAAGTTTTAAAAACGGCCGTTTTTTTTTCCGGAGCAGCGATTTTAATGATGCTTAAAGTGAAAAAAAAAATCGAAAATTCCTTTAAATATCACACCTGCTGTGTGTCTATAGTAGTGGCACGTGTTTAGAAATGTCCCTGCACAACATGAAATTATTATAAGAACAAAGTAATTTAATACTGCTTGCGCACGTGCTGTGTGGCAACAATATCTCGATTATTTTAGGGGTGGTGGGCGGGGCCATTATTTTTTTTGTGAAAGCAAAATTGTAGAAAAAAGGGCACCCCTCAAACATACTGTAATTGGAGCGCAACAAAGAGCCACGTGCAAAGTATTGCATCAAAAATTGTTATTAGACGCCCCTGTTACACAGGGGCAGAAAAAATTGTCCGTAGGCACAACACAACACTGCAACCCCTCCCAATAACTGTAATTGGAGCGCAACAAGGAGCCACGTGCAAAGTATTGCATCAAAAATTGTTATTATGCGCCCCTGTTAAACAGGGGCAGAAAAATGTGTCCGTAGGCACAACACTGCAACCCCTCCCAATATCTGTAATTGGAGCTCAACAAGGAGCCACGTGCAAAGTATTGCATCAAAAATTGTTATTAGGCGCCCCTGTTACACAGGGGCAGAAAAATTTGGCCTTAGGCACAACACAACACTGCAACCCCTCCCAATATCTTTAATTGGAGTGCAACAAGGAGCCACGTGCAAAGTATTGCATCAAAAATTGTTATTAGGAGCCCCTGTTAAACAGGGGCAGAAAAATTAGGCCTTAGGCACTGGTGGCGAAGCACAGAAAAACAACATTTCTTACTAGCTATCAGCAAGAAAAGTGAGGAGGAGAAGGATATTCCATCAGCAGCATAACAGGACAATCACTCAGCATCAGCAGTCTCAAAGGGATCTGACATTTCAACAAAAAATTATTATTCAGTAACATCAGCATCAGGTGCTTGGTAGCTGGTGTTGATCCAAGCCTGATTCATTTTGATGAAGGTCAGTCGATCAACAGAGTCGGTGGAGATGCGCACCCTGTGATCGGTCACAAAGCTTCCAGCAGCACTGAATGTGCGTTCTGAAAGAACACTGGATGCAGGGCAAGCCAGTAGCTCAATTGCATACTGTGCAAGCTCTGGCCAGTGATCCATCCTCAAGACCCAGTAAGCCAGAGGATTTTCCGTGGGGAAGGTGTCCAAGTCGGATCTTGCCGCTAGGTATTCCCGGACCATGTAAACCAGACGTTGTCGATGGTTGCTGGAACCGCTCAGACCTTGGGGCTATGGACTAAAAAATTGTCTGAACGCATCGGTCAGACGGCCACCTTCTCCACCGCTCCTTCTCTGACTCACCGAAGCCTCAGCAAGACGTTGTCCAGGGCCAGGTTTTGGTAATCCCCCCGGTTCTGGGAACGCATTGCACAGACCCTTCTGCAAGGCCTCCCGCAGAAGTTTCATCTTCTGCTCCCTCTGCGATGGCAACATAAGGTCCGCTACCTTACTCTTGTAACGTGGATCAAGGAGAGTTGCCAGCCAGTAATGATCCCTCTCCTTGATAGCACGTACACGAGGATCCTTACGCAGGCTTTGCAAGATCAGGGAGGCCATGCAGCGTAGGTTTGCAGAGGCATTCGGGGCACAGTCCTCTGGGTCACTGAGGACGACAGGATCGGCAGCCACCTCATCCCAGCCACATAAAAGTCCACGTGTTCCTTGGGACTGTAAATGATCCCTTGAAGACTGCTGCTGTTGATGCTGAGTGCTAGGCTTCACCTCCATGCTGCTGATACAATCATCCTTCTCCTCAGGAGCAGGAACAGTGTCTGGATAAAGGGGGCCTTGAGAGGTAAGAAAGTCCTCCTCTTCCTCCCTCTGTTCTGCCTCAAGGGCCCTGTCCATTATTCCACATAGGGTGTGCTCCAACATGTGAATAAGCGGGACAGTCTCACTGATGCATGCACTGTCACTGCTCACCATCCTCGTGGCCTCCTCAAATGGTGACAGGACACCATTGGATCAAGGCCCACTGGCGTGGTGAAAAAAAACCAAGCTCCCCTGAGCCAGTTCTGCTGCCAGTTCTGCTTGTGCAGCCGCTGCAGCATGGCCAACGTAGAGTTCCATCTGGTGTCACAGATTAGGTGGTTCTTGGGCTGGTTGTATTCCCTCTGGAGGTCTGTCAGCCGAGGAGTGGCATTATATGACCTCCGGAAATGCACACAGGCTTTCCTGGCCTGCTTCAGGACATCCTGTAAGCCTGGGTACCTACCCAAGAACCGCTGCACCACCAAATTGAGAACATGCGTAAAACAGGGCACATGGGTGAGTTTTCCCTGTCGCAGGGCAGAGAGGAGGTTGGTGCCATTATCGCTGACCACCATTCCAGGCTTCAGCTGGCGTGGCGTCAACCACCTCTGAGCCTGCCCCTGCAGAGCTGAAAGAACCTCTTCCCCAGTGTGGCTCCTGTCTCCCAAGCACACCAGCTCTAGCACCGCATGGCATCTCTTGGCCTGCATTCCTGCGTAGCCCTTCGTACGCCTACGGAGCACGGCTGGTTCTGAGGAAACATCACCACAGGAAGAGGCCACAGAGGAAGAAGAAGAGGAGGGGGTGGAGGAGAGAGGTGTATCACAAGAAGTAGTAGTGTTTTGGAGGCGTGGTGGCGGAACAACCTCCAAAACTACTGTACCTTGCCCTGCGTCCTTCCCAGCTGCCAGCAGAGTCACCCAATGGGCCATAAAAGACAGGTAACGTCCCTGTCCATGCCTGCTGGACCATGAGTCAGCGGTAAGATGCACCTTACCACTGACCGCCCTGTCCAGCGAGTCATGGACATTGCCTTCCACATGCCGGTAGAGAGCCGGAATCGCCTTCCGTGAGAAAAAGTGGCATTTGGGTACTTGCCACTGAGGTACTGCACATTCCACAAACTCACAGAAGGGGGCAGAATCTACCAACTGAAAAGGTAACAGTTGAAGTGCTAGCAATTTTGCTAAGCTAGCATTCAACCGCTGGGCATGAGGATGGCTGGGAGTGTACTTCTTTCGGCGCTGCAGCAGCTGGGGCAGGGAAATTTGTCTGGTACTATCAGTAGATTGCCCGCATGTACTACCACTACTAGGTTGTGACACACCTATTTCTACAACTTCAGTGCAGGCTTCAGAGAGGACTGGGGGTCTAGTGGGGTTGGAGGTCACAGAAGGGCAAGGGGAGGTCCGCTTTGGTCTTTGGTGTGGGTCTTTCTGGTATGCTTGCCAACAAGCTGCATGGCAGGTCGACATATGTCTGGACAAGCATGTGGTGCCCAAGCGGGTGATGTTTTGGCCACGCGAGATACGCTTGAGACATATGTTGCAAACAGCAAAGGTACGATCTGATGGACATGTTTCAAAAAAGGCCCACACCAAAGAACTTTTGCTGTACCGTTGAGACACAGCAGTGCCACGTAATGCAGTTGGTGTGCTGCCCTTAAGCTGACCCCTGGAGGGCATCCTGCCTCTTTGGAGATGTGCCTGTGCCTCGTCCTCCTCCTCCTCTTCCTCCTCCTCTCTCCTATCAGGCACCCAGGTAGTCAGTGACCTCATCATCCCCTCCCTCCTCATGATCACTGTCGAAAACCTGGCAGTATGCTCCATCTGGGGGAACATCACTCCCAGATTGTTGTCCCTCTCGGCCACCCCCTCTCCCTGGGCTCACATCAATGCCTTCCTCTATCTGTGTTCCGTCATCGGAGTCTTTAAAACGCTGTGCATCTTCATGCAGCATGTACCCAACACTGTGTTGAAACAGTTCGGGGGACTCCTCAGGAGGACACGGTGGGACTAGGGAAGGATTGTGTGAAGCCATTGTGCAGAGGGAAGAGGACGCCTTAGCAGCTGCTTTGCCAGACAAACTATGATCAGTCTGTGTGAGAGAGGATGAGGACGGCTTGGTCATCCACTCCACTAATTTCTCTGCATGTTGAGGCTCAACACGGCCAGCTCCGGAAAAGAAGGACGAGCGGCCACGGCCACGTGCTGAAGAGGATGCACCACATCCACCACCAGCGTTACCTCTAGATGCAGAGCCTGCTTGCCCTCGTGACTCTCTGCCTCTCTTTGTCCTTCCAGACATATTTATGCGTTCAGGTGCTATGTAACAGCACACACGCAGTGACAACAACTGCGTTCACATAGTATCTAACAGCACACGCGCAGTGACACCAACTGCGTTCAGGTGCTATGTAACAGCACACACGCAGTGACACCAACTGCATTTAGGTGGTATTAAACTGCACAAGCGCAGTAAGAGCGACTGCGTTCAGGTGCTATGTAACAGCACACACGCAGTGACACCAACTGCGTTCAGGTGGTATGTAACAGCACACACGCAGTGACAACAACTGCGTTCAGGTAGTATGTAACAGCACACACGCAGTGACACTAACTGCGTTTAGGTGGTATTAAACTGCACACGCGCAGTAAGAGCGACTGCGTTCAGGTGCTATGTAACAGCACACACGCAGTGACACCAACTGCGTTTAGGTGGTATTAAACTGCACACGCGCAGTAAGAGCGACTGTGTTCAGGTGGTATGTAACAGCACACACGCAGTGAAAACAACTGCGTTCAGGTAGTATGTAACAGCACACACGCAGTGACACCAACTGCATTCAGGTGCTATGTAACAGCACACACGCAGTGACACCAACTGCGTTCAGGTAGTATGTAACAGCACACACGCAGTGACACCAACTGCGTTTAGGTGGTATTAAACTGCACACGCGCAGTAAGAGCGACTGCTTTCAGGTGCTATGTAACAGCACACACGCAGTGACACCAACTGCGTTCAGGTGGTATGTAACAGCACACACGCAGTGAAAACAACTGCGTTCAGGTAGGATGTAACAGCACACACGCAGTGACACCAACTGCGTTCAGGTGCTATGTAACAGCACACACGCAGTGACACCAACTGCTTTCAGGTGGTATGTAACAGCACACACGCAGTGACAACAACTGTGTTCAGGTAGTATGTAACAGCACACACGCAGTGACACCAACTGCGTTTAGGTGGTATTAAAATGCACACGCGCAGTAAGAGCGACTGCGTTCAGGTGCTATGTAACAGCACACACGCAGTGACACCAACTGCGTTCAGGTGGTATTAAACTGCCCACACGCAGTAAGAGCGACTGCGTTTAGGTGCTATGTAACAGCACACACGCAGTGACACCAACTGCGTTCAGGTGGTATCTAACAGCACACGCGCAGTGACACCAACTGCGTTCAGGTGCTATGTAACAGCACACACGCAGTGACAACAACTGCGTTCAGGTAGTATGTAACAGCACACACGCAGTGACACCAACTGCGTTTAGGTGGTATTAAACTGCACACGCACAGTAAGAGCGACTGCGTTCAGGTGCTATGTAACAGCACACACGCAGTGACACCAACTGCGTTCAGGTGGTATGTAACAGCACACACGTAGTGAAAACAACTGCGTTCAGGTAGTATGTAACAGCACACACGCAGTGACACCAACTGCGTTCAGGTGCTATGTAACAGCACACACGCAGTGACACCAACTGCGTTCAGGTGCTATGTAACAGCACACACGCAGTGACAACAACTGCGTTCAGGTAGTATGTAACAGCACACACGCAGTGACACCAACTGCGTTCAGGTGGTATTAAACTGTCCATGCGCAGTAAGAGCGACTGCATTCAGGTGCTATGTAACAGCACACACGCAGTGACACCAACTGCGTTCAGGTGGTATCTAACAGCACACGCGCAGTGACACCAACTGCGTTCAGGTGCTATGTAACAGCACACACGCAGTGACAACAACTGCGTTCAGGTAGTATGTAACAGCACACACGCAGTGACACCAACTGTGTTTAGGTGGTATTAAACTGCACACGCACAGTAAGAGCGACTGCGTTCAGGTTCTATGTAACAGCACACACGCAGTGACACCAACTGCGTTCAGGTGGTATGTAACAGCACACATGCAGTGTAAACAACTGCGTTCAGGTAGTATGTAACAGCACACACGCAGTGACACCAACTGCGTTCAGGTGCTATGTAACAGCACACACGCAGTGACACCAACTGCGTTCAGGTGGTATGTAACAGCACACACGCAGTGACAACAACTGCGTTCAGGTAGTATGTAACAGCACACGCGCAGTGACACCAACTGCGTTTAGGTGGTATTAAACAGCACACGCACAGTAAGAGCGACTGCGTTTCTGTGCAATTCAATAGCCCACTTGCATTAACAGCGACTGTGTTTCTGTGCAAATAGCACACGTGCAGTAACAGGTAATGCGTGTATGTGCAATTACCTAGCACACGTTGACTAACACGGAGTACTATGTTTAAGCTAAACCTTAATGCAGGCAATACAACACGTTAGAGCACTGCATGAAGAACAATCTCCTGCCTGACAAATACTAATAGCAGATCTAGCTGAGCTATACAGTTTATAAATATATTGACAACTCCTAGGGATGTGAATATATTCTCTACAAACTGTAGATTTAACTATACTGACTAGCCTTCCTGCTCTTATCTATCTATCTCTATCTATCTCTATCTATCTATCTATCTATCTATCTATCTATCTATCTATCTAGTAGAAAAGACACTGTGTCTCTATCTATCTCTCTCTCTCTAACTGTCTGACTGCTCCTCTCTGTAACAAAGCCGGAACACACTACACGAGGCCGCCTTGCAGGATGCCTTTTATAGTGTGGGGCGTGTACTAAACCCCCCTGAGCCATAATTGGCCAAAGCCAGCCTGGCTTTGGCCAATTATGGCTCATCGTTTTTTGCGCGCTGTGATTGGCCAAGCATGCGGGACATACAGCATGCTTGGCCAATCATCAGCGCTCAACGCCGCAGTGAATTATGGGACGTTTTGCGTCATTCGAATTTGGCACGAACTATCCGTTTTGTTCGAGTTTCGATGTACGATCGAACGACCGATGTTCGAGTCGAACATACGTTCGTATCAAACGCGAAGCTCATCCCTACTCGGTATATGTCGACGCAGTGGTTCAAACACGATGCGGGTATCGCATATGCAAATGAGGAGAACCGCCGATTCACGTCCGTACACCCGCCCGTCGCTCTTTTTCAACGTCGTTTGCATTCGGCTTTTTCCGGCGGAGAGCTACCCCTGCTAATATGAGGGGTAGCTAATGTGGCCGACGTTCCAGCGCCGAGTTTTAAATTTGTTACGTCGTTTGCGTAAGTACGTCGGGAATACGGATGGCCATAAGTAACTGTGATACATTTGCCTATATGTCTCAGTTTACTGCTCCCTGCTAGCCATGGTAGAAAGGAATTTCATGTGATTCATTCCTCTGACAGGTTATTGACGTGCTAATGTCCCCTCACTATTTCTAAAGGTTAATTGATCTATTGTGTTGTGTGAAGGAGAGCTGGGTTTAAGTGGCTTGTGTTAATTATTCTGATTGCTTCATTGTGGTAATTATCTCTCTATATGCGGGGTCGAGCGGTCTGGTTGATGTATTCAGTACAGCTAGTGCTCAGCGTCATTGGTGTCATTGTCTAAAGAAAATGTGTTTTCAGCATCGGCCCCGTCGTGTCTACCTATAATCTGTATGGAAGCCCCAGTGTGAGGGGGGCGGAGATTTGTCATTGTAACAGTTTTGGAAATGACATATAAGCTGTGTGTGTTATAACATTAAACTCTGTGTTGTTCAAGCAGTAAGCTGGTCTCATGTGTGGCTTTCTGGGCGATTCCAGGGATATCCCTCCTCGTGGAATATTGGGGTGATTTTCGTTATGGGAAGAAGGGAACGTTGGCGGGGATATCATACCGATACCGTCACAATTGGTTGGTAGCAGTGGGATTTTTCCCTTCTACTCTCCTTTACACCCGGATTCCAAGCAGACACTGGGAACAGTGAATGGAAGGCTGCTACACCCTGCTTAAAAGAAATACACTGAAAGAACTACTGGAAGTTCGTGGAAGGATTGCTAGCAACAAAACCAAGCGGGTCATCATAGCAGAATTAATGGAGCTAGACCAGGAGGACGTGATTGCAGCAACGCCAGCAGTACAAGAGATGGAGACACCAGTGATTCAGGAGGAGTCACCAACCAACAAGCTAATGAGAGAGAAGCTAGCGTGGTTCGGCCCGAACCCAACGCCGGATGTGGTGCTGAAAGTGATGGACATGTTAGTAAACGCAGAGCTACAGAAGGATAAACAAATAAGAGACGCAGAGCTACAGAAGGCTAAAGAAATAAGAGACGCAGAGCGACAGAAGGATAAACAAATAAGGGACGCAGAACTACAGAAGGATAAACAAATAAGGGACGCAGAACTACAGAAGGATAAACAAATAAGGGACGCAGAGCTACAGTTAAAACTGGCAGCAGTCCAACAAGCAGCCGCACCTTCTACGAACAGTGAGTACAGCACAGCAGACGCAAGGAAGATTCCGTTTAGCGCTTTTAAAGCTTTTGATGAAAAGGACTGTGAGATTGATAACTACCTGGCAGACTTTGAGCGACAATGTAACCTGCACCGAATAGCTAGAAGAGACTGGGTTGCAATATTGTCAGGCAAACTGTCAGGCAAAGCTTCTGATGCTTTCCGGACCGTGCCAGATCAGGATATCCATAGCTACGCCAGGGTTAAAGAAGCGCTCCTGGCTCGTTATGCAGTAACCCCAGAGTCCCACCGACAGAAGTTCAGGGACTCACGCAAAACCACGGAAGACTCTTACGCAGAATGGGCATGCCAGCTGTCCCTGTCGGCCTCTAACTGGGTTAACAGCAGCCAGGCCACCACCGCAGAGGACATTTTGCAACTAATGCTCCTGGAGCAATTTTACAATCACATCCAGACGGACGTCAAGGATTGGGTGAGAGATCGCAGGCCCATGACTCTACCAGAGGCCGCAAAGTTGGCGGATGAATATGCGGATACTCGCAAGACAAACCAGGTCACACCACGGGTACAACCCCCACAACCAACGGCGCCCTCACACCCACCAGCCGCTAGATACCAACCGCCTAACAGACCGATGACATATAGCCCTCGCTACCCACGCCAGGAGGACAACGAACAACGCTGCTTCCGGTGCAAACAGTTGGGTCACTTCAAGCAGAATTGCCCCATGAATGACAACACCAGGTCAAATTGGTCTCAACCTGGGTACCGCCCACCAGCAGCAGCCCATTGTGTAGACTCAGCTTGGGATCCCCAGGATCTGGGTCAGGAAGAACCATTGGGCACCCCTTACGAAGCCCTCATGGTACAATCTGTTATTACGGACAACAGGGAACACCATTGTCAGCTGGTCATGGGCGACAGCCATGAGCCGGAGGGGCCTTGGAGGGAGCTGGGCAGAAAGAGGCACCGCCAGCTACCCTCCAAGAAGAAGAGGTCCTGGAAGTCATATAACCAGCGGACCTGGGAGGAGAAGAAGCGACTGGAGGAGATGGAATCGCAGCGGGCGCCCCAGATGCGGGCCGAGATGTTCGCCAAGGGCCCACCGGTGGCCCCTTACACCACCACCCAGTTCCTGATGATGAAGGACCACGTGGAGAGCCTGCAGGACATGAGCAAGCAGGATCTGATCCGTGAGTACATAGAGCTGGAGGAGTGCATAAGACGCATGGAGGAGGAGAACAACCACCTGAGGTCACAGCGGGCTGACCCCCCCAGGCTCCATGAACTGGAGATGGAGCTGGAGAAGCTCAAAGAGGAGAACCGGCGGCTGCGGAGGGAGCAGGGGGTGGCTGACCTTATGGGGCTCTGATTCCCCTCCCCCCCCCCCGACTCTGAGCACCAGTGCTACAGCATTTCAACAAATATAACTTTTTCTTTTTATGAATCTTCTGGGATTGTCACTTCAGAGCCATAACCTGCCCCCTCCCATAGCGGGACACCTAGACGGCGGCGCACAGACCCATCCGCTGTCTTCCCACTGACTTCTGGTGACTTTGCAGATTGCACAAAGACTTGGGGACTGACCGGCGTGTGATCTGACGACCCGGTGACATACCTGAGTCTGAAGCAGTTGCCAAGGGAGGTCAGTCATGCCAAACGGAGTTAACCTCGGACTAAAAGCTCTGAACCCGTCAACCCTACTGGACCAGGGAAGGTCCAACCGGGTTTGCCGGAGCAGGGAGCAAAAGGGGGGCCATTGTGATACATTTGCCTATATGTCTCAGTTTACTGCTCCCTGCTAGCCATGGGTAGAGGTAGAAAGGAATTTCATGTGATTCATTCCTCTGACAGGTTATTGACATGCTAATGTCCCCTCACTATTTCTAAAGGTTAATTGATCTATTGTGTTGTGTGAAGGAGAGCTGGGTTTAAGTGGCTTGTGTTAATTATTCTGATTGCTTCATTGTGGTAATTATCTCTCTATATGCGGGGTCGAGCGGTCTGGTTGATGTATTCAGTACAGCTAGTGCTCAGCGTCATTGATGTCATTGTCTAAAGAAAATGTGTTTTCAGCATCGGCCCCGTCGTGTCTACCTATAATCTGTATGGAAGCCCCAGTGTGAGGGGGGCGGAGATTTGTCATTGTAACAGTTTTGGAAATGACATATAAGCTGTGTGTGTTATAACATTAAACTCTGTGTTGTTCAAGCAGTAAGCTGGTCTCATGTGTGGCTTTCTGGGCGATTCCAGGGATATCCCTCCTCGTGGAATATTGGGGTGATTTTCGTTATGGGAAGAAGGGAACGTTGGCGGGGATATCATACCGATACCGTCACAGTAACCTAGCCGCCGAAAACAATGACGTCCTAGCGACGTCATTTGGAGCATGCGCACTGGGCTTTTTCGCCGGCGGCGCATGCGCAGTTAAATCGGCGCGGGAACGCGCCTGATTTAAATTGTACACTCCCCCTAGCCGCGGAATTTGCATTCCGCCGGGGGGAGTTAGGATCCGACGGTGCAATTTGCGAGGTAAGTGCTTTATGAATCATGCA
This sequence comes from Rana temporaria, assembly GCF_905171775.1. Taxonomy (NCBI): domain Eukaryota; kingdom Metazoa; phylum Chordata; class Amphibia; order Anura; family Ranidae; genus Rana; species Rana temporaria. The sequence continues at coordinate 156,351,853 of NC_053496.1, read as the reverse complement.
CTAGCCTCGCTAAATTGCACCGGCGGATCGTAAAACAGGTAGATCTGACGGATCTAAAGATCCGCTGAGCTACATGAATCTGGCCCAATATTTGCAGTGTTGACCCTTCTTTTTTAGGACCTCTGCAATTCCCCCAGGCATGCTGTCGGTCAACTTCTGGGCCACATCCTGACTGATGGCAGTCCATTCTTGCATAATCAATGCTTAGAGTTTGTCAGAATTCGTGGAGCCTCTTGAGGATTTATCTTAATGGGATTAAGGTCTGGGGAGTTTCCTGGCCGAGAAACCAAAATGTTGATGTTTGTTCCCCAAGTCACTAACACTTCTGCCTTATGGCAAAGTGCTCCTTCATGCTAGAAAAGGCATTGTTCATCACCAAACTGTTCTTTGATGGTTAGGAGAAGTTGCTCTTGGAGGATGCTTTTGTACTATTCTTTATTCATGGCACAATTGTTTGATTATATCGCAGGACAGGAAGGGAAAAGAGAGGAAAATTCTAAAGTGAATAAAGAGGTTAAAGGTCCATTAACATTTCAAGGATTTATGTATTAAAGTCACTCTTCATTAAGCCAGCCATGGATTGATCCCTGCTGAAATGGGCAAGATTCGATCCATCTATGAGCAGGCAGGTTGTACTGAAGTTGATCCATTGATCTGTTAGATTTATTGCATGCAATTACTGCTGGTGGCTATAGCAGCCATCAGTACTCCTTGTGTTCTGCTGCCAAGGAATGCTCTCCGTTAGCAGCACACAATAGGGCTGTGGGAGGGATGGCCCCATCAACACTGAATGTGTTGATGGGGGTTTCGAGCAAAAAAATCACATCATCAATAGCTTGCCTAAATCTAAAGTTCCAGTTTACACCATGAATTGCACAGAAATGCACTGTGCATCTTCCAGGTGCTGTGCAATTTCAGCCCATTTATTTGATTGTGTGTGTAAAAATAAAAAAATCTTGATCACTTCCCCAGAATAGTAAAGTGTTACGATGGTAACACTGTATTGTTCTGGTCAGTGTAAAAATAAAAATATATGTAAAAAAATAAAAAGAATGTATTAAGTACATTACATTTTTTTTACATACAGTCACCAGTCAGTGTCCCTGATCACTGCTACACCAGTTATATGATGACACTGTACTGCACTGGTGACAGTATGTAAAGAATTTTAAAAAGTTGGGGAAAAAAATCTTAATTATGTAAAAAAAAAGTGACAAAAAATTACAACTTCAAAACTCACCATACCTCTTACTAAATACCTTGGACTGGCTACTTTCCAAAATGGGGTAACTTGAGGGATATGTTTACTGTCCTGGCGTTTTCGGACCTCACAAATTGAGATAAGGCTGTCAGTACGTCAGGACTGATAGATTTTTGTATATATGTACCATAGTTTGTGGACTCTAACTTTCCTACAGACTAAATAATATACAAGGATTTGGGTAATTTTTACCAAAGAAATGTAGCAGTATACATTTTGGACTTAAAGTGTTACTAAACCCACAACAGTAAAATCAGTCTGTATATGTAGCATAGCATGCTTGTTTTACTCACTTAGGGGGTTAATCCTCTGCATTGTGTAAAAAAGGCTGTTCTAACCTGTATACATAGATCCTCCCCTCTTGCACTGTTTATCTGGGGAAGGCCAGCTAACACAGGCAGAGTAGCCGACCTGCACATGCTCAGTTGTGTCTTTTATGCTGGAGAGAACTTACTTCAACTTTCTTGTTCTCAGAGATAGCCAGGTCACATGATATTGACATCACACGTGGGGGTTAAATGTATACAGCCTGTAGTGGAAATCTCCTCCTACCTGAACTGTCAGCACTGGAGAACCTGTGCAGTTTTGTCATGTAACAGTGGTATACAGATCACCCAAAAAGGTATGTAGTGGATGTATTTTAATGTAAAAAGATTTATAATGGGGCGTGGCCTGGACCGGCATGGTGTGAGGAGCGTTGATCGGGAGCTCCGCTTGCCGTGTATCCGTTTACCTATATCCTAGGGCTAATCCTGCTCCACAACCAACAATTTTTGTGCTGCCTTGACCCCTACCTTCGCAGGGAATATGTCACCCCCGAAAACCAAGTCGGATGCCTCCGCTAAGCTGGCGAAATACCGACATCAAGAGAAGAAGGCCGAGGAGGAAAATGGCGCCGACCCCTCTCCCCCTGTAGACCGGGATGCCAGGGTGCTGGAGGTAATATCTGATTGCAAAAGTACCCTTATGGGTAAGATCGAGGAGGTAAAGATCGATGTCTCCCTGCTTCACCAAGATCTGCAGAAGCTCAGGGAGCGGGTCACAGAGACTCGGATCAGCTGCGTGGAGGACGAGGTGCCGCCATTACAAGTTTCCACCGAGCGCCTACAACACCAACTCACCATGGTCCTGGCCAAGCAGGACGATATGGAGAATCGTCTCCGGAGATGTAACCTCCGTTTTGTTGGCCTTCCTGAGGGTGTGGAAGGACCTGACCCCCCTTCCTACCTAGAGAACCTGCTTACCACCTCCTTTGGCCGGGCGGAATTCTCCACGTCGGTCGTGGTGGAAAGGGCTCACAGGCTTGCGGCCAAACCTCCCCCCCAGGGTGCACCTCCTAGAACATTTATTGCCAAAATGCAACATTTTCGTGACCGGGACGCGGTCCTCCGTCTCACTAGGCTCAAAGGCAACATCCCCTACAAGAACTGTGAGATCAAGGTATTCCCAGACTTTTAAGCAGAAGTCCAGAAGAAGCGCACCCTATTCACCGAAGCGAAGCGCCAGCTCAGGGTACGCCATTACTCCTACGCCATGCTCTTCCCGGCCAGGTTTCGGGTGGTGGGAGAGGACAGAGCGCACTTCTTTGACACACCGGAGGCGGTGCTCACTTGGCTGGAAAACAGAGCGGGTCCTGATCGTGAGAATGCCTGAGCTTCTGGCCGGAGATCGTTACACTGCGTCTGGCCCCTGCTCTGGGGTTTGCCTTGAATACCTACCCCTATTTGATCCATCCTTGGAGGCCCCGCTGGATCCCCTGAAGGCACTGTGTTTGCCACTTTCCACGATCTGCCCCGAACTTTGCTGAAAAGCCTCCGGTCCCGCGTGGAGACTGACTGTCCGGTTCATCATTCCCCCATTCTTTAGCCCGACTTGGGATTTATTTTCTTTTGTTTTCATCTTACCCCCTTTTTTTTTTCTGCTCGTTTTTGTTGGCTGTTGCAATCCCTGTTCACTGCTCCCCTCCTTGCCCGTTTACTTCTTACCCCCCGATCTTCTCAGTGCCTCAGGACTGAATGTGTTTTTTTTTTCTTTTTTGCGGCCCAGTTCTGTGATTTTCATTGGCAGGCCTAGTCCCGTCATAACGCCTGGGACACGGACTCAAGTTCTGATATCCTGTTATGTCCCCCATGCTGCTTATCCTGGAGGCCCTCTCCCGGGAGTCTCACTCCTCGTGCTGCTGCTTGCTGTACAGCGATTAATCGCCCCCCTAGACGCGAGTGTCCCCTCGGACCTCGGTATACCTAATTTCACTGTTCGCTTTTTGGCGCAAGCATGGTTTCCCTGGTCTGGCCGACCCTGGTATGTGACCCCCGGGTTTTGCTGGGTGTGCTGCTGGGTTGGACACCCCAGAGTGTTCACACAGTTTAACTTCATGTTTTTTGTTTGTTTTGTTGTTTTTCCAAAAAAATTCTTCTATGCAAGAGCGTAAGGCTTACTGGTGTTTATCGGACATATTATGTGATGTACAATGCTATGATTTATTGTATGCTTTTATGAAGCTACAGATGATGCTACTAAATTCTTTCCCGGGTGTCTTGGGCCCTGTGGGTGTCCCTGTATTTGGGGTGTCCGTTGGTGGTTGCGTACGGGCCCCCGGATGCTGGGAACGTTGATATCTCTGCTGACTTTCAATGCCTAATTTAAAATGTCTCACCTGAGTAGACTCTTCCATCAAAGGCGAGGATGACGTGGTGCACGTGAAGCACGCACGTCGGAGGGAGGAGCTGCAAGCGCCACGGATCTGTCCCAGGGAAGGCTGCGAGGGATGGAGGGACCTGGCGGTGCTCCAGCGACGGCGGATGCGTCGCAGCAAAGGAGGTCACCGAGCGGTTAGCCCGCTCTCCCCGCAGACCACACCAACTCCCCCCGCTCTCCGGAAATCTTCATCCTCCGCCCCCCCCCCCCGTCCCCTGACGGCAGCAGGCGAAGCTCACCACGAGTGAAGCGCTGGGAGGCTTCCCTCTGGGTCACGCTGGTGGGTCGCCCGCCCCCCCCCCCTCCTTTCTCGGATCATCCCTTGGAAACCCTGGCACTAGGAGGTAAAAGTGAAAATAACAATTTCTGATGTATGAAGACCAGCAAACGAGGTAATATTAACCCTTTTGTTATTGGCATAATGATTCTTTGGATGCAGTGTGTGGATCTGGTGACCTAGCCCAAGCAGTGGAGACAGGGGGAGAAAGTGGAGTCCATCCATACATTTTACTTTGTCACACTTCAAACGTTTTAAAGGAGCCTTGCAAATTTGGTTTTTCTATGCCTCGTCTCAATATATTCCCTAAGAGTTTGAATGCTGATGGTCTCTAATCATAGCCCTGTTTGATATGGACTTTAATGTGGACATTTAGCGGTTAAAGAGCAGGCACCCCGCTGTCACAGTACCTACCTCTGTTGTGAGAGGAGAAAAAAGGAGGGGAGAGAGACATACTTAAAAAAAAAAGAAAAAAAAACATAAAGGTAAAGCAAGGTCGGGGGCTCTGTACTTGAAACAACGGGCAAACATCAGAGGCATACAATAAATACACTAAATATGCACTACTCTTTTCTGAATAAGCTTGGCAGCCTATCAAAAATAATAAAATAAGGATAAGTTCATTTCCTATACCTGAGGAGCATAAGTATGTATGGCCTATAGGACCATAGACCACACGCATTGTAGGAACTGCCACTGAGCTGTTAGCTGGTAAGTACCAGCCATCTAGGAGATACTGCACTTATCTCCGCAGACCGCTGCGAAACCACGGGCGGACTTGTTCGGCAGATTAGAGACAAAAGTCAGAGGAATTTTTACCCCCCCATTGGGCCTGGCCCGGAACGCCGGATGGTCGTACTGGAAAGCCCGTGGGGCATTCAGAAAACATAGCGCCGAGGCAAAGAACAGGGTACAGGGCGTAACAGCCCAATTGGTTCTGAGCTCCCTCCTTACCATAGAGGGGGAAAGGAGGGGGAAAGGAGGGATGGTATAAGAGTGGAAAGAAAAGGAATAGAAGAAGGTAATAAGTGGCGTATAAGGGAGACGAGGAGACATTGCCCCCCTACCCACCCGTTGTTGTGGAAGGATTGCTGGACCCCCATTGTAGACGTCCCCCCAAGAAGGCGGGTTCAAACGGGGGTGGCATCACCTTAGATGGAAAACGTATGTAACCCTTCACCTATGAGTTTACCCTAACGCCTGTGGCAATTTAAAGAAATACTCAACTTATAAGGTCGCCCGGAATACCTGGGGCAAAACATTTTCTCTTTTCGTTTTCTTTTTTTGGTTTTTTTCCCTCTTTCTCCCCTCCCTTTTTTCTTCAAAACTGGGGAAACGCATTAGACAGACAAAAAAATACAATATGAACAGGTCAACTAGGGGGGCGGTCCCGAAAAACCTTAAAGAGACTTCCTCTACAAGTACGATCAGACACTATATGACCCCGGACGGGAGTACCAAGAGCCCAGGACAGATAAAAAAAGCGGAAAAAACGGGGACAATGAAAAAGGGAGCGGGGGAGGTGGCCACCCCAATGGCGGACATTTCAACAGAGTCCGAACATGCAGCCAGTCAAACGCATGACACTAGCCGGGAGTCCCACGTTCCCAATATGGGAGAAATGGAGGCTATGTTAAAGAGGTTGGAGAACGTAATAAGAGAGGAAATCGGCACATTAAGAACGGACTTACATCACGTATTGGAACGAGTAGAGGAAGCAGAGAAAAAGATTGAAAAGCAGGACCTGGACCTCACTGAAATAAAAAACCAACATCTGTCGTTGAAACAAAACCAGAGGTGGTTGCAATATCGAATAGAAGATCAAGAGAACCGTAACAGAAGGCAAAACTTAAGAATACGTTCCATTAAGGAGGAGAAGGGTGAAGACTTGAGAAAAATTCTCAACAACCTGTTCCTCCCCCTCCTCGAAAAAGCTTCGGAAGGACCCCTTAAATTAGAACGGGTCCATAGGGTGGGTCAGATCAGAGATGGAGGAGGAAATTGGCATAGGGATATTATTGCTAGATTCAGACATTTTGAACATAAAGAGGAGATCTGGCGAAAACTGAGAAAAAAGCCGCCGCTATCCTATGCCGGGACAGAGATTCAGATCTTCACGGACCTGGCCTGGGAAACCCTTATTGGAACAGATGCGTTTACTTAATATAAATTACCAGTGGGGTTTCCCGGCCTGCTTGATAGGCCATAGGGAAGGGGTATCAGCGAAATTAATATTTCCCGAGGACCTGGTGGGATTCTGCCGCAAATTCGATATGCCTGTGGTGGACTTACCCGGTTGGGTGGAATAGCAAATTTTTTTTTTTTTGTTTTTCCCTTTTTCTTTTCTTCTTTTTTCTGGAAAGGGGTATGACCCCCAGGGTGGCCCCGGGGGATAGGTTCAGGGGTATACTATCCGGCATGGGGGGGATGGGAAGAGGGAGGGAGGGGGGGATGAGTGGAGGGAGGAGGGGGGAGGGCAGATCTGTTACCCCACCCACTTAAGATCTAGTCCCCTGAATTTTGGGGGAAAAAGGGTGGGAGGGGCGTGGAGGAGCTCCACCTCAGCCACAAGAACCGATGGGTAGGGGGCTCCAAAGATCCCTACGGTTCAGAGGCGTTGTATTGGCCTGGGCAGGGGGGGAGGGAGAGGGGGAGTGGAGGGAGGAGGGTGGGGGGCTGTGGATGGGGAAGGGAAAAGGGAACTTGGCTCCCAAGGAATCTCATGGACAGTTCATTAGGAAATGATCTAGTTATAGAATAATGACTGAAGCAAAATTTATTTCTTACAATGTCAAGGGTTTGAATTCAGCCGTTAAAAGACTTAAGGTACTGGCAGAGATCGAACAATTTAGAGCGGATGTTGTGTTTATACAGGAATCCCACTTAACTATAGATGCGAATACTAAGCTTTTCTCCCCTGCCTACCCCACTTGGTTTTATGGGGATTCTATTTCGAAACGTGCTAGGGGCGTGGCAATTGGGTTCACAAGGGGGTTTGGATTTACCCTTGAGGCAAGGATGACAGACCCAGAAGGGAGATTTTTATTCCTGAGGGTAAGAATTGATAACATTGTTTATACCTTAGCAAATATTTACGCCCCAAATGTTCATCAAACCCAATATTTAGGGAAAATTCTGGGAAAGTTAAAAGACTTCGCCGAGGGATATACGATCTTGATGGGAGACTTAAATTTCGCCCTGGATCCGAAAGAAGACAGTACGTTCCGTGGGCGGGCGACAAAAAATGGCCTTTTACAAAGAATTAAACAAAAGATTCATGACCACCAACTAGTCGATGCCTGGCGGATTTTCCATCCTAAGGAACATGACTACACGTTCTACTCCCCCCCCCACGGTACATACTCCAGAATCGACTACATCCTGGCGGACCACAGACTTCTGGACTCTATAACGGAAACGGACATAGGAATCATGACGGTGTCAGACCATGCACCAATCTCTATGAAAATTAAACTGTCCACACAAAGGAGACAGAGGCCGGTGTGGCGCCTGGATGATAGCCTGATACGCGATGAAGGAGGGGCAAGTAGGGTGGAGGAGGAATTAAAACAATTCTTCCTCATCAATGATACAGAAGGGATAACCAGCGCAACCCTTTGGGAGACACACAAAGCCTACATCAGAGGAATTTTAATCGCGGAGGGCGTTAAAAAAAAAAAAGAGAGGATAAGTAAAGCTAACTCCCTGACTAAAGAGATAGAGACCCTAGAACGCGAACATAAAGTGCAGGGATTAAAAGAAACATATCTTAACTTAACTATAAAGAGAGACGCACTCAAGGAGATCATGGAACAGGAAGCGAGATATAAACTTAACTGTATCTCCAAAGAGAGATACGTATGGGGTAACAAACCAAGCAAGCTACTAGCTAAAATGGCTCAAAAAAAGAAAGCTAGAAACTATATCGAAAAAATAAAAAGGAAAGACGGGAACATGGTATATGCAAATAGAGAAATAGCGGATACATTTAAAAACTATTATGAGGAACTCTACACATTAAAAAATCCAGGGTGGCAGGCAGGGGAAAGGGAGGGGAAGATCCGAGATTTCCTGGACAGGGCAGGACTTCCTAGTCTTGAGGAGATGGAAAGGTTAAACATGGACCGCCCCATATCCGAAGAAGAAATAAAAGAAGCTCTAAATACCACCATGGGGGGTAAAAGCCCGGGGCCGGATGGGTTTTCCTCCCAGTATTATAAGAGATTTAGCAACATTTTGATTCCAAGGATGTGCAAATACTTCAATGGGCTAGGGTCTGAATATGAATTCAGCAGGGAAGCTATTGCGGCTACGGTTGCAATAATTTTGAAGGAAGGGAAAGATAGCTCTCTCTGTTCGGCATACAGACCTATTTCTCTGTTAAATACAGACACTAAGGGCCAGATCCACAAAAACCTGACGTAACTTAAAAAATCCAATTTAAGTTACACTGGCTTAAAGTTTCTACCTAAGTGCCTGATCCACAAAGCACTTATCTAGAAATTTCAGGCTGTGTAACTAAAATTCCGCCGGCGCAAGGCGTTCCTATTCAAATGGGGCGAGTCCCATTTAAATGAGGCGCGCTCCCGCGGCGGCCGTACTGCGCATGCGCGTCGGCCGTACTGCGCATGCGCGAAGTTACGTTACGCCGAGTTTTGAGGATCGCGACGGCTTAAAGTTGCGTCGGGGGAAAAAAAAATGACAGCGGCATGCATTCCTGAGGGAGAACTCCATGCCAATTTTCAAAGAAAAAACCGGCATGGGTTCCCCCCCCAGGAGCATACCAGGTCCTTAGGTCTGGCATGGGTTGTAAGGAGACCCCCCCACGCCGAAAAATTGACGTAGGGGGTCCCCCTACAATCCATACCAGACCCGTATCCAAAGCACGGTACCCGGCCGGCCAGGAAGGGAGTGGGGACGAGCGAGCGCCCCCCCCCCTCCTGAGCCGTGCCAGGCCGCGTGCCCTCAACATGGGGGGGTTGGGTGCTCTGGGGCAGGGGGGCGCACTGCGGGCCCCCCCACCCCAGAGCACCCTGTCCCCATGTTGATGAGGACAGGACCTCTTCCCGACAACCCTTGCCATTGGTTGTCGGGGTCTGCGGGCGGAGGCTTATCGGAATCTGGGAGTCCCCTTTAATAAGGGGGCCCCCAGATACCGGCCCCCCACCCTAAGTGAATGGATATGGGGTACATCGTACCCCTATCCATTCACCTGGAGGCAAAAAGTAAAAGTTAATAAACACACAACACAAGGCTTTTTAAAATAGTTTATTATTCTGCTCCGGACGCCCCCCCTGTCTTCGTTATTAGCTCAATTTCCAGGGGGGGCTTCTTCTTCCGCTCTCCGGGGGTCTTCTTCCACTCTCCGGGGGTCTTCCGCTCTCCGGGGGGGCTTCTCCGGACTCCGGGGGGGCTTCTCCGGACTCCGGGGGGCTTCTTCCATCTTCTCCCCTCTTCCGCTCTTGACTCGGCGAACCCCGGTTCTTCTGCAGCTCTCCGGTGCCTTCTTCTTCAGCGCTGGCTGCCTGCTATGTTTGTGTGTTAGCTCAATTTCAAACAGGCAGCCGGCGCGGTCTTCTGTGGCGTCAGGGTCTTCTGGTCTTCTGTTCTTCCGATGTTGTCTCGTCGCCTGTTGTCGCTGTAATGATGGAAGCGCGCCTTGCATCACATTTATATAGGCATCACCGTCCCATCATGCTCCGGTAGGTACCCACGTGGTGGGTGCCTACCCACGTGCACCCACCACGTGGGTACCTGCCGGAGCATGATGGGACGGTGATGCCTATATAAATGGGATGCAAGGCGCGCTTCTATCATTGCAGCGACAACAGGCGACGAGACAACATCGGAAGAACAGAAGACCAGAAGACCCTGACGTCACAGAAGACCGCGCCGGCTGCCTGTTTGAAATCGAGCTAACACACAAACATAGCAGGCAGCCAGCGCTGAAGAAGAAGGCACCGGAGAGCTGCAGAAGAACCGGGGTTCGCCGAGTCAAGAGCGGAAGAGGGGAGAAGATGGAAGAAGCCCCCCGGAGTCCGGAGAAGCCCCCCCGGAGTCCGGAGAAGCCCCCCCGGAGAGCGGAAGACCCCCGGAGAGTGGAAGAAGACCCCCGGAGAGCGGAAGAAGAAGCCCCCCCTGGAAATTGAGCTAATAACGAAGACAGGGGGGGCGTCCGGAGCAGAATAATAAACTATTTTAAAAAGCCTTGTGTTGTGTGTTTATTAACTTTTACTTTTTGCCTCCAGGTGAATGGATAGGGGTACGATGTACCCCATATCCATTCACTTAGGGTGGGGGGCCGGTATCTGGGGGCCCCCTTATTAAAGGGGACTCCCAGATTCCGATAAGCCTCCGCCCGCAGACCCCGACAACCAATGGCAAGGGTTGTCGGGAAGAGGTCCTGTCCTCATCAACATGGGGACAGGGTGCTCTGGGGTGGGGGGGCCCGCAGTGCGCCCCCCTGCCCCAGAGCACCCAACCCCCCCATGTTGAGGGCACGCGGCCTGGCACGGCTCAGGAGGGGGGGGGCGCTCGCTCGTCCCCACTCCCTTCCTGGCCGGCCGGGTAGCGTGCTTTGGATACGGGTCTGGTATGGATTGTAGGGGGACCCCCTACGTCAATTTTTCGGCGTAGGGGGGGTCCCCTTACAACCCATACCAGACCTAAGGGCCTGGTATGCTCCTGGGGGGGAACCCATGCCGGTTTTGTTTTTTACAAATTGACGTGGAGTTCTCCCTCGGGAAAGCATACCAAATGCCGTCGCTGCAATGGGCCTTTACAAGGTGTGACTAACTTTACACTTTGTAAAACGAGCCCTAATTTTACACTTGCAAAATAACACTTACGGCGCAAAAAAGAAGCTAGAAAGCTTTGTGGATCGCCTTAAGTGCTAATTTGCATACTAGCAACGGCATTTCGACTCGAAATGCCCCCAGCGGCGGATGCGGTACTGCATCCTAAAATTAGGCAGTGTAAATCAATTACACATGCCGGATCTTCTGTGTAACTTTGGAAAAAGCCTTTTGAGGATCGTTTCCAAAGTTACACACAGACTGAACAGCACTTAAGTCGGAGTATCTCTTTTGAGGATCTGGCCCTAAGCTCTTTGCCAAGATTCTTGCGGGGCGACTCAAAGGGGCAATGCACGTTTTGATTCACCCCGATCAGGTAGGCTTTGTGCCCAACAGAGAGGGCAAAGATAATAGTCTAAGGGCAATTCTCCTGCTACAGACCATAAGGCAGAATGAGCCCCCAGGTCTTTTCCTGTCAGTGGATGCTGAAAAAGCTTTTGACAGGGTGGACTGGGGGCTCATGATGGAGACTCTTAACGCCATGGGAATAGGAAAAAGGATGTCCCGCTGGATTAAAACACTCTACCACCACCCTACAGCAAAAATAAAAATTAATGGAACACTATCAGACCCCTTCGAGATGAAAAACGGGACAAGGCAGGGCTGTCCCCTGTCCCCCCTTCTTTTCATTCTTTCGTTAGAGCCTCTGCTGTCTACCATACGTAACGACCCCGATATTAATGGAGTCAGAGTAGAAGGGGAGGAACATAAACTATCAGCTTTCGCCGATGATATTTTGTTTTACCTAACCAACCCGGCTAAATCTATCCCAAAGCTCTCCAAAGTGTTGCAACAATATGGTGCCATCTCAAATTTTAAAATTAACGAAACGAAATCTGAAATTCTGAATATTAATTTAAACAAGAAGGAGGCGGGTCGGGTCAAGGAGATCTGCGTGTTCCCCTTGACAAAAGAATTAAAGTATCTAGGAGTTAAATTGGCCAATACAGCCCAAAAGATGTATAAAATAAATTACGTTCCCTTACTAAATGAGATCAAGAGAGAATTAAAAAAAACGGTTAATAAACCTATATCATGGATCGGACGCATTAATATGCTGAAGATGGTTGTAGTCCCAAAAATTCTTTATAAATTTTTATTACTCCCCATAGCCCTTCCTCAGCAATTTTTGAGAATCCTTAATTCTTTGTTACTAAACTACGTCTGGAAAAACAAGAAGCATAGAATATCCCTCTCCATCCTAAAACAGGGTAAACCACTTGGTGGTCTGGCAGTCCCGGATATCAAAAGTTATTATAAGGCGGCGGTTTTAGCACGGGCGGTAGAATGGGCACGGGACAGGAGGGACAAAAGGTGGGTACAAATTGAGAAAGCACTAACTAGTAAATATTTGAATAATATTATTTGGATCCCTGCACACCACAGAGCACTAGACCACAAAACACTTGATTTAACACGGGACACTTTAAGAATGTGGGATAAGACCCTGACACAAATAGAGGGTAAATTTAATTCCCCACTAATGAACCTAAAGGAAAATCCTTTTTTTGCACCAGGGGAAAACAAAATTGGGGGGAATTGGATTAAGGCAGACACGGTTCACTTAGGGGACATTATTAAGGAGGGAGAGATAATGACCTATGAAGACTTGAGATCCAAAACGGATTTCTGGAACTTGGATAGGTGGCATTACTCCCAGTTGCATCACTTTGTAAGGAACCTCCCCCGCCCACTGCGGACGGAGGCGGAGCTAACTCCACTCGAGAAGATTTGTAAATCTAAGAATAGTAAGGGCACTATCACTAAATTATATGGATTATTGGTAAAGATAGGTTCACGGAGCGAAGCACCCTTTATAGGTAAATGGGAAAGAGAGTTAGGAACCACAAGAGGGTCAAACAGTTTTAAGAGGATTATGCACCTTACCCATTCATCCGCAATCGACGTACGAACTGCCGAAACAAATTATAAGTGTATCTCAGGGTGGTATATTACCCCGGACAAAGCAAATAAATACAAAGCAGATCAGACCGCAGAATGTTGGCGGGGCTGCCCAGAAAGAGGCACGATGGCCCACCTTTGGTGGTTATGCCCAAAAATACAAACTTACTGGGACATAATTCTGAGTCAAATTAAAGTTATTACGGGCGAAGATTTAAAGAAAGACCCCTGGGTCGTTCTCTTCCATTGCAGCCAGGAGGGGAAAAGAAAATACAAGCAGTCTTTACTTCCTCATCTTTTAAACGCCGCCAAGAAACTTATACCCAAAAAGTGGCAGGAGACGGAAAGTCCACACGTATGGAACTGGATAGACGAAGTGGAGGAAACGTACAGGCTGGAAGAGTTAAAGGACAGCCACCTAGAGACGACTGGCGGACTTAGGAAGAAATGGGAAAAATGGAGGGAATACAAAAAAACATGGAGTTATGCAGAAAGAATTAGGGCACGCTAACTAATAAGCCATATGTGAGCCACATGGTTATAATAATGTCCCTGGCTATGGTCATTTTCTAGAGCGAGTCATATACTACTTTTGATCGATGAACATCTGAGACTGGTTTTTACGAAGGAAAAGTTAGGAGATTCCTGGGAGCCAAGAGGGGGGGGGGGGGGGGGGGAGTCAAAAAAAAAAAAAAAATATAGAGCCACAAGGGCAAGCCATTGTACTAAGCCATTCCCGCATTTTAAATAAGTGTTGGCCTATATTTAAAAAAGGAAAGAAGAAGAATAATAATAATAATTAAAAAAAAAAAAAAAAAAAAAAAACCTAAGTAGC